>NC_056738.1:41260804-41576637 GCF_019279795.1 Protopterus annectens
AATTTTGGAGATAAAATGCTAGGATAATTAGTTAAAGCACATGCATGTTTTACGGTAAAAATAAACTGGATTACCAAAGTATTCCATGCCTATAACTCAGGTATTTTCTTAGCACTTGTGAGATTTATATGCATGAAAGAAATGGTGTTTTTCATTGACTGCATATTCTAACAGTAATCAGCAAATGAATTCACAATAAATGTGCCTCTCAGCATACAAGAAAAGCAAGCAAGATGTTTAGAGAAGGAAAACCCAAAGCATAAATACAACCATTATAAAGCAGGCAGAGGCTGTTGACCTGAATCTTTTTTGAGAGCGAAGATAAAAGAAAGTAGCATAAATGCAGAGCAGGAGTTAGACAGTCAGAGACGTACTCAGCAGTGCCTCTAAAACAGCATAGGATCCATCAAGCAATAGTCTATATACTGCAAATTAATAAAATATGTCAAAGCTGACAGCTCACGCCAACCTTTCACAAAAAGCCTTGCACTATTTTAAATAGTAAGGCTGCAGTGGTTTCCTGCAGTCCATCTGCTCTCCCTCAAACCTGCACATTTTGCTTTCAGCTGAAAGAAAGCTCATTCCTGCAGCCTCTTATGCCTTATGAGACTTCTTTCACGCAGTCTATCTGACATTTTTAATCATAATAATGGAACACATAATGGTAAAATTCAGGATTAATTTCATGTTCCATCTATTAATTTTATTACATTTCTTGAGAGGAGTCCATTATGATAACTTGCTATAGAGACATCCAGCCTCAAACTGAGCAAAATTCATTGAAAATCATGCCCACTAAAACTGTAGGTGACATCTGGAACAAAAGATGACTAGCCCCTTGCAATATATATATATATATATATATATATATATATATATATATATATATATATATGGGGTGCTGAGATTACAGGATGTAATTCAAACATTACTGAGTAGCTCTCCCCAGTAAAAGACCTCAGACAATTTCTGCGGTGCTCTGGTTCATCCTGGTCAAGTATCTTCCCCTTTGTGGTTGACTTCCAATACTCTTTAATAAATAATAATATTTTAAAATAGTATTTTTCCTCATAATGTGGAACATTATCAAAGTCATTTTAAACCCTGCTTAATCTTTTGCAGTTCACTTAACTTGTTTTTATGAACTTGGCTACACTTTTCCAGAGTGAGTAGCATACACAATTTTTTAGGTTTCTTTTTTTCTGCCACTTACAGAAAGACTTGGCAAAAGCTGTTTGGAACTCAATGTGCATGTGAAATTAACCCCTCACTTTCCCACATTCGCATATCTATTTTGGCCTAAGCTCTACTCACTCTCAAACCGAGGTTCCAGTCTATTCACTGTAAACCCTTCGCATTTTCTCAATATCTGCTTTGGTTTCAACCCCTCATATTGCATTATTTCACATAGTACTTCAAAACCTATAAATGTTATTTGTGAGAACATTGTTTCCACCTACTTCACTATACACAGCTCATACTTTGGTTCATAACTGCTTCCTCCCATGTCAGAAAACAACAGTTGCCCACCTGCTTCTAGCCTTCTTTGTCTGCCCCTCGGTATATAGTTACTTAAAAGTTGCTTTGTCCTGAATGCTATTGTCATGATCTATATTTCCATAGCACCACCTTCAATTTTATCATCTGCACTCCTTTAATAGCAGATGTGTGGCTTTCTAGCTCCCCCCTCCCAGTATCAACTTTCTAGGTTCCACCATCACACCTCTCTTCCCTGTCTTCTTACAGTAAGATTTCTCTGACTCATATGCTGCTTCACCTCTATATCCACTACTATCTTATCTTCTTTATCTCTCCCTTTCATCCTACACCTACGTATTTTTGCCTGGGAGGGACTCTTGGTACTTGTAACATTCCACCTCAGGATCACCCAACCGTCTCCTTCCCCTTTTCCTCCCTCATACACTGAGATTGGTGAGAGCTAACTCACTTTGACTTAACTTCAACACTTCTTTCATGCTGAATTTGATGAAAATGAACCCACTGTGGTTTTACTCTCTCCCCCTTTCCTGATACATTGAGTTAGATGAGATCTAACCTTCTCTGCTTCTATTCTTCCCTTTCTGTTTACCTTGTACCTTCTCCTTCAGCTAGCACAGTTTCACTTCTTTATCCTTTAACTCCTATGTTTCTCCTTCCTTATACTGAGTTAAGTCAGAACTAGCTCACTGTGCCTCTGCTTTACCAGCTCACAATGAACTAAATGTCACTTAACCCACTTACCTCATTTTTCTGTCTCTGCCCTGATTGTCTCGTTTCCTCGGAATTGTAATCTCCACACAAATGTTCTTTTTTACACATTAGACCCCTCACTCCTCTTCTCTTCCTTTATTCCCACACTTGCCTCCAATTACATGTCTTCCTCTCCTTTTATATCATGTTTGCCGGTCCACAAGCCTCTCTTGTCTTACATCTAATTAGCCATTTTAAATCTCACCCCCCAGCCTTCTCCTTCCCTTTCACTTGATACTCTTCTCAACATTCAGATTGTTTCATATCTCTGACTACATCATTTCGGCAAAGCTATTTGAAAACTTTACTGCCCAACTCTTTCTGTGGCTCCTACTGCTTCTGTTGTGGGACAGTGAATCAAGCCCTAGCTATTTAGCATTCCCACTCATCCCTCCATCCAAGCAAACACCATAACTGTGTAAGCTCATATAGCTTTCATGTTCTCCAGTTCAATTACCTTATTGCGAGGCAGATAAATAAATATAGCTTTCTGTGCCTGGATTCATCAAAACCACCAGTGTATAGCTGTCATTTATAAAACCTGACTTAGACCAAATTCTTACAACTTTGATTTAATTTTTCCTAACTATACTTTTATCTACAAAGACCTTCCAAGTAAACACATCAGAGGGGTCTGTCTCATTCTCCTAAAGTTTAATTTCTTCTACATCTTCTGACTTCAATGAATGCTCCCCCAGTTGCGCAGTAGTTGACCTTACTCCCCAGCCCTCCATTAAACTTAGACTTCCTTGGATTGCCATTCACTGTCCACTTCACCAGCTACCTTCCACAATCTCCAACAAACTTTCTCTCCTCTTTTGTCATTAAAAAATAATGTACTTAGTGTATTTGCAGCAACCTAAATATCAACTCTTTGGACCCAGCTAAAAACCACCTTCTAGGAACCCTTTCTTATCTTGGCCTTTCTGCCCATATTAACAAACTTAGTGATCCTACCTCACAGTCTCATTATTACTCCCTTGTAGCCATTTTAAATAATCTATTAGGAATCCCCAGTGTGACTATTCTTCCCATCATTCTTAGTAGCATTGTTCCATCACCTTCAACTGGCCTGTATAAAACCTTTAACCTCGCCCTATTTTTTACGATTCTTTACCCCATTACAGACAATTCTACTGAAAACACTTATGCCCTTAAAACTTATCTGCTCAACAATGAAGCTATCATCCAGGGCTTACTCTGCTTTGCAGTTGAGCTCCTTTTTAAGTACTTTGTGGTTTGTCAATGTACATTTCCTGATCAGATGCAACATAACTTTGTCAACATGATATGCTGTAAATGTGTAAAACATGACTGACTTATTAACTCATACACAGTACTTTATCTGTTTAAACTTGTGTTTATGTAAATTATGTCATTCACAAGGGCCAGCCTTAGCAATTTTGGGGCCCAATTTGGACCATGTTGGTGGGGTCCTTCAGCTAACCCTCCAGTCTGCCACCTCACCACTCCTTCCACTTGCTGGCTTCTTGAACTTGAGACAATTTCAGTTTAAGTATCATCAATGTATGCAATCACTATTAAGTACCCTTTTCAATCATAGTCTAACCACTGGCTTTGGTCCTGCAGAATGGAGAACAGCAGCAGTTATTCCCCTCCACAGAGGTGGCCTAACAACAGACCCAGAGAATTATAGACCCATAAGCCTGACCAGCCTCATCTGTAAGGCCATGGAACATATCATTATGGACCTCATAAATAAAGACATAGGCAAACTCCAAACCCTGGATCTTACACAATTCGGTTTCATCAAGGGCAGATCCTGCCTGTTAAATCTAGTGGATTTTTTTGAAAATATGACCAGGGCCATTGACAAGGACAAATCTGTGCATACAGCATACCTCAACTTGGCAAAGGATTTCGACACAATCCCACACTCAGGCATTACTGATAAACTTACCAAACTGAATGTAAACCCCTTCATTGTAAGATGGGTTGCCAAGTGGCTCACAAATCAGACAGACACTATCAAAGTGGGTAACTCCACATCAGCCAGCAGACCTCTTACCAGTGGGGTGCCACAGCGGTCTGTTCTGGGCCCCCTACTGTTTGGTATATACTACTCAGTAGTTCTGGTCAAAACCAAGGGGTTGTGGCTGACCAAGTTTACAGATGACTGCAAACTGAATGCAATTATTGAATCCCCAAATTATGTCAGTATACTCCAGGAGGGTCTTATGCAGACAAATGACTGATGTCTTAGTCACACTCTCAAACTGAATGCAAAGAAATGCGTCATAATTCCCTTTGGCACAAACAATGCCCCTACACTATCAAATCAACAACAATACCCTAAGTACCCACAATGTGGTAAGGGACCTGGGATCACAAGTTGACTGCGACCTTAACTTTGACCACCATGCGTCTACTGTAGCAAGGAAGACTTTCTACATAGCACACTTAATTAGTAAAGGCATCACCTCAAGAGCAAAAGAGATTATAACCCCACTATACTCGGCACTAATCCTGCCCATAATTGAGTATAATGCCCCATTCAGCATGTACATCACCTGCAGCAATTGGAGAGACCTCAGAGGTTTCTAACAAAGAAGATCAAGGTACTCCAGCACATGCTGTACACAGACAGACTAAAGTCCCTGTCACTGTACTCGGTATTGCATAGACTCCTTAGGGAAGACTTATGTCTGGCTTACAGAGCAATCTCAAACCCAAACCTAATGAACTTGCTGCATATCCATAAATCAAACGGGACTAGGGCTATCCATTTCAGGGACCTAAATATGACCTGTGACTTAAATATAACATGCTGGAGGGGCAGATTTATCTCACAGCAACTGTCATGACTTTGGAATAGGCTACCTGTTCATGTGAAACAGAGCACCTTATTGACAATGTTCAACAGGAACCTGGACGAATGGATGGGGCACCATAAATTCTTACCAGGAATAGCACTCACAACCCTCCTGGACATGGGCAGCCATTACTAAATGCAATCTTGAGTGTTAACTAACATTTCTATGGTATTACATTGGGATGAAACGGCTAGGCTTGAAATGACCTCTGGGTTGATGGCCTAATAATCTTCTATGATCCTATTACTGTGTTTTAAAATTAAAACAATATGCTTATTTATTAGCTTATATTTTGTCATAATACATTAAAACATAAGTAAATTAATGGATACTTAGATGACACCCAGCACCAACATCTCCTGTAGCTCCTCTCTCAGGATCTGCTTAACTCAATTAGGAACACTGCAAGAAGCCTATCTGATGTTCCACTGAGGCCCTCTGTCTACATGGTGCTCCATCAGGTGGATGCATCCTGGCTTAACTGTAAACATTTCCCCAGACTGCTATAGTTCTTCCTGAATTCCCTTAACCTGTATAGGAGGTAGCTGCACAGTTCACTCTTGTGCCACCATACTTTTTTATTTTTTTCCTCTCTTTTCTATTTCCCTTCTTTGTCATCTTCCTGTAACTTGATTTATGCGATGCTCTTCTTCACATCCATTGCCCAACAACTGTACATACTGCAAATTATTTGTAGTTTTTTTTTTGTATATGATTTTCTCTAAGAAACAGTATGCTATATGATGTTATGACCGTGTATAGGTACTCTTTTTGCCTGTTTTACTAACTGAATTCTTGTATCACATCTACATATGATTGTATTTATTTATGGTGATGTTACCCTGATTTATACCTCTCTGAATGCTTGCTGTTCCATTACTAGTGTTTTGTTTGTGTTAAAGGTTGTTTCTTTGGTTGTTTTCCACTGACCACAGTCTGAAAATGGTCTAGGTAGAGCAATGCTCTTCTCTGGTTAACAAACTTAAAAATCAGTCAGTCAAAAACTACTTTGTAATTTACGTACTGTACATATTCCCTCACCTATCAAGTTACATCAAAAAAATTAAACATTTGGAGAAATTAAACCAGGACACTGAACATGGTATCCACAGCAGACCCTAGGATTGCTACACATATGAGGATTATGTTAATCAGGTCTGAGCAATGCAAGAGAAAAACTTTCTCTCAGGGCATGACTGTCCTCACATCAATGCTAGATGTGCAATGGCACTAAGTCATGATCAGGGACACACTGTGGCACCCTCACACCCAAACATCAACCTCTACTGAAGTAAACAAGCCTGTGCTTTGCTTGACTGAAGTATCACCTAATGGCCAACTTAGACTGACTTCTACTACATCTCTCCATGGTAGAATAACAGGTTATTAGTTGCAAATTTCCATTTCCTTGACTCTTTCCTTGGCTATCCCATCCAGTGCCTGGACTGGCATTTCTATCCTGGGTCATCAGTGGCACAGGCAGAGTTAACCCTCCATGCTGATGAATCTAGCATACAAAACTCTGTTATACAGTGAAAAACAGTGATGTCAAAATAAACTCAGAGTAGTAGAGAAGAGATATATTCAGAAATATCCACCCAAAATATGACAAAAGAGAGGAGACTAAAGTCTAAGCTATAACTGATACTCAAAATTTATTTATTTTATTTTATTTATTTTATTTTATTTTACATTTGTTAACCGGGCTAGTCTAACTGGATATATTTCCATTTTCAGCAGAGGCCTGGGGACAAAAGCTCCACATATAGACAAAAGAGGTATAACATGAGCAAAAAAATAACAGATTACACTCTGGTAGGACGTTGACAATGAACATAATTACCAAAAGAATAGGACTTTAAATTCCTAGACAATGTAAATAGCAACATGTTAAGGCTTATTACATCTTTTAAAACCAAGAAGAGAAAAGTGCAAGACCAAGGAAAAAGAAACAACGATAGATAGAGATAGCAGATTTATAAAAGATATATAGTTTCAGGAAAAGAGTCATAGCCCTATAGAGGAAAGATATAGGGGAGAGGTCCATATATGGTAGAGGAAGAGAGCTAAGGGAGAAAGCAGGAGGCACAAAAGAATAGGGAGAGAAAAAAAGAGGGTTAACTAAGGAAATTAACTTTCTAATCAGGATTAGAGCAGGGGCACCTCCAGTGGCTTTTAAGGTAGATTCTAAGTTTTTGTTTAAACAGAACAGTAGATGCAATGGAAGTAAGTTCGGTAGGAAGTTGATTCCAGTGTTTACCAATGGAATTTGAGAAGAGGGAATCACCAGCTAGGTTATTAGATTTGGTTAAGGTGACTAGCAGTTTATTTGATGAGCGGAGTGAGTTCAGATTAGAATAAGGGGTTAAGAGGTTAGAAAGTACAGGTGTGTTATGAGGTTGGTAGAAAGCTCTTTGGACAAAGATGAGTTGGGAAAGAAGCAGCATGTTTGTCAGTTCAAGCCAGTTAAGTTGCTGCAGATTCAGACAGTGGTGAGTTCTGAAAGGCTTACCAGTAACAAATCTAGCTATATTATTGTAAGTGGTAGACAGTTTGGAGAGATTGTTTTTCTTGAGGTTAGTATAGATTGGTGAGGCATAGAGAAGAGTGGAAATAAGGTGAGAGTGAGCAAGAGTAACTTTGGCTGGGGAGGTTAAGAAAGTTTTAATTCTATAGAGAGAGCCAAGTTTCCTGTTTACAGATTTAATGGTATTGTTGATATGACAGTCAAAGGAAAGATTGTTGTCGATCGTGACTCCTAGCAGTTTAGTAGTAGAGTCAGGAGATATAAGGGTTCCATTATTAGATAAGATAGTGAAGTCTAATGTAGGGGATCTGGTAGTAGGCCTAAAAAGTAAGAGTTTGTTTTTTTTTGCGTTTAGGAGGAGGCAACGTTTTAAGAACCAAGTTTCAACTTTGGAAAATACAGTTTGAGTATTAGTTTGAAGTTCAGAAATGGATTTAGCAGAGCAAATTAGTGTGGAGTCATCAGCGTATTGTATGCATGTAGCTTGGGTAATAGCTACTTGTAAGTCATTTATAAAGAGGGAGAAAAGAAGGGGTCCGAGAATAGAGCCTTGGGGTACCCCAAGTGAAATTGGGAGAAGAGATGAGAGTTTGTTATCCCAGAGGCCGGCCTGTTTCCTGTTAGTGAGATAGGATCTAAACCAGTGGACAACCTTAGATTCTAAGGATAGAGATTCGAGAATATTTAAGAGGAGAGAGTGGTTGACCATGTCAAAGGCTTTGGACAGGTCAATAAAAAGAGCTGAAGACAGGATGTTATTATTGCGATTCTTGTTAATAAAGTCTGTAAAGGAGAGGAGAGCGGTAGTTGTGCTATGAAAAGGCCTAAAGCCATGTTGACAGTTACAGAGAATGTTAGAGAGAGCAAAACACTAAATACTGAGATGATAAGAGCTTACATGGAAAGAAGAAACAATACCTATATGCATATTGTGCAAAACATGTTGTTTTGTTAATTTTCATTAACATGCATTTTCTGAAGAATTAAGAAATATGAAACTCTAATGCCTAGCAGTACTGACTGGCTGTAATCCTCCATGATTTACCAGAAAATCATATTTTTAGAGGAGTAGGGCAAAAATATGAGGCAAAGCAAGAGGCATTCTGCAACATCAAGTATATGTAAGAGGTATTAATATATACATTCATGAGATTGTCTACACTATTGTTTTAGGCTTTCAGATCTGTATCTATGGCTATTTTAGCTGAATTTTTGTTCATACTTTTATATAGCAATGACTGTACAACACAGATTGGAAACATAAATAATGAATGCTATGCACTTTAGAGTGAAGACATACAAGAAATATTTTGGTAAAATGAATACATTATTATTTTTCATTTTGTAATCTCTGTTATATGGTGATATTTTCACTGCAGCTGGTCAGCTGCAATTCCTTTGAAGAATTAAACTATATAATGTAGTTCTCTACTTGTCATAAGAATTCATTTTCTTTGGTGTCAGAATGCATTCACCAGCTTTGTATTTTCTCATGACAGCTGTGAAACAATCCATCCATGTATACTGACCAGTTGATCTCCGTTAAATGTTTTATGAATGTGAACTGCATTCAGGAATACCTTGAAAATGTTGATGAAAACATGTCATTACAAGTGACTCAGAACTGCTGACATGTTAAAAGCTGTCAATATTTCAGTAGTGTTTGTTACTATCCCTGGGATTCGTTAACAATCATGTAGGTACCGCACAGCACCTACATGATGTAAACTTGTTAGAGTGATGAGCAGCAGCAGTAATCAAATATGCATGCTGCTAAATGCACCTACATGGATGAAAGCACCTTTCCATGGCCAGCAATAGCGTTTGTGGCCATGTAAGGGTGCTTGCAAGCAGCAGCACACATCATAAGCATGTGCTGCAGCCCAGACATAATTTAAAGGTAACTACAGGGACACAATATAGAATGAGGGGAAGTGAAATGGGGGAATTGATACACAATAATGTGTAATAATGATGTGTGACTATTGGAGAGGGGAAATGTTTTACATGTACCCATATCCCACAGGCAAATGTGAAAAATGTGTATAAGAAGCCTTTCAAACAAAACCTGCAAGACTGATGTAATGATAATTAGTGTGAGTGTCAATTTCACAGGTACGCACATAAATAATAATGGACATGTTGAGAAAAGATGTGGATAGGGATATACAGCTGCATTGCAACAAAGTGGAGTGAAGATGTGATATAAATGTTAATTAAAAGGTTGACATGAGATAATAGTTTGCAAGTACTGAAGACACATGGGATAAATGCATAGAATGCAGTCATAATATTTAAGGAAGTTTATACAGAGAATTAATGTTTGAAAGCTGGCAACACTAGTGTATTATCATTCTCTCATGTATACACAAAAACCAAAGGACTTTACAGCTGTAATGTCAGCTAACTCAGAAATGGACATGTTTTTGCAAAGAAACGACAGTGGCATCAATAGGAAAGGGTTTCATCACCTACAAACATGTAAAGGCAAGTATTATATGTTTATGCAAATGATACAATGCAGATTGGGAGGGGTCCTTCAAAGTGGTAAGGAAGGTCAGTGATGTTAACTACATGGTAAACCTGTAAGGCAGGAGGCAGGGGCATACATTGTACAATGTTAATAGAATGAAACCATACCATGATAGAGAGGCCCTTGTGCTGAGTACTTGCAGGAAATGGCAGGAGGAGAATGAGGGTGATCTATTGTTACATCAAGCCAACCAGCAAAATGCCAAGTTACCAAGGTGGAGCCTAGGGTTGCATGCATACAACATGACAGTGCAGCACTGTAGTGGGGTCAACAATGCCACTTCAGATGTGTTCTCAAAACAGGGCATGGGTTAATGTATTCCCAGACAGGCACATTCCTCTTAAGCAATGTTTCTCAAGGGTCACTTGAAAAACTAGCTTGAGCCTTCAAAGGGGAAGAGATGATGTGAGGTATTGTCAGCTATGCCAGGAAAATTAGGGCAGTGGATGTCTAATATAAGCCAGCACAGCTAGCTGTAGCTTTGTAAAGAATTATATGTCATCTGTATATCAAACTGATTTGTACAGATGCTTGTGTTGAAAAATGTATCTGTAAAAATGCTTGTGTTAAAAATGTACCAACAGTGTATCCTCCTGGACAGGAAAAAATACACTTGTATGTCAGACTGTATTCTAACTATTGAAATTAGTATTTTAACAGGGGATACTGGAAGAGAAGAGGTTAAGCTTAGCTCTAGCTAACTTTGAAAAATAGCATGAAATTAAATTACTTAATTTAGGCCATAAAGATTTATCTTACAGTTCTGATTGCAGCCAGAGGCAAAATGTCTGTACCAGAGAATGGTTTATTAGCTCCTGTAGGAAGAGTGGAAGTGTGTTATTGTTTATGGCTTCCAGAAGCTACAACAGATCTTAGCAAAGCTCTATGTGTGTGTATTATTGACACATATGTGCAAGATTTTGGTTCAGTTGCTAGGAAAGGGGGTGGTATGGGAACCAGAAATCAGATGACCACATGTATGTGATGTCATTCTGTAATCCAGAGCAAAAATAATGTTTTAATACTACATGAGACAGAAGTATCATTGTAGTCTGTTGTAACCTGACAGTGAAGGATCTCTCACCCACTTCATCTTGCCTAGCTCTAGTAAGTGAACCAGGGAATAGTAATTCTTTATATTAGTCAGAAAAATATAGTAAGATTAGTTAAGTACTGTTTTACTGTATCTGTGTGAATCTAGTCATCTGAGTTATTTCAATATTTCCTGTGATTGAAACTCTGGTGTTTATTGTAAATAGATATTTAGTGTTTTTATGTTATTCTATTATTTATTATTAGATATATTTAAACTTTTCATTGTGGCTGGTCCTTTAGAGAATATTTAAGCTTTGAGAGTACATATATCTATTTGGTGACTTTGTGGCCACTCCTGAAAGCCTTACTTTCATTACACTATCATTGGTATTAATATTAATTTCACTCAGTATAATTAGGTACCCTTGTTAGAGCCTTACAGTAGCTGGCTTTGGAGTGTCTGGTGGTAGCAACTACCTTATAGTCTGTCAGAAAGGGGCATAGCTAGTAAATCTGTGCCAGTCTTTCCCAGGTGAGTGTACGTGTGGGTATGAAAATCAAATTGCCAAGAGTGTGTGTGTCAGCTACTTGGAGCAGGGACATGAATCACTGGTTTCACAGACATGGTGCTGGAGGACTTAGCTTGGATACTCAGCTGAGGACTCAATTCTATAGATGTGCCAGTGGGGAGTCTCATTGTAGTCCTGGAGAAAGAGAGAGAAAAATAAAGACAATGTACTGTGTTGCTTGTGTGCTCTTACAGGAAATCGTGCTTGATGCAAAGAACTGCATCTGGAAATACTGAGTGTATCCATTTTTGTTCAAAGTGAATATCCCTCTCCAGGTCAGTGGTGAGGATTCATGCTCCTTGATTACTGGCCCAGAGAGGGGATGTCACTGTACTTGCAATCCATTTTTAACTCTCTTCTTCCTGACACATCCCTACGTATAACAAAGAGGGGAGACTTTGAAAGTTGATTGTTCCTACAATTGAAGTAGTCAAAACACCTGCAAGCCATTAAAAGGAAATACTTCTCAATGCTGGTCCTTGCATTGCTAGGGTGTGTGCATGTAATCATATAGGTGCTTACTCCATATTTAGATTCCCCTACACTTAGTGCAATTTTTGGTATTCAGGAATGCTAATGACCTGACACCTCATTTGCATAATCATAGTGCTCACAAGGCTGACTGTGCACTATATATAAAGGTAATGGCATAACTAATGTCCTTGTATTCTCCTGGGGAGAGTGTTTTGAAATGCAGAGATTGATACTGCTAGCAAAACAAGACTTTGCAAGATTTATCTATTTTCTACAGTGCTGTATTGTCAAAGTATGTTGCTATTTCTTTAGTAGTACTTTTAGTCTAATATTAAAAGGTGAAGTGCCTCGTGCATTGAAAAGCATTTGTATAATTTCTGATTTACTTACTTTTTTCCTTTCCTTTTGCCATTGTCATGTCTGCATTTCTACAGTTATGCTATGAAATGCTACATGATCAATTTATTATTATGTTATTCTGTATGAATGTTTTCACAATTATAGTAGATTACTGTATTGTAAGTAGTAATGTCTATAGTTTTTATCTGTGTTAGCAGGGAAAGAAAAAAGTGTTGTTTTCGTATTTCTACCAGACTGAATTCCACAGAGGTGGATGTGGCAGTTGTCACATTTTGGTGTTGCTTTTCTAATGCTGCATTTATACTGTTACTGCAGCAATGTATTACAAATTTTACATCTGTGTTATATCCATTACATACATGTTATAAGATCTGTGCTGATATTCGATTTTTAAATATACTTTTTTTTGTTAGGAAGGTTGTTGGAGATAAATGGTTGGTGGGGGTGGATTGGGTGTGGGCGAATTGGGCAGAGTTATTGGGAGTGTTGGGTAGGGGGATTGTGGTTGACTAAGGGGGTTGGTGGAATGATTTGTGGGATTTGGGAGAGTGGTTGAGAGGCCTAACTCATGTGTAGTCATGACAGAGGACATATGTAGAAATTGTTTGTGGGCACATTGGTTGCATACAGTCACACAGAACTGAACTGACAGCCATCCTGTATGTTCATTATATATGCAATTATGTGTGTCTGCTTTCTGTTTCTTTTCATGCGTGGAAATGGCACCAAGCAGACAACTGTACCCTATAAGCCACCTTATAGTGATGCAGAAAATTAGGCAATTATCCAGGCCTTATTTTATCATGCAGTTTTTCTGTTAGGGAGAGGTAGAGGTGACCAATCTGCCTGAGACAGGATATGGTGATAGGTGGTCGATGACCTTAATGCTGTTGGAGGCCATGGGAGATCCTACTCACAGATAAGAAACCAGGCAACTGACATGATAACCTGTGCCCACCACAGAGGCGCTGCAATAGCCTGGGAACAGGTGACTATGGGGGGGGTCTTACTACTGAACCACCACAAACTGAAACTGAGGAGTTCCTGACCACTCTCAGAGATCAAGAAAGCTCATCAGAGGGTTTCACCAGAATCCTTGATGTTGGTGCAGATGTGGACAGTAGACCCAGAATGTCATAAAATGTCCTTCCTGGTATGTAAGAAGCAAAAGTGCCATTGTTATATCTTAATATGAATATATGTCAGATGTCTATAAATATATATATATATATATATATATATACACATATAAACATACATATATATCGATAACTGTATGAGTCAGCCTACAGTCATACAGAAAGAGTGAAGTTTGCTTTGGGTTGGGGGTGGCTACATGATCACTACCTTTTTTATGAGAACTTTTTTAATCTGCACTTTCTTGTTTCATTTGCATTGTGATACTTAGCAGACTTATTTCCTTTACACTCCTCTTATCCAAGCACTTCTGGGTTGCAGACTCCTAGCCCACCTGCACATGGTAAGTACATATTTTTGTTTATTGTTAATACTTTATATAAGGTAGATTCAGGTCTATATGTCAGTAAAGTTTTTGTATCTGTTATGAAGATTAACATATCTTAATTATAAGGAAAACATATGATCAATTTTATTCTCCATTTTTCTGCTTGTTGTGTTTATTGCTTGTTATCATAGGTAATCCTGATAGTGGCAATGCAGAACTCCTACCATCCAATGTTGGAGTATTAGAAGACTCTGATATGATGGTGGTGATGAACAGGCACAATCTGGGGGTGCAGCGGGTCAGTCTGCTACTGAGGTTGTGACTCCCACATCCTGACCATGTTTCAGACACAATCAGTATGCCTACGTATACCCAGGACACAGAGACCTCTGATATAAGACAGGTTGAGGTTGACACAGTTGACCAAGCTGGTGTGGTTACTCCAGCTGCACAGCCGGTTGCCTCTCCAGGTAGCCATCATGAGTACATGGTGCCACACATAAGGGTTGGTAGGAGTTCTCAGAGAAGGCCTGCTGCCCACTTTCCTCCTGAAACCAGTGTGCCATTAGGTGCCTCCTAAAAAATGATTAATCATACCTGTCACTCATCCCTCTCTAACATTGATGACAAGCAGGCTGGGTATTTTGTTTAGATGCTTTAATACATAGAAACACGTCAAGATGGATAGCAGCATCATAAAATATAAACAAACCGATTAACAGACAGACCTTACATACATACATGCTTACATCTCAACAGCTTACTACAAAATGGCAGTCAGGCTCTCACGTGCTCAGTATTTATACACTTGTGCAAGCCCTTACATAGCTTCTTAAAGGAACATACGCACATATTGATCTACATCCTCCCTCTCCAAAAGATTGCCCTTAGTAAAACAACATTAGAGTTAGACATGCATTATTATAGACATTAGAAAAAATCACAATGTTTATGTCCAAGTTGCCATGTATCTGTTACATGGTCTGCAGATACGACCGGATCTTGTAACATAAAAATCTGGATTGAATTTAGCAACAGGGGCAGTCTTCAGTGAACAACTCGTATAAGGGACTTGTGGATTCATCACAGGAATGGCAATATTCTCTGGAACTTCCTCTGGAATTGGAACACCAGACAACTCACTCTGAGATAAAGAGTCTTTCCTCACAGGCTATGTGCTGTGGTATAGGCTCGAACACCAGTCTCAAATGTTTCACATTCTGCCTAAACTCTGCTCCTTGTGATTCCACAATGTACAATCTCAGCTCTGTGAAAATACTTTTCACAACACCAATCCGATCATAACCTTTGGATGTTTGCATCCTTACCACTTGACCTTCTCATAATGGATTGAGCGGTTTGCTGGTCTTATCATAGTAGGACTTTTGGGTTAAATGCTTCTTCAACAGATTGGCTTTCACTGACCTGTTGTTCTTAATACATAGAACCAACAATTAGCTACTGATTGGTAATGTGGTACTGGTCTGTCTCGACAGAAGTCTCTGAGCAGGTGGACCAAGATATTTATCATGAGGAATGTTTCTGAGAGTCAAGAGATTCAGGAAAACATCACTATTGTCTCATTTTGACTTCTCTGGTAACTGTTTTGCACTTTGAACTACACTTTCTGCCAAACCATTTGACTGTGGATACTCTGGGTTACTTGTGACTTGAGTAAATTCCCATTCTTCGGCAAATCTTTTGAACTGTTGGCTTGTAAACTGCGTGCCATTGTCAGAAAACACTGTGTGGACTACCATGGACTACAAAATTATGCATCATCTTAGTAATGACAGTACTTGTTGCCAGATTAGGAAGAAGTCAATCTCTAACCAATTGAAGTAAGAGTCGACTAACACCAAATAATGTTGACCATTCCACTCGAAAATGTCAGTGGCTACTGTTGACCAAGGTAGTTCACAAATCTGGTTTAGCTGAAGTGGTTCCTTCTGTTGATGTTGCTTTGTACTATTGCACATGGAACAAGATAAAAGTACTCTCTCAATATCTTGTGACATAGAAAGCCAAAATACTAGACCTCTCACCCTTCTTTTGCTAAAGTTGGTTCCTGGGTGACCACAATACAAGATAGTAATGTACTCTTGTTGCAAGGACTTTGCAACAATTACATTTGGACCTTTCACAATACCTTTGTAAGACAAAATCTCATCTCTGTATGAAAAATAAGGTTGCACTTCCTGAGGTAAACTAGATTGCTTTGACAGCCATCCTTTTTTGATAAAGTGGTTGAGCCTTTGTAAAACTGAAACTGTAGCTGTGTGATCTCTCAGCTCATCAAGACGTGTGGAAGAAAAATTTCTCCCTTCCATGACTTCAAAATCAAGGTTTTCATTCTTGTGCTGTTCAGTGGTGTTTCTGTGTGATCTAGACAATATATCAGGCAAGATAAAGAAGTTTGCTTTTCTTATAGACAAGTGAAATTATACTTTTGCAATCTTAACAGCATGTGTTGCAATCTGGCTGAAGCTGAATGCATAGGCTTTCTTAAGGTAGTGATTGGAGGTTGGTGATCTGTTTTGATGTGGATAGATCTACCATAAACATAATCATGGAACTTTGAACATGCAAACACAATTGATAGTGACTAGAGGTCGGTGGTATGTTTTGATCTGGATAGGTCTACCATAAGCATAACCATGGAACTTTGAACATGCAAACACAATTGCCAAGAGCTCTTTCTCTTTCTGAGTATACTGCATTTCAATTTGGATAAGAGTTCTCGATGCATAGGCAACAGGTTGACTCTCTTGCAGAATGACTGCAACAAGACCATATTTTGAAGCATCACATGAAAGAGTAACTGGCTTGTGAACATCATAGTATCTGAGAGTTGGTGGACTAGCAATTCTGTGTTTCAGGACATCAAATGCGCTGTTGCTCTAACCAAGACCAGGATACATCTTTACATGTCAGCTCTCTGAGTGGTGCTGAAACTTGGCTCAAGTCTGGAATTAACTTGTCTAGATAGTTAACCATGCCAAGAAAACTTTGCAGGGCTTGAACATTGTCTGGAGCTGGCATCTCGAGAATGGCTGTTTACTTTGAAGGGTCTGGTCATGGGCCTGAAGTGGTAAATAAATGACCAATATAAGTAACCTCTTGTAGCCTGAAATTGCATTTCTGTGGATTGAGCTTAAGATTCACTTGACATGCTCTTTCCAGAACTTTTGTGAGGTTTCTGTCATGCTCAGCTTCACCATTACCTCCTACTACTATGTCTACTATAACAGCACAAGGACACCCAGAAAAAAGTTGCTCCATTGCACATTGAAAGACTTCACTTGCAGAATTTATCCCAAATGACATTCTCAAAATTCTGTACTTGCCAAATGGGAATACTGAACGTAGTGAGAAATGATGATTTCTTGTCAAGCTGAATTTGTCAAAATGAACTCTTTGCATCTAAGACAGAAAAAACCACGGGGCATTTGGCATCAGAGCTTCGACTTCTTTGACTGTGCACATTGGATGATGAGGTCTTTTTAGTGCTTTGTTCAAATCTCATGGATCAATACATGTTCTGAAGTCATCTGAGCTTTTCTTATGAGCTAACACCATGGAAGATACCCATTCAGTTGGTTCTGCTACTGGACAAATCACACCTTGTCGCACCATTTCATCTAGCTCAGGTTTGACTTTGTCCTTTATGGTTATTGGACCTTTTCGAGTTGGCCTGATAAATGGACTGACATCTGGGTCTAACTTCATGGAGTACACAACAGGAAGCTTCCTTAGCTTGTCTTTGAAAAGATCAGCATAGGTAGAAAAAATGTACTGGGCAAAATTAGAGTAGTGATCTTTCAAGCAAACTTGATGGACTTCCTTATTAAATTAAAGCAGTCCCATTTTCAAACTGTCTCTGAGCCCTAATAATGACTGGACATGCCTCTTGACCACATAAAATAACAAGTCTTAACTTCTCCCAGCAGAGTAACATGAAAGCACTACTCAGCCTTCGGTCTGAATTTCTTCACCACCATAAACAACGAGTTTCATACACCTCGCCAAATCAAGCCTTTCTCCATAACACACTCTAGAAAATGTTGCTGCTGACATAACATTGCACTTGAAACTGTGTCAACTTTGAGCTCCATGGGTTTGCATTTATCCAAACAGTACATGATACTTCATTCTTTATCCTTAAATCTAAAGCATTGACTATTTTATGAAGCACTGACACACCATCAACATAAAGAGTAGGGTTGCAGTTCTCTAACTGATCAACTTGTTTTTTTTTTAAATGTTCCCTTTGAATAAAAGAATGTGGGCCTTTTGATTTTGATTCAAAATCTTTTGAAATTATTCCATTTATTGTATTTGTCCAAAAGCTAAACATTTCACCCTTTTAGATTCATGATTTCCACCACAACTATGACAGTTGGCAATGAAACTGGGTAAGCATGCACCCTCACCCTTATGCCTGTTTGCTTTCTCACTCTTATGCTTTATTGAGACTGTGTAAACTCTGGAATTTGCTGGAAAGCTCTGGGGTTTACCAGCGAGTACTGCAGGGGCTACAGTTGCTGCCATGTGCTTGGGCCTGTTTCTTTTAACCATGTGCTGTATACTATCAACATAAGCTTTGTCACTGTGCCTTCTAGAGCTGTTCTCATTTGTAAGCATATTTGTGTGCTTTTCTATGAGCTCATATATCTGACAAATCTCAATGGCTCTATTCAAAGTTAAATCACTGTCACGAAGCAAATCTTTCTCATAGTATCATCTTTAATACCACACGCAAGTCTGTCCTTTATTAACTTATCCCTTAAATCACCAAATCTGCATGTTTTAGCCTTGTTTCTCAAGTCAAGTTATATATGTTGCAAAAGTTTCACCAGGCTTTTGATCCCATGTATAAAATAAGTGCCTTTCTATTGTAACATTTGTCTGGGGATTACACATTTCTCTAAATTTAAGCACTCAGGGTCCTCCCTTGACTCAGCCGGTACAACAATATGATGGTTTCCCCCTCTCCTGCAAAGACAGCAGGTGCATACACAAATGAATGTTCCCTTTCAATAGCTTCTGACCCAGCTAAATTAAGCAGAATAAATGCCTTTTTACTGTCATCTTTATCAGAAAATGCAGTCTGTATGAAAATGTTGTATTCTTGCTCAAACACTCTCCAGTTCCCTGCAATATTATTGTCAAGCACAAGTGCACTGGGTTGTCAAAATCCATCAGCCATGCCCACAAAGTATGCATAAACACACTGAAAATATGGCCCTTGTAATTATGTACGAACAAACTGTTCTGTGAGCTTGTAATAACATTGAAATGCACAATAAACTCTTTAAAATAATTTACTTTGTGAAATATACTCTGTAATGACTGTATTTTGTGAAATAACTTTACTGTAATACTGCACAAACATGTAAACACTTTATACACTTCTGATAACTCAGATATCTTTAATTAATACGAAAAATACGTGCTTAGCAAAAATGCGGTCATTTCTTCTTTATATATATATATATATATATATATATATATATATATATATATACACACATATATATATATATATATATATATATATATATATATATATATATATATATATGTGTGTGTGTGTGTAATGCATAAGCCCTGATGTTCATGTATATGATATATATGATATATATATATATATATATATATATATATATGAAATGCATAAGCCCAGATATTCATGTATATGATATATATATATATATATATATATATATATATATATATATATATATATATATATATATATATATGAAATGCATAAGCCCTGATGTTCATGTATATGATATATAACATCAGGGCTTATGCATTACTCCCCAGTTGCCATAAACTTGTCAATGTGCATATTATTTTCTTCTTTACTTCTACAATGATTACAGATATTTGGATTTCATTTAAAATAGTTATTTCAGATTTTATGGCACAAACAATGATAGTCATTTGCTAAACAACACAATACAGTCTCAGAATGAAAACAGAGCTAACCTGATCAGAACATTTTTCTGCCCTTGAAGCAGCATAGAAACTCACATTCAAAGAAAATGCAGCTTGCCAGTGGTGGATTATGTTTACCTTTGGGCTTTTTTCAAATCATAGCCCCTTGCACACATTTTTAGAATCATGCAGATATGCATGTGTTCTTTGACTCACCTTCCTGATTGTATTAAATTATATTCCTTGCATATACAGCGCCATTTGTTAAGAGTGTGTTTTAAATTTGTAGTTTTAGACATTTTTTTCCAGTAAACAATGAAACAAAATGTATGAAAAAACAATGATGAAACTTCCCATTTTAGAACATTTGAACCATAAAATGCCACTCAAACTTCATTACAATATACCAGTATCAGACAATATGCACAATGTCTGCAGAAGTTAAAGTCATCTGAATAATTCCACATTAAAGAGATCTGTAACTAGTAAAGAGATTGCTGCTGGCAAACAAATTTACATTTTAGTGTTTACATTTACAAATTCAGTACCTGCTGCCCTTGAAAAATAACCTGCCTATATTACATAAAATATTGGTTAACTGGTAATATTGCAATAGTGAATGGCTGGCAAACTGACAACAGGTACATAGTTAATATGCATCTCATACAAAGGAGGACACACTCAAGAGTGCAGTACCCCCTTTCCCCCTTAAAGTACACCATAGTATCAGCAGTCCAGCTACATGTTATGGGTGTAGAAGCCACAGACTTTGACACCAAAGTCAAGTATGCTATTTACCGTGCTACTGACATTGTTTTCAAATTGTATAGCACAAACACTGATGGTTTGCTAAAGAAAACAGTTGGCCATTGAAAACAGACTTAGCATGAGCAATAGTAAATGTCTCTTCTCTTGAATCTCAATATTCCTTCAAAAAAATGCACTGAAGCTGTTTAAGTAGTCTAATAGTTGGTATAGAGGACTCAGACTCTTCTTTCCTGTAACCAAGGTACAGGGTTTGAGTCTGAGCAAGTTAATTAACTAACCTATCATCCCTAATTATGACATTTCACACACCCACACACAGAGGAACCAAACAACTATAAATTCTGCATTAGTGGAAAAGAAAAAGAAACACAAATATCTGTGTGTCGATGTATTCTGCTTCTCAGGGATGTAGATGTGTGTGTGTGTCAATTCACACACACATGCAGAGTATGTTCATAGAGAACAATGCTGTTAAAAAACAGATTTCATTTTTAATTAAAAAGTAAATGTTGTGGCAGCCCCTTGGCCAGCGAGCCTCCCAGCCAACAGGCCCTAGGTAACTACCTAGGTGGCCTAGTGCTGGATCCTGTTGGGTATGCAAGATCTCACAATTCAGGTTGGGAAATATGCCCATTTCCTGATTTATAATTAGCAGTGGTTGCGTGAGACAGGGAAACTTGTCCCCAGGCAAAAACTGATGATTTTATTTGTTTTTATTTTTTTTAAATTTTGCAAGCATCAATGTTGTTGTTGTTATTGAATGTTGTGAATATTTTTCGGTCGTCATTTTTATGGTCAATATTTCAATGTTTTGACAATAATTACAACTATGTATATCACAGTGGTGGTGCTGCGGTAGCGTTGTCACCTCACAGTAAGACGTTGTCCTGTTCGATTCTCAGCTAAAGCGTCTTCTGTCTGGAGACATGCGTGAATGGACGTGCCTTCGTTGAAGGTTGTGCATCAGGGCTGGCAACTCGGCACGTAAAAATCTACTGCCAATCATGCGGACCGGAGTTCCACTGTGGCGACCCCTAACCAGGAAAAGCCGAAAGACACAACAACATATATATGTGTGTGTGTGTGTGTGTGTGTGTGTGTGTGTGTGTGTGTGTGTGTGTGTGTGTGTGTGTGTGTGTGTGTGTGTGTGTGTGTGTGTGTGTGTGTGTGTGTGTGTGTGTGTGTGTGTGTGTGTGTGTGTGTGTGTGTGTGTGTGTGCGTCTGTAAATAAATCTTATTAGTATTCTTTTTTTTCTGCCCCTATACATCTATGTGTTCATGCTAGTGAAACTGCATTGGCATTAAAATTCACTGGAAAGCTGAGTCAGTCAGTGAATATATTGAGTAAAAGCTACTAAAAAGCTAAACAAACAGCTCTAGAGAACTGCAGGTTAAAAATTAATACATCTTAATTTAGTATTTCATCAGATGAAGTCTTAATATTCTGTGGAGATGAAAGCAATACATTTAAACATCTTCAAATTTGCAGTTTTCTAGTGTTGTCTGTGCCTTATGATTGGCACTAAGATAAATAAATGAATATGGTTATAAAATCATTTCAGCTTTTCTGCCATAGTATCAGAATTACTGTGTACAATAAAGTATGGTACCCGATATAAAATGTTCCTGTTCCTGGCATTCAGCATTCTACAATGTCTCAATAGTTCTGCACAAGCATTACTTTAATTTACAAGTGATCATAACAGTTACAATCAATTAAAGGTTTAAGTCACTCTAGCTATAAAAGAAATGCAGCATCATATTACAGTTAAATGACTGATGGATGTGATAGTCACTGTGCATGCAATCATACTGTCAGTGATATTTATGTTTCTAATGTTGTTAATAAGTACTAAATGGCAATGTACATCTGCAGATCACTTAGTTAGATTCATGTCCGTGCAGGAAGGGAGAAACTGTCAGCACTAAATAGTAAGGCTGGGGTATACATCACTTCACAACAATGTATTTTATGACACAACAATGTATTTTATGTCACAACAATGTATTTTATGACACAACATATATCATGTTTCTTTTCACTCTGAGACTTATCATATTAGTGTTTCTGCAACTGTGAATATTGATAAGTGGTAAGCAAACTGGCTGCAGTCCAGAGTCCGCAGTAGTTTCCCTAGTTTCACCATTTCCATTTAGCAATAAAATATGATCTCTGCGTCATGTAGCATGCAAAACTGTAATATATGCAAGAGTAATGGAGAACTCAAGTGTGCATTTGTTAAAAAACTGTCATCTCTATGAAGTACTTACTACTTATCCTTTTCATCTTTGTGGTAAATGTAAAACAAATTCATAAACAACAAAACAAGTAAATCCAATGTACCACATTACACTGAGTGGGACATCAGTATGTGGTAGGAAAGAGTTACTTAACTGAGAGGGCTGTCAGCAAAGGAGGAGGCTTAGATATATAATGAATCTACGTTATCTGTTACTTTATCACAGATAAATGAATTATAGCAATTACTAACACTCACTACAGGTGGTAAGCATTTAAAATGCAAAAACCTCCAGTAACAGGAATACATTATATACTATATATCATGAAATGAAAAATAAATGTATCCTAGTTGGCTGTTACAAATCTTACCAGTCAGTAATTGAACAGAACAATGTGAATACTCAACAAACAAAGCAAAGTGTGAGCAAAGAGTGGTTAGAGTCACTGCATCGTCTACAACAGTTCCTTAGAAACATTCAGCTGAGTGGGAGATGTGCACGTTGTGAAACGCTTACAAAGACGGACATCTTGGCTGACACAGGCTACATGGAGGCAGTTTAGCAACACCTGTTTTGTGTGTTTGTGTGCGTGTGTGTGTGTGTGTGTGTGTGTGTGTGTGTGTGTGTGTGTGTGTGTGTGTGTGTGTGTGTGTGTGTACCTATGAACATGATTACATTTGTGATAGGAAGACTACCTGTGACAGTTACCCCCCCAGGAGAGTTAATCACAACCCACTGTGCCTTATGTCATTATTGTGTAAAAACATCTGCTGCATGCACCTTTTCAATTTATTTTACGTGATTGGAGAGGCAAGCATTTGTACCTATATAAGCATTGTATTACATATGTATTACCTGCTGCTGCCAGACATACACAGTTAAACAGTATGACAAAGTACAATTCTGAAGGCTTTATACTATCATGTCAGATATAAAAAATATCTATTGAATTGAGCATCATGCAACACATCATGATACCTGCAGCGCAACAGACACCAAACCTCACAGACAGGTGCAACAATGTATTTTATGACACAGCATATATCATTATTATATTGCCATTTTTGAACATCTACCTATCTAGGTCCACACTCTATAGTAGTTGAACTGTGAAAATTGCTATAGGTTACATACACCAGGTGGACAGTGGCCTATAACAATGTTGGTATCCTGTGCACATCAGCCACTACCTCTATTACATGACAGTCAGCTGAGTCATGCTGCCAGAAGCAGTTTTTCGCACATAACAGCAAATGGTAATAACTGTACCTAACACTGACTTCAGATGATGTTTTGTGCTGACAGTTGTGCAACAAAAAATACACCACATGCACCATTATGCTAAGCTTAAGGAGGTACAGTAACTACTGGATGAACACAAAACCTAAGAAATCCAAAAGGTGTACACAGATTTGGAGTACCAAACAGCTTTAATCCTGGTACCGCGACATTTTGCCTTCAAGGGATATCAACATATCAAATTCTAAAGCTTAAATATTCAAACATTTAACAACACCTCCTGATTTAATCCATGTGGGACCAAGGTTCCAAAATTAAAAATAAAAGTGTTGTTAAATTTTTGTAGAAATTCCATTGATAATATGTCCATATATGTTTATATATATATATATATATATATATATATATATATATATATATATATATATATATATGTGTGTGTGTGTGTGTGTGTGTGTGTGTGTGTGTGTGTGTGTGTGTGTGTTTGTGTGTGCATATATTTTTCATATGAGTAAATACGCACATTATGAGAAGGTGTTGTATTTTTTATGCAAACTTAGTTGAATTTTTTTGATGATGTTGTTGCTGCAGAATTTATTGTAATTTTGCTACTACTGAAGTTCTATGGGAAATGTAGTAGTTTTTCATGACTAAGGGATGTGTTTATGTATAATGTGCACTGGTCACTTTAAAAATGGGATGCATAGACAAATTTTGAAACACAGTTGTTTGTTTAGTATATTTAAGATTTAGAATTTGATATGTTGATATCTCTTGAAGGCAAAATGCAGAGGTACCAGGATTAAAGCTGTTTGGTACTCCAAATCTGTGTACGCCTTTTGAATTTGTGTTTTTTCTCTGGTTTTGATAAGTTTTTATAGCATACTACTGGATGAATGTCATGCATGCACCCAAGAACCATAACAAAATGTCAGAAAACAGGTCAAATGACACCTTGTGACCACGATGTAGCATGGTACACATCATGATATGTTGAATAAGCCATTCTTGCCTGTGGCCACTACACTGTGAATAAAATAATAAAAGGATACTCCCCCCCGATTTGAACATATGCAATGTACGTCAAGATCCTCTTGACCTGTCCACTAACTGATGATGCCACACAAGAGTGTATATCTCAGTTATCAGAAAAAATACACTTGAAGGGATAAATTGTGTTACAACACATATGGCTTCCATCAAAGGGAGTACAAAAATTGTCCTTTCTTTCTCCAGTTGTAAATGTTTCCACTGAGTGCATTTGTAAACATGAATTCACTTGGGGAACATACACCTACCTGCTAACATTCTCTTAAACCCTCAGTACTTATACTTTGCCAGACTCAAACACCTGTCTGAGTGCATAGTCCATAGAACTGAAATATCAATCACTAACACCATAGAAGAAATCATATCTGAAGTGTCATAAAGCACACACTTGAAGGGACTGCATCAACATTGTAAATGTTTCCACTGAGTAGAAGGATACACATCAGATCTGTTGACTAAACTAGCTCTACCCATCAGTATAGTCAGACATGCTCATACTTGTTAGTCATTGCCATTTCTGAACATCTACCTATCTAGGTCCACACTCTATAAAACTGTGTATTAGCTGCTCACACCACAGAAGAAGAGTTACAACTGAAGGGATGACTTCATCATTGTGTTGCAAGGCATATGCTTGGCTTTAAAGGGAGTGAAAGAGTTGGGGGTCCACTCCCCATATAAATGTTCCAATGACTTGAAGTATACAAATCATATCTGTTGGATAACCCAGTCTTATCTATCACTGAAGTCAGACACATTCATACTAGCAAGTAATTGTTGGATTTGAACACCTATGTTTACAATCTAGAGAACCACATATTAACCACTGACACCACATAATTATTCTTATTACAAGTGTCAAATAGCACACAGTTGTTCTTTACATGACATATGTTTGGGGTAATAGGCAATGTGGTCTGACAGTCAAAACATCAGTGTGTTGATCACAGGTCACAACATGCTATAACAAATAACTCATACATAACATATTTGACATTAATTGTTATGTTGTGAATGATGTGGTGGCACAAGCGTTAAGTACTATGTTCTCTAGCTAGTGTAATAAGATAGGTAAGGGTTCTAATCTCACACCAGTTAACTTGTGTGAATGTGTATGTGTGTGTCAATGTGTGAGTGGGTGCATACGTAGTAAGATTTATTTTCTTTACACTATGTTTTACTTGTACTCTGCTTTTAACTGCATATTTAAATTAGGAAAGAGACCACAGCTGTGTTTCTTATGAGTCACACAGAAAATAAACTCATCTGCCCCTTATGTTAATTTGACCACATATCTCCTTCCCTCTCCTCTTTCATTGGCTGATGCGAGTAAGCAGAAATTTATCATTTTGTGCAATCACTCCTCTTCAACTATTTACATTTATTGGCCATCCCACTGTATTTCACAGAAACAGAATACAAAGTGCCCACTCCCTCCGAATATATCTTGCTCTTTTAAAGTTAGTGGCGCTCCACTTAGATAGCCAAAGCTTAAGTTACTCCCTTTCATATCTAACTGCTTAGTGCACACTGCAGCTCACAGGATATTAACACATTTTTCCATCTTACCTTTAAAATCTGCAACATCTATGCAAGATCAATTTTGGAGAGCCTACATTCTGCCTCTCAAAAGTCATATTGGGATTATTCCTTCTGTTTTGCTCCTAATGAGAGAAGGAGCATAGGGACATTAGTTCCTGGAGACTACAAATAGATAGAAACCCTAATAACTGCTTCATATGAGCCAGCTTGGAAATTCTGGACTGTTTCTGGTTGGGAAATGAATATCTGTGCCTGACCTTACTGGTTCGTCTGGTTGCTATTCAAGACATCTACCAGAAAAAAGCTACAACAAGTCTACAGATCCTTACATCACCAGGTACAAGACTTTGGATCACCAAAGAGGCTGTGGCCTGCTTCTCATCTTGGGATTGGTGCTACTGATTTGCTTCTGGTGAGAGAAGAAACAAAGAAGCATTGTATCCCAGCAGCATGAAGCTATGGTGAACCAAGCCCTAGTAGTAATCAAGCAGTAGCCATTCAGGTGTCTCCCCTCTTCTCATCATTCTTGACAAACTAATTATTTCTTTTCTTTAAGCACTGCTTGAGTTGCTTTTAACTTCAGAATATCTGCCTAAATACTTTATCCATAAATCATAAGGGTCTATTTATTAGTTTCCACTGAAGTGTTTGGCAGCATCCGGTATAGCAACAGACACCTTCAGTTGACATTTTTTCCTCTAAAAGCACCACTGAAATTTCATCAAGACCTAGATGCACACAGGGCAATTAGTTTGCATTGATGAGCACTGGCCCCAGAGTTGCAAACCAGATATTCCAGACATTAGACAGAGTGAAAATATAAAGTAATCAATAAAAGGGTCTGTTGCCATGGATATGACCATGACCTTTCCAACTCTCTCTCTGTTACCAGCTTGGTGGATATGGGCATCCTGATGCAATGTAGAAAGTGCCTCATGTTTACTGACAACCAGTTAATTCTCAAGCAAACTGATATGGTATGTGAGAGATGTACTTGTATTCACACAATGTCACTGGAAGCAAAACTCTCATATAAAAGCATTGCTAATGTCAATAAGGTTGTCAGTAGTACACATGTTACACCCATCACACACAATTCAAAGCAGACATATAAACCCACATGTTCTGAGGCACTTAAACATAACTTTCCTAAACCCAAAGTCCTCCTAGATGAAGTACACATAACAGACACCCTCAGCAGCCCTGAATACACTCTTTCAAAATAACACTCACATCAACACATGCAGCCACATCTCCTGGACCCACTACTTCTAAGCCTATAAGGCAAGCTGCCACACAATCCAACATTCTGGTCATTGGAAACTCCATTCTGAGACACATTGATGTCCTTCTCAACAGGCTGAGCAAGGAGAGAATCAAACTCAGTTGCCTATCAGGGGCCAGGTTCCACCACATTAAACACAGACTCAGGTCATTGGACCATAAGTACCAGTTTGACTCAGTCATAGTCCATATGGATGTAAATGACCTGAAATGTACCACCTTAGACAATATGAAGAGAGACATCATGGAGTTCTCAGAATATGTGTCCCGGGCTGGTATGAGCCTAGCACTGAGCAGCATTTTACCTTCTCCAAGGATGATGCAACAATACAAAGAAAAGATGACTAACTTTAATAATTGGCTTAATTCCTGGTGTCATTCTAAGGGGGTTTAATATTTGTCAGCATGCAAAGAGACAGTGAACAGACCATGCTGCTTTGCCAGGGATGGTCTGTACCTCACCACTCTAGGCTTTCAAAAATTAGCTAAAACATTGTCCTCTCCCATAGTGTCTGTTAATAGCCACAACCAGGCAGCTGTACCCACAAGAACAAGCACAGAATTAACTCAAAAAACAAGCCACACTGGTGGAATCACAACATCAGTAGCCTGTATAACAGAAGGAACAAATCATGGCAAAATTAGGAGGTGCAGCACCCCATAGGATAAAAAGCACTCTCAAACTAAATAAATAACTCAGAGGACAAATAAAGTCTACCAAAGTCAAATTTGAGGTAATTTTGGCCTCCCAGCCAAGGACAACCACAAGGCATTATTTAGGCATGTTGCAACCTCAAAGGCAATACACAATTGTGTGCAGAGCTTATTGTAAATGGAACCACGTATACTGAGCCAAAAGATATAGCAAACCTACTGGCCAACAAATTCAGCTCCAACTTTATCCCTCTCTTCCCATTAAACTTCCCTCAGGGGAAATACCATCAAATATAACTCCCCCATGCTATCATGCTCTCTCTAAGACAAAGAACAGTGCATCAATGGGCCCAGACAGTGTCCCAGGATGACTTCTAAATATCATGTAATATGACATATCAGGCCCTCCAGAATTGCTGTTTAACTATAACCTCCAAACAGGCTTTGTACCTCATGATTGGAGAACAGCAACAGTCATCCCTCTACACAAAGGAGGGCCATCTACAGACCCTGGAAATTACAGACCCATAAGTCTCACTATGTAAAGCCATGGATAGAATTATCATGGAAATGATCAATATATTGACATAGGAAACCTCCAGACACTGGACCCAAACCAGTTTGGTTTCATCAACTGCAGGTCATGCCTACTCACCCTGGTGGACTTCTTTGAGAAGGTCTCCAAAGCAATAGATGAGGGCAAAATGGTTCACACTGCTTACCTTGACCTGGCCAAGGCATTTGACACAGTACCCCACTTGTGCATTGATGAAAAACTTAAGATGTTAGGTACAAACCCTTATGTCACCCATTAGATACCCAGCTGACTGACATACAGGACCCAGGAAGTTAGAATTGGGGAATCCACCTCTACAAAGAGGCAAAGAGGCCAGTCATAAGCACAGACCCTCAGAGATCACTCCTGGGATCGCTCCTTTTTGATATTTATTCTCTGAAGTCAAAGCCAATGTCAATGGTGTCTGGCTGACTAAATTTGCTGGACAATGCAAATCAGGAGCTGTCATTGAATCACCCACCAACAAAAATGTTCTCCAGGAAGAGCTAACACAGACAGACAACTGGTGTCAAAAAGTTTTGAAATTATTTATTGTGGTCTCATTTTTTTATATAACAAAAACCTGGCATTTTTACAGGGGTGTGTACACTTTTTATATCCACTGTATATTATTGAATGCCTGACATAATTTCAGGTTTGCAGTCACAGAGCAAGTGCTCAAAGATCACCGAGGGTATATTACTGATGAACATTTAAATAAATGAAAGTTAAAGTAGCAGCTTGTTTTAAATGCTATGAACTCCCCAGGTTTCAATGAATGTTTTGAAACTGAGACAATTATAAGTATATATTTTATATATTTTAATTATACCATTTTATTAATATGTATTTATGCTTAGATTTCATGCATAATTATTATTATATGATTTTAAAGTATTTAAGCAATAAATATAATGTATTTTAACTATTAGTTGAGTAATACAGATGTAATTAAGTGATTATTAAGTTGGGTTTGTTATTGGTCAGGTTTAAGTACTTGAATTTTTTGTGCTTATTTAAAGTGTTAACATTCATTAGTTTGCTAGTTCTGAAGAAGTCTTGTTGAATTTGAGATAAAAGCGGTAAACCTTGATCATTTTTGTAATCATTGTATGGAATAAAGTACAGTTGCTGTACAGACTTTTATTGCTGCAGTTTGTCAAACACTACTGCTACTTCATTTATATGTATAGGAGCCTTGACTATGTAGCTTTGAAATACTACTTATCAGGTAATCCCAAACCACCTTGCTGTACTGGAAGAATCAGCTTATCCCACTTGACTCTTGCTGTCTACCCCTCCCAGATAAAATCCTTCATTTCTTTATTAATTGCTATCCACAGCTTCTCCTCTGGTTGATAAAAATATACCTGACCTGTATATAAAACTAAAGAGACTAAAAACATTTCAATGGCTTGAATCTTACTATCCATATTGATATAACAAAGCTTGCAATTTCTCAGTTTTTGTATTATCCTTTGTTTAGTCTCTTCCCACACATCCTTAGCTGCCACACCAGAACCCTTTTAATCTATACTCCTAAGTATTTAATTTTATCATGATCCCCATAAATATGGATATTGCAGTACAAATTCATGTGTGATACATAATTTGCAGCTATTGCCCTTGTTTTAGCTTAATTAATTTTGTATGCTGGAAAGATTTGAAACTCTCAAAATGTTCCAGAACACTGAATTGTCCTTTTTATGCTTTTATCAGATATAAAATAATATAATTTTCAAATATAGCCAGCTTTTCTTGACTACCATACCAATTACATCCTTGAATTTCTGAGTCCCTTATTTTCTTTGTCAATGGTTCTAAATATAATGCAAATAATAAAGGCCAAAGAGGACACCCCTGCCTGGTTCCTCTGTTCAAACAGAAATTATCAGAGAGGAATCTGTCCACTTTAATTTTCAACTCCAATCCCTCATATACCCTACTAATCAACCTCATAATTTTATCAGGGCATGAAAATGCTTCCATTGCCCTGTTTATAAAGTCCCATCTTACTCTGTCAAATGCTTTCTCTGCATCAAGGCCCACCAACAACAGCGGTATTTTCTTACATTATCAATGTTCTGTTAATGTTGTCGAATGTTTGCCCCCCTCCACAAAGCCACATTAATCCATATCTATCAGTGTTGGCATCGCCTTTGCCATTATCTTAACCATTACAGACATACACACTTTATAATCATGGTTTAGTATTGAAACTGGCCTGTATGAAGCTGGTTCTGATGGGTCTTTACCCTCTTTAGGTATTACAGCTACCACTGCTTTCTTCCAGGATGTTGGTACTTCTCCTCCTCTTAAAATACTGTTGAACAAAACCTTCCAGATCTTTATCAGTTTTTCCCCCTCCTAGCTTCCAAACTTACACAGGAATATCATCTATTCCTGGGGACTTTCCTATGGATTAGTTATACATCACCATTTTATCTCATCCCCTCCTATCATCTACCTCTAACCTTGGCATATTTAATGCTCCATAAACATTTCCATTTGTATCTTTTCTTGATTTCCATATTTCTCTGCTTTATACAGACTCTCATAGAATTTCCAAAATATTTCTAATACCTCTACAGGATCTCTTGCTATATTCCTTATTATAGGCACCCTAAGTTTCCTAAGCTTGGCAACGACCCTTTCTACTTTTTGTTGCCAGAGTCTTTGTGGTAAAAGTTTTTGTGCTCTAGTCTTATTATCAAAAAACAGTTTTTTAACAGCAATCTTTCTAAACTCATGCATATTATCAAGGTAATCCCTTATTTTCTGTCTCGCATTCTGAAGTTGCTCCTGTTCTTGCTCTGTGAGATTCCCCCTGTTCTGCAATACTTTAACATTTGTCAGTCCCTCTATATAATTCTAATTACTTCTTTCCATAACTCCCTTTCTTTTATTTCCACCTTATTTTTAAACTCCACCTTAATTTTATCCTACTCCCTAGCTATATTTTCAGAAGAAATGTCGATCTTTTTTAACAAATCCTGAATAGTTTCCACTATTCATTCCTTAAATTCTACTCTTTTCAACAGATGGGTGGGAAAGTGCTAAGGTCTCATTTTTATTTCATTACCCTGTGTCTTTTATTTTAGTTATTATTGGCACATAATCTGAAATAATTACTGGATGCATATGAAAACTTTCAATTAAATGTAAGTTTGTATGTGCATGTGTGTGTGTGTGTGTGTGTGTGTGTGTGTGTGTGTGTGTGTGTGTGTGTGTGTGTGTGTGTGTGTGTGTGTATTTATTTTATTTATTTATTTATTTTATTTTACATTTGTTAACAGGGAAGGTCCGACTGGACACAGGTCCTTTTTCAGCGGAGGCCCGGGGAGGAAAGCTCCAAATGCAGTGTATATAATTTTCTTGTCATACAGTTTTGTTTACAAAGACAGTTTGAAATACATAAGACATTTTTTTTAATACAGAGATATCAATATACGTAAGACATTTTGAAATAAATAATGTTTTTGAAATACAATATCAGTATACAGTGGTACTTTAGTTTAAGACAGTGTAAAAAGTAGAAAGATTTACATACAGTGTTTCATTTCTGATTTCTGATTTCATGCAGATTATGTATATGATCAAAGGTGTGGAAAACAAAGTTGTTTCATAGGATCTTAAGAATGAGGATTAAGTAGAGCTGGTGTAAGGAGGGGGTTAAGTGAAAGAAGGAGAGAGTGTTAGTGGGGAAGTAATTGTTTGCGAGAAGGGGGTGTTTGTGTGCAGTAAGAAGCATAAGCATAATTAGGGGTCTACAGTAATGTAGTGCCAATGTGCAGGGGGGAGATAAATGTGAAGAATGCCGACTGGTCTGTGGTGGGCGAGTTGTAAATGTGGAATTGGTAAGTAAGGAGATATGTTAGTGGGAGATATAAGTGAAGGTGGAGGGAAGTGATAGTAGCGTAGGGAGAAGTATAGAGGTTTAACCAGGGTTGTCACAGTTGCAGAGCCGTGATTGCTTTAGGTGGGATTTTAATGCCTTTTTGAAGGAAGCAGTAGAAGTAATGTCTGATATTTTTGTGGGAAGGTTGTTCCAGTGTTTGACTATAGAGGGCTATGCCTGCAGAATTGTTGGGTTTGGACACATCTAATAGAAGTTTTAGACTGGATCATAGGAGTCTAATTTTGGTGCTAGGCTGTAGTATGGTTTGTAGAGCAGGGGTTTTATCAGGGTAGTGAAGTAGTTTGTGGGTAAGTATAATTTGATTGTAAAGAATGAGTTGGGGGAGTTCCATCCAGACAAGTGTTTAAGTGGAATGCAGTGGTGTGTCGTATGAGGGGTATTTGTTGAAAATTTGGCAATTTTGTTGTAGCAGGCTTGGAGCTTGGAGAGATCAGATTTTCTGAGGTTGGTGAGGAATGTTGAAGCATACAGAAGAGTGGAGATGAGGTGGGTGTGTGCAATAGTGGCCCTGGTAGAGTCAGTTAGGAATTGCTTGCTTCTGTATAGCATGGCCAGTTTTTTGTGTACTTTATTTATGGTATTGGATATATGTATGTCAAATTTCATGTTGCTGTCTATAAAACCCCTAGCAGTTTGATGTGATTTACAGGAGATAGCACTGTGTTGTTACTGGAGGTTATGTTGAATGTAATGTTATGGGTGGAATGCTGTATGGGTGGAAAGATGATTAGCTGAGTTTTGTTGGGATTTAAAATTAATTGTGATTCATTGAGCCATTTTGCTACTGCAAGAAAGGAGGATTGTGCTTGTTGTTGCAATGCTTGGGAAGAGGAGGCAGCACAGATTAATGTGGAATAATCTGTGTATTGAATGACAGTTGTGTGGACTGTGGCAGTATGTAAATTAGTAGTAAAAACAGAAAAGAGTAGTGAACCCAGAATTGACCCCTGTGGGACCCTATTGAAACTGGTACAAGTGGGGAGAGTTCATGGTTCCACTTGACAGCCTGCTGTCTGCCTGTGAGATAATTTCTGAACCAAGAAATGACTGTTGGGCTTAAGTTTATTTCTGAGAGGGTGTTAAGGAGTTTGACATGGTTAACCATATCAAAGGCCTTGGAAAGGTCTAAGAATACAGCTGAGACATACTGTCAGTAGGTTATTAGTGTTTAGGAAGGTCATGATTTGTGTGTGCATGCACCTTTCTAGGATTATGGAGAGGGGGAGAGTATAGCGATTGGTCGGTAATTGATTGGTTCTTTAGAGTTGCCTCCCTTGTGAAGTGGGGTGATGTATGAAATTTTCCAGATGTGGGAACTAGGTTTTCAGCTATGGAGCGATTAATGAGAATTGATACAGGATATGCAACTGCACTGGTTGCAATCTTTAAGAACTCGGCTGGTAGTTTATCAGAGGTGGAGGCTGTGGGTTTTAGTTTGTTGAGCAGTTTTTTTACAGCGGTGATGGGGACAGGTTGAAAGAGAAGGATGGTATGGAATTGTTGATTTTGGGTGGCTTGATTATTGTAGAGGGCTTTTGAGAGCTTGCTAGGTTTAGGATGGATTCTGTAAAGAACTTGTTGAACTGGGTTGCTATGTTTGTACAGCTGTCAGTGGTTAGGGTGGCAGGGGTGGCAGCTTTTCCTGGGTGGAGTACTGTTGATTGTTGCCCAGAATTGTTTGGGGTTGGCTTGATATCTATTTTGAAGGTTGTGGTGGTAATTAGTTTTGTCTACTTTAATTGTTTTCTTTGCTTTATTTCTAAGCTCCAGATATTTCTGTTTGTTGGTAGTGGTGCCTGATTTCTTCCAGTTAGCCCAGGCTTTGTCCCTGTTGTTTAGTAGAGATCTAGTCTGTTTGGATATCCATGGGGTGTAGTTAGAGTTGATTCTTACAGTTTGGAGGGGTGCATGGTGGTCAAGTATGTTGAGGAATGTTGAGTTGAAGTAGGAAACGGCATCATCTAGATTAAGTGTTTTCAGTGGATGCCATTTACAGCTTGTTTCAATATAATTATTGGGGTTGAAGGATTTTTTATTATGAATTTGTTGGTAGGTGGTGGACTTGGCAAGATGGCTTTGGCTTTTGATTAGATAGGTTGGTAAGTGTCACTTAGACTGTCTGGGAGACAGCCTGATAAATTAATTTTGTCTGCTCTGTTTGTCAATGTCCAATTGAGTATTGATTATCTTTTTGTTGTTTTGTCAATTCTGGTTACGGTTTGGATAAGTTGAGAGAATCTGTGGAAGTTAATTAAATTGGTAGGTTTAAAGAAGTTGCTTGTTTGCCAATCGATATTAATATCACCTAGTATTATGGTTTCTTGAGGTAGTGAGCTTGAGGCCCAGTCTTGTAGATGTTCTACAGTATCTATATTCTTGCCAGGTGGTAAGTAGCAGTCAATTAGGTTTATGTTTTTTTTAGTATTCAAGTATAGTTTAACAATTATAATTTCTGCTCCTGCCAATGCTGGTAACAGGGGTCCACTATTTCAACGTTAATTGGTTCTTAAATAAAATAGCAACACTTCCACTTTTTTGTGGTTCTGTCTTTACATAGTAGGTTATAACCAGGAGGAACTATTTCATTATTTTTTATATCTGGTTTTAGCCATGTCTCTGTGAGCAGGAGAATATCCGGAGAGTGGAGGGAGAGGTGAGCGTGCAGGTCAGATATCTTGTTTGTCAAGCTTCTAATGTTTATGTTAAACAGTAGGAGGTCTGTGGCTTTCTTTGTGGGGTATGTGTTGAGGTGAGTGGAGTTTTCTGTGCTATTGTGATGGATGGAGTGGTTTGGGCCAAGGTTTGGGTGTATGTCTCCACAGAGGGTAGTTTGGAGGTGATTTGGAACATGGTGCAGATGATTTTAATAATATGTGAGTGGCATGTTATGGAAGGTTTGTTAGTTTGGTAGTTCGGAAATATAGTGGGTGAGATCTGGTGAAAGAGGGGGCTGTGAAAGAGAGAGCGGTTGATGAGGAGGTTTAGAGGTGGTGGGTCAGTAATGTTAGTGTTAGCTGTGGCATGAAAGGGAGGTGTTATGGGGTTGGTGAGGCGATGACATGTGTGAAAGTAATATTAGCAGTAAGGATGCAAAGATGTTGTGTTGAGTCATGGTTGAGTTAAAAGTGGCAGCTGACTTGTGTGGTGGGAGTGAAGGAAGAATGTTGGAGGTCCTGTTTAATCTAACCAGTGGAACGGTGGGGATCTTCCCAGGGTAAGTAACCACTTACCCAAAAAGAAACAAAACCTAAACCACACCATCCCTAACCCACCCATGGTCTAAAAGATATAAGGCTGAATATAATGCAATTATATATATATATATATATATATATATATATATATATAGGTTTACTTTGAGTCACTGAAAACTCATTTCACTGAATTTCGATTCACCGTCACAAAATCGCTGAAAGCTCAATTCACTGAATCACATTTCACTGAATGTAAGTACTGTTGGGCAAATAAAACATATATGCCTTTTTCCCCACTGTAGTGTGATCCTGGAGTTAGTATATATATATATATATATATATATATATATATATATATATATATATATATATATATATATATATATATAGTTAGGGGGTGTGGGGGGCACAGGAGGTGTGGGGGTCATGCTTGACATGACCCATACTGAAACACTTAAACTGGTAATGCCAACATAAAAATATTGACACTTACAATGCTGGAAACATAAAAATGCTTAATACACTGAATCCCTAAAGTCGATTCTGCTATGGACCCAGGAACAAGCTCTGACATATGCCACGAAGGAGAGGGACCAAGTCTGGGATTTCAGAATACTGCATTTCTGGCATCATGAGTGTCGGTATTGTTATGTTGGAATTACCAGTTTTGGTACGGGGTCAGATTGCCAAACACCACACATACTCGTACACCCAGTGGAGCCCCAAGAGCAAAGCCAGGATATTTGTCATAAGAGATGCCATTGCAAGATACACAGATGCCCCCCTCACCAGACTGAACAAGAAGAAGATAACAGCTAGTTGCTTATCTGGAACTGGGATCTTGTGATTTACACATGCACTCAAGTCATTGCATCACAGATTCCAGTATGAGACCTTATGGAGTTCATAGACTATATGTCACAGGCTGGTATGTGGCTACCATTGAGTAGCATTCCACCTTCACCAAGGATGATGCCACAATACAAACATAAGATTAGTTTACAGTGTCATTCCAGTGGGATTCAATATTTGTCAGTATTGGAGGATATGATTACCAGACCATGTTGCAAATGGAAATCTGCACCTGTTTCCCCTAGACTTCTGAATGCTAGTTAAAATTTTACCACCCCTTTAGAGCTTTTTAGGCAATGTCAAAATGATAAACCTACCAACATAGCACATAAAATCGAAGGAAACCTAAAGGTGTTATTGCTCAGTGCTAGGAGCGTAGACAAGAAACTTCAAACCCTACAAGTTCTCCTCAATCTGGAGAAAATAAATACCTGTGCCATTAACAAGACAAGGTTTAAATCCACAGAAAGTACTCTGGCAGTGCAATTCAGTGCCTTCCACACATTTAGACCATCAGCTGCACATAAAGGGACAAAAGGTGGAGGTATCTCAGTCTGTATTAGCAGTAAGTATAACTACATTGGTTACACAGGATGTTGCCCTGCAATTTATCCACATGCAAATCACCTTAGACAAAGACCCATACCATAACCTAGTAAGCTATAGGTCACCCTCTGTGTCCCTAGAATCCCACAGTTCATACCCAGACCTATGGGAGACACTCACCATTAAACCAAATATCCTATTCATGGGAGGATTTTAACTAACCCTCTCTATAGACAGGAAAACATACTCGTCCTCATACTCGCAGGCACAATGTTTCCTGGACTATATTAACACAAATATCCTTAACCAGATAATGTGCACAAGCACGCACACACACATATACCAGAGGCTCAAACATACGAGACCTGAAAGTGCTGCACCCCCAGTGTCACATACTCATTGGTGAGGTTGGACCACAAAGCTATCTCCATTCAAAATAAAACTCAACTCAGTAACCCCAGCAAAACCAGTAACAGTTAGGAACTATTCCAAAGCAAGCTACACCCTATTAAGCGATTGTTTATCAAATGTCAATGCCCCTCCCAACCCTGAGTTCACAGCAATCTATGTGGAATTGTTTAAGGAGACTCTGTATAGCCATGTAAATGGCTGTGTAGAGGCTGACGTACTTACTAAAAGTAAGCCCAAAAGAAACTCTAAAAACAAACTACAATGGTGGAATTAACCTTAATAGGGTATATAACAAAAGATAAAAAGTCATGGCTAAAATTAGGAAGACCAAATCTCACAATAATAGCAGCTCTTTAATTAAACTAAACAATAAACTAAGAGAACTATTTTAAGTCCAACAAGACCAATTACAAGGTCAGGATAGAGTCACAGGCTAAAGACAGACACAACAACTTCTACAACTATGTCTGAAACCTCTAAGGCAGCATACATCAGTACGCCGAACTGGTGGTCAGTAGTGCCACCTTCACTGAGCACAGCAATATAGTGAATTTGTCGGCTGACAAATTCAGCTCAAATTTCACCTCCACCAACACCCCCACCTCCCTCCATGAAATATCTACTAGCATAACCCTCCAATTATTAACACGTAGCAGGATTTGGTGGCACTCGCTCGCTAAGGCCAAAAACACAGCCTCAATGGGCCCTGACAGTATCCTGGGATGACTGCTAAATAGCTTGAAACATGACCTATCAGGGCCACTTGAGTCAACTATAGCTTCAAAACAGGCTTTGTGCCATGAAAATGGAGGACTGCAAAGGTTATGCTACTTCACGAGGGTGGACTATCAACCGACTCAGGAAACTACAGACCTAATAGTCCGGTCAGCCTAATATGCAAAACCATGGAATGAATTATCATGGAGGGGATCAAAAAAGACATAGGTAACTCCTGACACTAGACCCAACCCATTTTGGCTTTGTCAAGGGAAGATTATGCCTACTAATTCTGGTGGACTTCATTGAGAGGGTCACCAAGGCAATGGAAAAGGTGAAAACCTGTGCATACTGCCTACCTGGACCTGGCTAGGGTGTTCAATATGGGTCTATATCATAACTGCGAAAGACGGAAACCATGAATAAGAAAACGTCAACACATAATGAGCGAACTATCAGAAGAGCGAACCACCAGAAGAGCGAAAGGCAAAACATCGAACGGATTTGTTCGGCCAGCAGGGCGATTCTGGGGTTAAGGGTATATACCCTTTTCCCCACTGTAGTGCGACCTCGGAGTTGGCATATTTAAGTAGGGAGGGGCACAGCCCCCCACATGGGGGGGTGCAGGGGGTCTTGCCCCCCTGCAAAAGTGTGTTTTGTTATTGTTTTTTGTAGTTGGTTTAGGTATACTTACATGGCACTGTTGGTTAGAGAAATCTGTTCGATGTTGTGGTTTTCGCTGATTAGGTGGTTCGCTCATCTGGTAGTTCAGTCTTTTTGTGTCGACATTTTCGTATTCCCGGTTATCGTCTTTCGGGATTATAATATAGACCCTTCAATACAATACCCCACTCAGGTGTAGTTGACAAACTCACCAAGCTTGGCATATACCACTACATAGCTTGCTGGATTGCCAGATGGCTCAAAGACAGGACCCAGGAAGTCAGGATTGGTGATACCACCTCCACTAAGAGACTGGCCACCAGTGGTGTACTTCTGAGATCCTTGCTGGGACTGCTCTTATTTGGAATCTACTTCTCACAGGTAAAGGCTAATGTCTAGAGCTTTTGGCTGACCAAGTTCATAGATGACTGCAAATTAGGTGCTGTCGTAGTTTCCCCTCATTACACAAACATCTTACAAGAGGGTCTAACACTGACAAATGACTGATGCCAAAGTCATGGAATAAAGCTCAATGCCAAGAAATACATTATAGTATATTTTGGAAAAACTGCCACCCAGGCTAATTACTCCATCGATAAGACACCCCTAAGAGTTGACCTAGCAGTCAGGGATCTGGGAACATATGTTAACAGTAATCTGGCCCTTGACCAACATGTAGCCAATCATTCTATGTCACCCAGCTTATAAGTAAGGGCATAACATCCAGATCCAAGAAACTCACAGTGCCACTTTATTCAGCCCTTATCAGACCCCATCATTGAGTTTAATGCCCTCTTTAGAATGTACCTGAGCAAATATATGCAACAGTTGGAAGGCCAATAAAGGTTCCTTATCAGGAAAATCCAGGGTATAAACACATTGTCCTATACAGATTACCTTATACCCCTGTCTCTATACTTTGTCTCCTACAGGTTACTGTGCAGCAATCTATGCCTGGCATATATGGCATCATTGGATCCAGCTCTGATGGACCTTTTGTATATCCACAAAATAAACAGCATCAGAACCACTAGATCCAAGGATTTAAATTTTGCTTGTGACATAAATAAGACATGCTAGCAGTACAGATATGTGACTCAGAGGATCCCCATGCTCCTCAACAGGCTCCCCATCCATGTGAAGCAGAGTCCATCCCTAATTCTATTTAAGTGTAACCCTGACCAATGGACGGGAAATTGGAAATTCACTCTCCATCTGGCTCCCCATGTCTCTGATAGACAGAGGCAGACAGCAATACCCAAACTAACATACCCCAACCCACCCCCATATAACCTCTAGAAACTTCCTAACATAACCACTTCTAATAAATGCCCATAACACATAGGGGTACAATTGGTTTGGATTACATGGCTAAGGTTATAAAGTCCTTGGTGGTCATTAGCCTAGTATGTAACTATAAACCACTTACTAGTGGGATTAGAAAGAAGGTACCCAGAGTAATCCAACTCCCTCCTGGATGGCTAAGAAGATGAGACAGAGTACTCCAATTACAGCCAAGGGGGCCAGCAGGAGGGGGATATCTCCAACTGGATGCAGAAAGCAGAGAACAGCAATATATGACAGGAGGGGTAACAGCTTAGCAGGATACAATGACTACCCTTGAGGTACACAGGCTGTTAGGGAACTTTGTTCGCTGGTAGGATGGGAGAGTATAGCAGTCACTGCTTGAGAGAGAGTGGGGAATGTGAGGCCACTGATCTCTGTTATGGAATGAACAGCCCATTATCACCAAATGTTTCTGCGATGGAGAGGGGAACTGCGCTTGTCTTTATGCCACTTGTTATCAGTGTGAATGGGGGGTCAGGAAGCAGGAAGTGCTAATTAATACCAGACGAAGGGTACACTACTTATGATGGAGGATAGGTATTCTGGTTCTTTCAGACATAATTTGAGGCACTTTCCACATGCAGACTGTCTGCTGTGTATACCAACAGTAATTAACAATGGTTTGATACAGTGACAGCAGGAATGTGTATAAATTCGGATTGTGGGGCAGTTCCAGAATCACAGTATTCTAGGACATCCATATGATGTATAAAATGCTGGGTTATGGGTCTTGCATTAGGCATAAGGAGTTCATGAACTGCTGTGAGTTGAAACTGTTCCTTTCTGTCCTGCAAATTATGTAGGAAACAGATAAATAATTACAGAGTAATAGTGCCCGAACAAAATCTATGCATAAATGTAATATAATTCTGAAATTTGCTTGGATTAGTTTGCAAGTAAAATGTCTTCATGACACCCCAGCTATAACCTTTAGTGACATTTCTTGCTCCCTGGGAAATACAGAAATATATTCATATTCACTGCTCTGTGCAAATGCTCCCATTGTGAGTAATGATCGATGTATACATAACAAAGGTGTCTCACCTTAATACTTTATACAAGTTCTAGTTCTGCAGGACAGGTGGAGCAAATTGCAAATAGTGTTATAAGCTATTTTCATATTATGAGACAGGGCCACGAAAACATTTTACTATAAAATAAATATCTATGACTGTGGAATTTGTGCATAACATCTATCACTGTAATAGCATGCAATGAGCAATAATGCCTTATTTGCCTGACTGCAGTCAACCATTTTGGTTTCTATAAACAGCAAGACAGTTACAAAGGACAGAAGATTATCTCTGACAGCCAGCTGTTTGTGATATTTCTGTTTGCAAAAAAATATATCTATAAAACTAAACAGTCCATACCTAACTGCACTTCAGTGAAGAATTGCAGAAATATATTTTGGGTTTTTATTTTTTATGAGCAGCATTCTGTTCAAGTTCTTTTTATGGAACTTCTGATTTGGATCTTTAATTGTATCACACTTAAAGTAAAGCAGTAAGGCAACAAATGCTTACTGTTCTTCAAGCACCTACGAAACCCCAGACCAGTGAGATGTATTTGTTCAAGGTTATCCAGTGGATTTTATTTTACCTGAAGGTGTCTACAACAGTAAAGTTAAACAGAGTTTCATTTATGCTTGTTTTGAGCCATTGTTAATTTGTCATGAATATGCATTAATTTCTAATCCCCCTTTAAATTGTTCTACTTTTTCTAGTAAAACATAATTAGAGCTCACTGTTTTTTTCATGAATGTTCTCATATCTTGAAACAAATTAAAATGGCATGAAATATATTCATATGTGTTTTATATTGCTGTTAGTCGTCCAATATAACATACCAGATGTCAAAACAATCAAGTAATAAGTCACCTATTAAATAAAAAACATAACCCTGGTTTTGTGCTATATCTCCTACCTCCAAGCCTCTGGAGTCTAAAAGAAAATTCTCTGCAATTTACTCTCTACACCCTACAGTGCCTATGTCTTCACATCAGTACTGCTAAGGTTCTGCATTACTGGCACTTAGTTTGGAATGGTTAAGGTGTTTACATTATAAACACAAAGGTACAGGGTTTGATTTCCAGCTTTAGAATGGAAATTGGCTAGGTTTAAAATGGCCCACAAGAACAGGTAGCATGATATTTACCTATGAGCTTGTGTGAAAAGAATCATGATTCCAAAAGACAATTTTTCAGATTCTACTTGGAAATACATGTAACTTTACAGCAGAACACTAAATGTGTCTTAATTTGAGGGGCAAATCTCCTATACTCCTTCATTAATCTGATAATCTCTGAGGTTACTAGAGTTTCTTCTGCAGTGGGGTCCATCAAGCTGAGTGCATTTTCATGATCAGTTTCATTCACAGAAGTGTCCATTAAAACCACCATATACTTCCCAAAAGCTGTAACTCTCTACTTTGTGACACATATTCTATTCACAAATCGTTCCTTCTAGTTTCCATCTAGGTCAGAAAATCTCCTAGCACCTTCTGGGGCATCAGTGCATATAATATACAAAGAAAGGCCAAAGTCTGGAAGCCATAAACCTGGACTCTGTCTGTTTCTCAACCAGAAAAGAGAAGCAAATTCCTTTCCATTTGTAAAAGCAGAATCAATGTTAAACTATTCAAAATGACCCCTATATGGACATAATTATATAAACTTTGAAATACTAGTGTGACAGCCCTTAGCTCCATAAGAATATGGACCTGGGATTCTAAGATGGACTAAATGTTTTTAATTAAGTGGTATTTCTTCTACATTCCTTAGTCTTCTAGAGGGAACATCTGTTTCAGAGGAACCACCCATAAAGTAGTCCACTGTTAGAGGCTCCTCTGATCTAACTACATTACGCAGGCTCTCCCAGTGTGAATTATTTCTCTTCATGTATGACTCGACACCAAACCAATTTATGCTCTCAGACAGAAGGTAGTACCGTGAGTTTGTGAGACAGACATATGAACGGAAGCATGAAAGGCATTATGGTCCTCTACAGTAACTACTCCAGATTCCGAGAAATGGGACTGGGATGGTACAAACTGATGGAACATTCATGGAGTAGCAGGCATACTGTGAAAATGTCCCACGAGTTAAGACATAAAAAAACTCAGGAGCCCAGAGTTATGAGATGGAGACAACAAGCCCCCCCCAACCCTTTTGACCAGAAGTTCCCAGTGCCAAGAATTAAGTTTTTACCCCATAAGAGTATTGATAACACAGAATACAGATGAGAATTGTATCTTGTAAACTTATCATTATCATGAGACAAGAGCCACTCATTCTGTAAAGCCTCACTTACATAATAAAATCCAAGCTAAGCATGTAGGACAACTCACTCTCATGACTAAGTGCTTATGATGCTTAGAAAAACAAGCAGTTTAAAAGAAGTCATATCTCTGCACTCTAAGCTCAAAGTTATGGATGATTCAGCTCTTTACCATTCCCCAGCACAATCTATCCCTAGGTGTCATTACCTTATATATCCCCTAAACTCCTTCATATATTACCCAGCAAAGCACCATAATATGCCACTTCATAAGCCTGCCTACTTTCACTCCGTCAATCATAGGTTCATAAGTTCTATGATAAAGGTCATAGGTTACTAAGCTAACAACCACCAGGGCCTATACAAGCCTAGCCACACAACACAACACAAATGTGACTCCATGCAACATGGGTGTCTATTTGAAGAGGTTGATAAAGTTTTATTGGGGGAGTTATGTTATTCAGGGAATATTCACCGTTGGCCTCTATCAGAGACATGGGGGCCAGAAGTGGGGTGAATTTTTGATTTCCCATCCAATGGTCAAGGTTCTGTTTGAATAGGACTAGGGATGGACTCCACTTCACATGGATGGGGAGGCTCTTCCAGGGATTGGGGATCCTTTGAGACACATATCTGTCCCAGAGTGTAGGGATCCTCTGAGACACATATCTGTCTCAGAGCATGGGGATCCTGTAAGACACATATCTGTCCCAGAGTGTAGGGATCCTCTAAGACACATATTTGTCCCAGAGTTTATGGATCTTCTAAGACATATATCTGTCCCAGAGTGTAAGGATCCTCTGAGACACATATCTGTCCCAGAGCATGGGGATCCTTTGAGATACATATCTGTCTTGCCAGCATGTTATATTTATACTTCCAAAAGCACGCCAACAACCCAAGGATGCACCACGATCCACAATTTTCTTGAAAACAGGTTTATTAATCCAACAATACAGGACTTAACACGATTTGTTAAGCGCTTTCGTGTAGACCAAACACTTCATCAGAACAATTAAAAATGCCATGTACAACATTTAAATAGTAAAAAAAACGCCAAAACCATCAACCAGATTAACAGTATTAAAACAAATCACACAGCCATTTAAAGCTGTAGCACCAATAATGCAGAATGCAAGACAGAAGTCATGCAATAACCCTCCATACATCTACATAATGTGTTACTAGCTTTATAATATATTAAAAAATATTAAAAAATGATGAATGATAATATTCTGACATAGAATATTAAAGTGAAAACTAATAAACCTTACATCTTTCGGGATGATAAAATATCCCTATACATATAATATAATATTACAGGTTGACATATCTTTGCCACAATCTATCTCAAAAGTGGTTTAGTTGGAATCACTATATTTATACTGCAAGAACTGTTTAAATCTTTGGCTCTAGTGTTTCTGGTGCTATTCATTTTGCGGATGTACAAAAGGTCCATCAGGGCTGCATGAGAGGATGCCTTACATGCCAGGCATAAATCGCCTCTCAGTAACCTGTAGGAGACTGAGTATAGAAGCAGGGCTGTAAAGTGAGCTGTATAGGACAATGTATTAATACCTTGTCTCTCTTGGTGAGAAAACTCTGTAGACGTTCCAGCTGTTGCATATGCCTGGTCAGGTACATGACAAAGGGTGTATTGTACGCAACAACAGATCTGATAAGGGCCAAGTAAAGTGGAACTATAATTTCCTTGGACCTGGATGCTTATACCTTTACTTATAAGTCCAGTGACATAGAATGATTTTCTTACTGTCCTGGCTATGTGTTGGTCAAAGGGCCAGATTACTGTCTACATATGTTCTCCAAGCCCTAGATACTGGATTAACTCTTAGGGGTGTCTTAGCAATAAAGTTATTAACCTGAGTGGATTTTTTTTCTCAAACGATGCAAGAATGCACTTCTTAGCATTGAATTTTAATTTATGGCTTTGTCACCAGTCATTTCTCTGTTTTAGACCCTCTTGCAGAATGATAGTGCCATGGGGGAATTCTATAATGCCTTCCAATTTACAATTATCTGCAAACTTGGTGAGCCAGAGGCCCTTGACATTAGCTTTGACCTCCAAGAAATAGATGCCAAACAGGAACAGGTCCAGTACTTGAGGTACTCCACTGGTGACCTGTCTCTTGGTGGAGGTGGTCTCACCAATCCTGACTTCCTGGGTCCTACCTGTAAGTCAGCTGTCAATCCAGTGAGTTATGTGGGACTTATACCTTGTTTGATGAGTTTGTCAGCAATACCTGAGTGGGGTATTGCATTGAATGTCCTGAGTCTAGGCAGGCAATATGCACTGTTTTCCTCTCATCCATTCCTCTGGTGATCCTCTCAAAGAATTCTACCAGGTTAAGTAGACAACCTTCCTTTGACAAAACCAAACTGGGATGGGTGTAGTGACTCTAGGTTGCCAATGTCTCTGCTAATCATTTCAATGATAATTGAGTCCATGGCTTTGCATATTAGACTAGTCAGACTAAGGGTCTGTTGCTTCTGGGGTCAGTCGATTGTTCACCATTGTGAAGAGGGATAACCTTTGCAGGTCTCAGAAATGGCACAGATGTCTATATTCTTCAGAGTTAGAAGAGTTTGTAAGGTGTTGAACTTCTTGTTAAGACAACTAATATTGAGCAGTAATACCTTTAGGTTTCTTTGTGTTTTATTTGCAATCTCATTCTGTGTCTCACATGCAGCATCACTTCCTGGTACAGCACTTACTGGGTACCCCCTTTTCAGTTGCATACATGCATACAAATATTTATGGCACAGGCAATAATGCCCTTTTAGTGTTCCAAAATACCAAAACAGTTATTCCCATAATAAGTGACCAGGTTGTTCCTAAAACATCTAAATTAGTGCTTGCTTTAATGTAATTTGTCAGTCTATCCTATGCATCAGCTGCTCTCTTAGAGAGCCAATCAGTGCACTTCTCATTCCTGCAGAATCTCATACATGGGTTGTTTGATAATTCTATACTACTTTTTGATAACCCCAAACATTCCCAGAGATGCTTGTCTGTAAATGCCCTAAATACCTGAATAAGATCTATTCTTAAATTCGATATGAGACACTGTACAAGTTCAGATATTTATGTTTTTCATAATAACTTAAATGTTCACATCCATGGATGCCATCTGTACATTTCTGCTGTACACTTTTCAGCTTACTTGTGCTTGTTTTCTTATAAGGTTTTCATATTGTTATCCCATACTCAAGTTTGGGCCTAATGTAACTGACAGACAATGATTTCATCATTTCTGATTTCCTAGACTTTATAAATATTTTTATACAACCTGTAGTTCTATAACTATCATTAACCAATTAGTTGATATGATTAGAAAAACTCAAAGCTAGATCTACCCATATACCCAGGTCCTTAAATGAATCTGCAGTTTCAATCACTGTGTGGTGCATTAAATATTCACTTTTTAATCTATGTCTCACAAATCTCATATGTTTAGTTTTTCATGTATTTATCAACATGTTATTCTCCTGTGCCGCCCAAAACAGTCAATTTAGTCTTTCTTTTGCAGATATGCCCAACCGGTAACACATGCAATCAGTTTACCCTTTTTCAGCTCATCTCCATACCAACTGTACAACACCTCAGATAAAAAAAAAAGATCTGAATGATACACTCTAAACACTTGCTTAACATACACTAGATCAGGGACATTTTTTGTTGCAAGTCATCTATTTAGAGAAACATACTTAAGATTATTTTCCTAAAATATAGCATATAACTCACAGCTAACTAATACATCCAAAAACCATGCTCTTCTCTTAAACTATCTAAAGTCCATTAAAAAAACTAAACCATCAGTAGACAATCCAAAGATCAGGCATAAATTAAAATACTGACATCAGTACATGCCTCGTTCATTTTTTTTATTTCTCATAATGATCATAACAAATTAGTTCCAGCCTTTTTCTTCTTCTTTCGGCTTTTTCCCGGTTAAGAGTCGTCACAGTGGATCACTTGTCCACTCATGACTGGCAGTGAAGTTTTACAGTGTTGAGTTGCCAGCCCAGTGTCCAACCTTCCACAGAAGGCACACACACGCACGCACTGACGCCTAGGGCCAATTTAGAGTATCCAATCCATCTACAGCATATCTTTGGGAGGAAACTGAAGCACCCGGAGGAAACCCATGCAACCACAGGAGGACATGCAGACTCCACACAGTAGGCACCCCAGCCAAGGATCAAACCGGAGAACCTCTTGCTGTGAGGTGGCAACGTTAACCGTTGCACCACTGTGGCTACCCTTGCTCCACCCTTTTTAAAATATCTTATTCACTTCTACTCTATCCTTCTGGATGTATACCAAAGGACTGAAAAACATTTGTTTAAATGCTTGCATACTTCCTTTTTTTTAGAGTTGGCTATTACAGTCCACATTAATTTAACAGAGACATGGCTTAAACCATACATTTCAGATACAGAATTCCTGCCCTGTATTTATGGCATCATCTATTCCGATAGCTGTTACGAAGGAGTTTGAGTAGCAATCATATGCCTGCAGCCACCTCCAAATATCCACTTCCATAGCAGTAGAAGCAGTGCTGGCCACTATAAAAGTCAGTGATGGCCAATCCTTCACCACTGATTCCATTTATAACCTGTCTCAGTATAGGGCAGCCTGCCCTGGATTATTTACATTAAAAGGGAGGCAGTTTTTGCAAGTGACCTAAATTGATAGGTATGTAGCTACTGTCTCCTGTCCATATATACCTATACATTTCTTCATTCTCTAGCTGAATGCAGCACCATCATATACAGTCCTGACAAAATGACAGAAAAAAAGTGTTATTGACTAGATTCTAGCGTACAGCCCAGACAGCATACCCAAATTAGCATTATGTTGTAGTTATCATTACCCTGCTTATATCATTTGAGAGCACACAGTTAAAAAAAACACCGTACTGCTGTCTGACAAGAAACACTAAAAACACTTAAGTCAAGCATACATAATACTGCTAAAATAGCTTATCTGACTATCCCTTATTCACCTCATTCTAAATAAACCTATGAATTACTTCAGTAAGTCATTCCTAGACGTGTTCAACAGTCAGGCCCCACTTAGACACAAAAAGATCAAGACCAAGTCAGTTCAATAGCTTACACCTGAAACCAAATATTTTATTTGCTAATATGCTCTAGTCTGGAAAAAATGACCATAATAAAGCATTTATATTTCTGATGCCATATTGACAACCTAGGAACAGAGTGCAACTTTTTACTATGCGTAAAGAAATTTTTTTTTCTTAAACAACAAAACAAGCATAAACACCTTCAGGCTTTTTGAAACAATAATGGACAGTTTATTAACCCAAATAAAAAGCCTTGTCCAGTCACAATCTGTCCAGTTTTGACATTGCAAATAAAATTACCGTGCACTGTTTGAAGACCATTCCACCTTTCAGCTGTATGCTACAGAATAGCATGACTATTGTTACAGCATCACCTACCTGTCAGTTCAGCACACACTGCTTCATTAGTATATCGGCACCTTAACCTTAAATCCACCTCTCTAGCCATTGCCAAGCAGCCCATAGATCATCTTAGCTCTGCAGCTGATAGGATTACCAATCCATTAATTATTTTAATAAACTAGTCTTACAAGGAAAACTATGGGTTTAAATGTTGGAAATCCTTCAACTTTGTTCTTCCACATAAGTTTACTTCATTTCAGCTGTCCAAATGCCAAGCTATCACTTTTCAAGAAAGATGTTTAGATAAATTGCTACCTATCTAGAAAATCACATCTTCCTGTCCCCAGTTTAGCACAGCTCATGTTCTGGCCAGCATGCAGAATACACTTCTGCCTGAGTGCTTACTAACTCTTGTTCAGGGATGCCATAAAGCATCATATAAGGAATAACAACAATTAATTGTTTTGCATGATACATTCTATTGAGTTGTTTTACCTAAGTGCACATGTTAATTCAATATTTAACATGAGTTCATACCTTGTGTTTAAATGAAAATGTATCATATTGTTTTTTATATTATGTAGTGTTTTGTAAGTTTATGTTGTGTGTTAAGGTACTGCATACAGATTATTTTATGTTGTCATGTACAATAATTTGTGACTTGAAGATTTTCTTCCTGGGGCCTCTGCTGAAAATGGTCTCCTACCCAGTCAGACTTTCCCAGTAATCAAATGTCAATAAATAAATAAAATATATATGTAAAACATATCATCAGTTGTGCAGTGGTGAGGGTGAAGTGGCAGCAGTGTTTTTACATGGCAGGATACTCAGTTTGATCTATAATTTTCCTTGAAGCTGTAGGTAACTGACAGTTGTACGAATGGTAATGCATAGGGCATTGGTGTAAAAACTGCACTCTTATGTTATGTTATACAGATTTCTTTTCACAGTTACTTGAGGTTTTAAGTGGTACCATTACAGGAATGAAATAAAATTGTAAAGTGTCCTAAACACATATGCACACATTTTTAATAACATATTCCCATGTGAGTTAAAGATCAGCCTGAGTTTGTGAAGTTGAAATTGTAAGTAAGAGAAATGGCATGCTTGAATCACAGTAGGAAAAGGTCAAATGTGTCATACATATCTCCTAAAGATAAGGCTAGGTAATGGTGGAAGTGATTTTGAAGAGGGGCTTTCATGAGAGTTGAATGGTGAGTTGGTCCAATGTTATAACCTACTTGGTCAAGGTGATCGTGCAGACACTGATCTGACAGTGTTGCAGGTAGATGACTGGGGCCTCAAATGAAAGGAAATGCTAGATGTATATGAATGCTGACATCCATCCATCCGTCCATTCATCCACAACCCCTTTTCCCATTTTTGCACATGGGGTTGGGGTGTCACTTCAACACTGACAATCATCTTGAGCCAATGTTTACACCACTGTTTGGCTAGCCCTGCCATGGTAGTTTGGGCCAATTTAGAGTGTCCAATCCACTCTATGCATATCTTTGGAATGCGGGAGGAAACCAGAGCACCCAGAGGAAACACAAGTGACATTTCTTCAATGCAACTCATAAATTTTACATCATTTTGAAGTGTTTCACATTAAATTTGAATATTTTTATTAATTGTCCTTATTTTTAGAAGTCCGTGGTTTCCTAAGACATCTGCAGCCCAAGTCGAGTGATTACAACTTAATATTATGGTGTTCAACTATATCACGTACATTCAGATCCATTTACACATTTTGTATGCAAATTAAATCTTTTCATGTTTATCTCCATGAATTGCAGCAATATATGAATGCATACAACCACTTACGTATGTAAGCTGCTCTCAGCTACTCGTGAAAGCTTCCTCAGGATCACATGAACATGCCTCAGACCAAGGTGGCATCAGCAGCAATCCTCAGTAGTCCGCATCATGTTGCAGGAATGTGGATATCCTCAGATATGCTCTAATCTGAGTACATTAAGAAATAAAAACAAAATTGGGTCATATGTATTACTTATATCATAGGATGCCCTAGCCAAATTTCGCTTTAGTAGTATATATATATATATATATATATATATATATATATAAAACACCTCAGATCACCCCTGAAAAGAGGCTACTTGCCTAGTGTGACTAACCCAGTTAACAAAGGATAAATAAAATAAATAATTGTACAGGAAAGTCATTTCAAACACAGTTTTAACTACATATACAACTGAGCTGAATGTATTCAGGCCCCACACCCCAGTCAGTCAGAGTGGAGATTGCGAGGAGGGGTAGGGGTTGCAGCTTCAAGTGAAGGTCCAACAAATACTTTACTGAGAAATGACCAGTCTTATTACATTTGTGCTACTTCTGCTTACATTTTAAAGCATGTCCTAATATGCTTAGAACTTTTAAGGAAGAAAACTATCAAGGAACACACTTTTGTACAGCTAAGGAAATAAAATCTTCCATGACTTGCTACATTGTTTTTTGGGCCTGCACCTTCTGGCTGAACACATTTCACAGACTGTTACATGCAAAACATAATATTAAAAAAAACATATTGCCAAAAGTATATCTCATTTTATAATTTACAGTAAATCGAAGATTACCAAAGTATAAGAATGCAGATCATCATCATCTTCTTTCGGCTGTTCCAGTTAAGGGTCGCCACAGCAGATCACCTGTTTCCATTTCTTCCTGTTCTCTGCATCTTGCTCTGTCACACCAACCACCTGCAAGTCCTCTCTCACCACATCCATAAACCTTATCTTAGGCCTTCCTCTTTTCCTGTTACCTGGTAGCTTCATCCTTAGCATCCTTTTCCCAATATACTCAGCATCCCTCCTCAGCACATGTCCAAACCAACGTAATCGTGCCTTTCTGGCTTTGTCTCCAAACCTTCCAACCTGGGCTGACCCTCTAATATACTTATTCCTAATCCTGTCCACCCTCGTCACACCCAGTGCAAATCTTAACATCTTTAATTCTGCCATATCCAGCTCAGACTCCTGCCTTTTTGTCAATGCCACTGTCTCCAACCCATATAACATAGCTGGTCTCATTACCCTCTTGTAGACCTTCCCTTTCACTCTTACAGGTACTTGTCTGTCACAAATCACTCCTGACACTCTTCTCCACCCACTCCATCCTGCCTGTACTCTCTTCTTCACCTCTCTTCCACACTCATCATTACTCTGAACTATTGACCCCAAGTATTTAAACTCATCCACCTTCGCCACCTCTACTCCTTGCATCCTCACCATTCCTCTATCCTCCCTCTCATTCACACACATATATTCTGTCTTAGTCCTGCTGACCTTTATTCCTCTTCTCTCTAGAGCATATCTCCATCTCTCCAGGGTCTCCTCCACCTGTTCCCTACTCTCACTACAGATCACAATGTCATCTGCAAACATCATAGTCCACAGGGGCTCCTGTCTGATCTCGTCTGTCAACCTGTCCATCACCATTACAAATAAGAAAGGGCTCATAGCTGATCCTTGATGTAACCCCACCTCCACCTTAAACGCATCCGTCACTCCCACTGCAGACCTCACTGCTGTCACACTACCCTCGTACATATCCTGTACCACTCTTACATACTTTTCTGACACTCCTGACTTCCTCATACAATACCACAACTCCTCTCTAGGCACCCTGTCATATGCTTTCTCTAAGTCTACAAAAACACAATGCAACTCCTTCTGACATTCTCTGTACTTCTCCATCAACACTCTCAGAGCAAACATCGCATCTGTAGTGCTCTTTCCCGGCATGAAACCATACTGCTGATCACTAATAATCACGTCCCTTCTTAACCTAGCTTCCACTACTCTTTCCCATAACTTCATGCTGTGACTGATCAGTTTAATCCCTCTGTAGTTACTACAGCTCTGCACATCACCCTTATTCTTAAAAATCCGTACCAAAACACTTTTTCTCCATTCCTCAGGCATCCTCTCACTTTCCAAGATTTCATTAAACAATCTGGTTAAAAACTCCACTGCCATTTCACCTAAACACCTCCATGCTTCCACAGGTATATCATCTGGGCCAACAGCCTTTCCATTCTTCATTCTCTTCCTAGCTATCCTTACTTCCTCCTTGCTAATCCATTGTACTTCATGATTCACTATCTCTACATCATCCAACCTTCTCTCCCTCTCATTCTCTTCATTCATCATCCCCTCAAAGTACTCTTTCCATCTCCTCAACACACTCTCCTCGCTTGTGAGTATGTTTCCCTCATTATCCTTTATCACCCTTATCTGCTGCACATCTTTCCTAGCTCGGTCCCTCTGTCTAGCCAATCGGTACAGGTCCTTTTCTCCCTCCTCGGTGTCCAACCTTTCATACAAGTCTTCATATGCCTTATCCTTAGCCTTCGCCACCTGTCTCTTTGTCATGCATCTCATCTCCTTATACTCCTGTCTACTTTCTTCATCTCTGACAATCCCATTTCTTCTTTGCCAACCTCTTTGCCTGTATACTCTTCTGTACTTCCTCATTCCACCATCATGTCTCCTTGTCATCCTTCCTCTGTCCAGATGTGATACCAAGCACCTTTCTAGCCGTCTCCCTTACTAGCTCTGCTGTAGTTACCCAGCTATTTGGTAACTCTTCACTGCCACCCAGTGCCTGTCTTAACTCATCCCTGAACTCCACCTCACAATTACCCTTTTTCAATTTCCACCATTTGATCCTTGGTGCTGCCCTCACACTCCTCCTCCTCTTCTTGATCACCAACATCATCCTACAAACCACCATCCTATGCTGCCTAACTACACTTTCTCTGGTCACCACTTTACAGTCTCCAATCTCCTTCAAACTGGCCCTCCTACATAAGATATAATCCACCTGTGTGCATCTTCCTCCACTCTTGTATGTCACCCTATGCTCCTCCCTCTTGTTAAAATACGTATTCACCACAGCCATATCCATCCTTTTCACAAAATCCACTACCATCTGACCTTCTGCATTCCTTTGTTTAACACCATACCTACCCATCACTTCCTCATCCCCTCTGTTCCCTTCACCAACATGCCCATTGAAATCTGCTCCATTCACCACTCTCTCACCCTTGGGTACAGTCATCACCACTTCTCATCCGTTGCACACCCAACTTGTGGAGCATATGCACTAACAACATTCATCATTACACCATCAATTTCCAGCTTCATAAATATCACTCTATCCAAGAATCATTAAAAACAAGCATCCATATATAAAAAGGATCAAAAATCACATGACTAAAACACCCTATCATGATATATACTACTGCAATAGCTCCATTCAGAAAATGACAAGTCACATGGTCAGGCAGACAATGATATCATCATAGGTTGGTACTAGGCTATTGGCCCTAGGGCCTATATAAGCCTAGCCAAAAAGGTACTCTGGCTTTTGCCACCCAAGAAAATTATTTTCCTGTGCCCCTGTTGAGCAGAGCTACAGAGGGGATCCCTGGGGTGAATTTCCTATTTCCCATCCAATCATCAAGATTTTTCTTGAAGAGTGCTAATGAGGAGCTTTGTTTGATATATATAAGTAGTTTGTTCCAGAGTATAGGAAGTCTCTGGGACATGAATCTATCCCTCCAGCATGTTCTGTTTATTGTAGTGACAAGGTTTAGGTCCCTAGAGCTTGTAGCTCGGAGGGATTGGGATTTCTTTAAGTGGAGCATGTCCAACAGCTCTGGGTTTGACATAGCTTTGTATATTAGGCAGAGATCGCCTCTGAGTAGGTGATATGTGACGGAGTAAAGCTGTACTTTTTTGAGACAGTCTGCGTAGGGCATCTGTTTGAGGTTGGTAATCCTCTTTGTGAGGTATTTCTGTGGCCTTTCCAGATGTTGTAGATGTCTTGTGAGGTACATACCAAAAGGGGCGCTGTACTCTATAAAGGGTCTAATGAGTGATGAGTAGAGGGGAACAATGACCTCTTTTTTTCCTGGATGAGAAAACTTTTGTGATGAGGTGTGCCACATTGAAGGATTTACTGACTACTGTGGCAATGTGATTATCAAGGAAGAGACTACTGTCCACCCGTGTCCCAAGGTCTCTTATCACACTTTCGGTGTTAAGTAGACTACCACCTATGTGATAGCTCATGGGTACAGAGTTTTTACCAAAGGGGATGGCAATGCACTTTTTGGTATTGAGCTTGAGGCCATGGCTTTGACACCAGGCATCTGTCTCCGTGAGGCCCTTTTGTAGGATGTCCACATCATTAGGAGTTTCAATTATGGTTCCTAGTTTGCAGTCATCTGTGAACTTCATTAGCCAAAGACCTTCTGTGTTAGCGTGTACTTCAGAAAAGTAGATACCAAACAGGAGAGGACCCAGGACTGAACCCTGTGGTACTCCACTTGTCAATGGTCTGAAGTCAGATTTTGAGTCTGCTACTTTCATAGTGTGGGTTCTGTCAGTGAGCCATTTGGCAACACATCTTGTGGCATAGGGATTTATACCTAGTTTAGTGAGTTTATCTATAATTCAAGAGTGGGGGATGGTGTCAAAAGCCTTGGCGAGATCTAAATAGGCTGTGTGAACCACCTTACCCTCTTCTACGGCTTTGTGACTGCTTCAAAGAAGTCTGTCAGGTTTAGAAGACATGATCTGCCTTTTACAAACCCAAACTGGGTGGGGTCCAGAGTTTGGAGATTACCAATGTCTTTGTGTATAAGATCCATGATGATAAGTTCCATGGCCTTGCAGACCAGGCTCGTTAGGCTAATGGGGCGGTAGTTCCCAGGGTCCATGGTGGCTCCCCCTTTGTGGAGTGGGATAACCATCACTGTGCGCCATTCAATGGGCACAAAGCCTGAGGTGAGGCTGTGATTGAACATGGTGCTTAGGAGGGGTGCCAGTTCATTCTGCAGTTCATGTAGAAAGCAGCCTGGGATGTTGTCAGGTCCCATGGATGCTGTGTTCTTGCCTTTGGAGAGTGTGGTTTTTACCTGTGCAGCCATGATTACAGGAACTTTGCATTCTTCCGATATAGAGCTGGGCCCTTTAGGGGATGAGAAGGAGGTAAAGTTAGCACTGAACCTATCTGCCAGGATGTTGGCAATATCAGTTGGTTCTGTATATTTAGTGCCATTGTGCTGAAACTCAGAGCAGATCTGAGTGTTGCCATTGAGTTTCTTGACATGGCTATAGAATGTTTTGTGGTTGTCTTTAGAATCAGTGGCAATTTTGTTTTCATAACTAGCTTTGGAGGATTTTCTGAGGAATCTCAGCTTCTTACTGAGGCTGACCAGGGAGTTCTTTCAGTCATGGGATTTTATTCTTTTTTGCAACAGTTTCATTCTTCTGTTGTAGAGTTTATTTATGGCAGGGGACCACCAGATTGGCTTCCTTTTTTTTGGAGGATAGCATCTTGGTTCTGTTTTGGATAGCACGATCCATGCACTCGTGCAAGTGCTTATAAAGTGCAGTTGTATAGGATTCAACAGTCATACCTCTATTGTCCTTCTGCATGGGTTTTGTGAAGTATGCCACTTCTGTCTTAAGAAGAGTGAAGTTGGCTTTGGAGAATTTTTTTACGGTGGTGTCCCTAATGGAAGGTGGGGGCATGATGTGGATGTCTAGGGTGATTAGCTTGTGGTTGGATCTGACCAATGAGGAATTGACCTCTGGTGTGGAACACCAGTTGCCCATGTTGGTAATGACCAGGTCTAGGATATTGCTGCCCCTAGTGGGGGTGCGGATAATTTGATCCAAGGCATTGGAATTTATGAATTCCAGAAAACGTTGAGCAAAAGAGCTGGTACATGAGTAGTTTTCCCAGTTAATGGTGGGGTAGTTGAAATCACCCATTATTAGGGTGTTGGGTTGTACCCTAATATTTTCCAGTGTATCAAGAAATGAGGAGTGGGAATCTTGGGGCATGGTGGGGGATCTGTAGCAAGTTACAATTTGGATTGCGGCCTTGCCCAGAGTTAGTTGCACTTGGATAATCTCAGATGCATTATGCTGAGCAACTAGCCTGGAGGTGTGGATATCCTTAATGAATATGGACACACCTCTGCTTTAGTGTTTCGGTCCAGGTTAGGTGTCCGAAAGGTATGGTATGAATTATAGCCTGGTAATGCAGGGGTGCTCTCTGGAGCCTTGAACCAGGTCTCTGTCACTGCACAGATGTCGATGTTCTCCATTTTTAGGAGTGCTTTGAGTGAATGCATTTTGAGGTTTAGACTTCTAGCATTGAGTAGCATTACCCTCAGATTTTGCTTGCTTGTACCTTTTAAGGTGGTGAATTTGTCATTTGAACCTTGCCTAAAAGGCACTATGTGGGTGGCAAGAGCCTTAGCCAGTATCCGGAATCCCAAGGGTGACAGGTGCAGGCCATCTCTTGCAAAGCATTGTGGACTGTCGATCATGTCATCCCAGGCAGACAGATACTGGATCCCCTTAGAATGACACCAGAAGCTTAGCCAATTGTTGAAGTCAATCATTTTGTCCTTGAACTGTGGTATCATTCTGTGTGATGGCAGGATGCTACTCAGGGCTAGGGTCATACCTGCCTGGGCTACAAGATCAGAGAGCTCCTCCATGTTCTCTTTTCATGTAGTCCAGAGAGGTACGTCTCAGGTCATTCACACCAACATGGACAATGACAGTCATATTTTATTTGTTGTGGAGTGACCTGAGTGCGTGCGTTATGTGTCGGATCCTGGCACCCGACAGGCAGCTGACAGTAACTTTCTCCTTGTTTAGCCTGGTGAGTGGAACATCAGTGTGCCTGACTATAGAGTCACCTATGACTAGAGTGTTGGGTACGTTGTTATGCCTTATGGGCTGTGATTGAGTGGCACACGGAGTTTGTGGGCTATGTGTCATTTGGTTTGGGTTGGGGGGTGGTGGTTTCTTGCATTTCTGCTTTGGAGATCTCTGTTGCTTGAGCAGATTTTTATTGAGAGCCTCCGCAAATGTAGGTGTGTGTTTCATGTTTCTATGTGTGTGTTTTGGTAGTGTAGGTTTTGAGGGACTATGTGATGAGTGTGGTGTGGTGCAAGTGTTTACCTTCTCCTCTTGACTGTCTAGTCCAGTGTTGGGTGAAGAGAGCTTTGCTTCCAGTTTGGCTATATAAGTGCATCTCTCACAGGTTGTAGTGTTTGGTGGTAGGAGGAGAGGGTTGCTGTATACATGAGGCAATTGCTGCATTGCCCCAAGATGCCCAGATTCATCAGGTAAAACTAAGCCTAAGTCATTTAAACAAATTCTTGGATTTTCACACTAGTTTCAAAGACAGCTTCCGAATGAGTCCCAAACCCCTGTCAGATTGTAATCTGATAATCCAACAAAGCTCCTTCTCTTCGATTTTATTTAGGAAACCCCCTATCCATGCATCTGCAAGCAATTTTTCAATGACCATGTCTCTAAAACCATGATAGGAACCCTGATCCATAACATGCCTGGCCAGAAAGTTCCTATCATCCCTAATGCGAATGCTATACAAATGCTCCCTGATTCTCTCCTTTAGGGGACAATTAGTTTTACCAACATAAAATATGCCTTTTTAAATGTTTTTGCAGGGGGGAAGCCCCCCTCCCCTGCAAATTATATATATCAACTCTGAGATCACACTACATTGCGGAAAAGGGTAAATTTCCCATTCCTCACTGTACCACAATCTCTATTTACAACCATTAAAGATGTAAAATTTTTCTCTTACATATTATGTTTAACTTAAAAAGATGTTTTTCTAGGTCCAGAGCGATCTCCATTCAAAATCTCCATGGTGCTTCCAGACATTTGTATTAGGCTTTCGATTTTTAACATTTTTGGCATTGTTAACATTCGTTAAAGTTCATTTGCAATCTTTTCATCTCAGCATTCTAAATTTTGGTATTACGCTATGTCAATCTACTGAAGTAGCTATATATATATATATATATATATATATATATATATATGTATATATATATATATATATAAATCTATGTGTGCAATCTGTTCTCAAACTTGTTTTTTTTTTTAAGTGTGAATCACCAAATATTTAGCTCCCCACAGTTTCTACATGGGCAAAGTGGGTAACACATACAATTGAACCGCAGCAAAGTGCCAACTCATTTTATCATATAAATTTATTTATTTTATTTATTTTATTTTACATTTGTTGACCGGGTTAGTCTAACTGGATACATGTCCATTTTCAGTAGAGGCCCGGGGAGATAAGCTCCACATTAAACTAATAAAACAGGACAGCAAAAAAAATCTCAGTACATTATTCATGAAGATTTTCATCAAAGAACTTAATTATACAGAAAGTGACTACAGAGTTTAACAAAGCAATACAGTACTATTTACATGGTAAAGGGTTTGACATTCACCATAAAGTATGTTAGGTAGGAAAGTACAGTTTGAAATGAAGTATACAGGTTGTCTTGAAAAATATAACTCTAAAAAACAAGAAAGTTAAGATATATACACTTAAATATTACACTCATAGTAAAAAGATAGTCGGCCTATATACAGGTTGGAAGATGTGCACACAGCAGAATGAATGTTGCAATGAGCATACTCAATGATAGTTCCCTGGGAGTAGGATACTCAAGTGGGAGTAAGGGAAGAAATGACTAATCCCACATTGTGGGTTTTGGGGGAGAGGTATACAATAATGTTGTACTAGGGAGTGATAAATGGGATGGAAATGGTCAGACAGGGAAGACAGAAATGAGGAAGGGTAAGTAGAAGAACTGGAAAGGAAGAGCGGAGTTGAAAGTGAGGAAGGGTGTACCCTTTATTTCTGGGTATAGAAGAAGGGTGTACCCTTTATTTCTGGGTATAGAAGAAGGATGTACCCTTTATTTCTGGGTATAGAAGAAGGGTGTACCCTTTATTTCTGGGTATAGAAGAAGGGTGTACCCTTTATTTCTGGGTATAGAAGAAGGGTGTACCCTTTATTTCTGGGTATAGAAGAAGGGTGTACCCTTTATTTCTGGGTGTAGAAGAAGGGTGTACCCTTTATTTCTGGGTATAGAAGAAGGGTGTACCCTTTATTTCTGGGTATAGAAGAAGGATGTACCCTTTATTTCTGGGTATAGAAGAAGGGTGTACCCTTTATTTCTGGGTAAAGAAGAAGGGTGTACCCTTTATTTCTGGGTATAGAAGAAGGGTGTACCCTTTATTTCTGGGTATAGAAGAAGGGTGTACCCTTTATTTCTGGGTATAGAAGAAGGGTGTACCCTTTATTTCTGGGTATAGAAGAAGGGTGTACCCTTTATTTCTGGGTGTAGAAGAAGGGTGTACCCTTTATTTCTGGGTATAGAAGAAGGGTGTACCCTTTATTTCTGGGTATAGAAGAAGGGTGTACCCTTTATTTCTGGGTATAGAAGAAGGGTGTACCCTTTATTTCTGGGTAAAGAAGAAGGGTGTACCCTTTATTTCTGGTATAGAAGAAGGGTGTACCCTTTATTTCTGGGTATAGAAGAAGGGTGTACCCTTTATTTCTGGGTGTAGAAGAAGGGTGTACCCTTTATTTCTGGGTATAGAAGAAGGGTGTACCCTTTATTTCTGGGTATAGAAGAAGGGTGTACCCTTTATTTCTGGGTATAGAAGAAGGGTGTACCCTTTATTTCTGGGTAAAGAAGAAGGGTGTACCCTTTATTTCTGGGTATAGAAGAAGGGTGTACCCTTTATTTCTGGGTATAGAAGAAGGGTGTACCCTTTATTTCTGGGTATAGAAGAAGGGTGTACCCTTTATTTCTGGGTGTAGAAGAAGGGTGTACCCTTTATTTCTGGGTGTAGAAGAAGGGTGTACCCTTTATTTCTGGGTATAGAAGAAGGGTGTACCCTTTATTTCTGGGTATAGAAGAAGGGTGTACCCTTTATTTCTGGGTATAGAAGAAGGGTGTACCCTTTATTTCTGGGTAAAGAAGAAGGGTGTACCCTTTATTTCTGGGTATAGAAGAAGGGTGTACCCTTTATTTCTGGGTATAGAAGAAGGGTGTACCCTTTATTTCTGGGTATAGATACCTGTTTTTGTTTTTAAGAAGAAGCATAGGTAGGAGGGTAGCAATGTGAATGTGAAGGCACGAAGGAGGGTATAGGGAAGGAAGTGGGAGTATATAAACCAACAAACAAACACAGAACACATACAAAGACTGGCAGAAGAGGCAGTAACAAATAAAGACAAATTTGTAAATCATAATGAGAGGGTTGACAGCTGGTGATGGTGAGGACTGGATAACAAACAGGGGGAAGGGACTGTCATAAAAGGATGGGGAACACAAGCATGGGTGATAAGGGTCTGACAAACTGACCCAGAGGAGACACCATGTAAAATTCAGTCACCTCTGTGGCTCACATCATGGGCAGCTTTCATCACTGGTGACCAAATGATCAGGGTTGTCTGGCTGCATAACTCTATAAGCCACATATGGAGGTGTTCCAATGTCCCAGCATGGGCATCCAACCACTTGTCCACCTCAGTCCTCACTAGCCATTGCACTTCACATTGAGTGACCCAGGGGGCCCTGTGTATTGCTATCAGATGAGGGGATTTCACCCACCTGGACAACAGGTCACAGAGATCACCAGCAAGCCCTCCAGGTCATCTTCCCACATGGGGACTTTGTACAGTATCAGGCCTGGGGCATGGCAGCCACTACCTCACTTTTGCCTACACCCGCGTTATTCCTGCAGGGAAAAAAAAAGAAACTGAGAAAAAACAAAACATCAATGTAAAAAAAAAAGAGAGAGAGAGACACACACACAAAAATATAACTGACTAATTAAGTGCTATACACTTTATTAAAATATCATATTACTGCTAGCAATACACTACACTTTCCCCATCATCGTGATAGTTTCTGTCACCTCCTTTGGCAAGCAATCTTATTTTCACTGATTTCCTATGGCAATAGAAGTATAAAATAAACAGTAATGAGCCTAGTATATCCACAGCACCAGAAGGCAATTACACTTACATGTGCTAGACCTCCTGTATAGTGTCAGTCCAAGAACAGAAAGCTCACAATAAAATGGTGCCTCTTCATACCTAACAACATCTTTATGCTAGCAGAGAAGGTCTGGTTACTGCCTCCACAGATCACTATATTTGTACATATACTGCTTGCCAAAGTGAGTGGCACCAGTGGTACCACTCACTGCCCTGGCAAGCTGGTGAGAGTATCAGTTTTATAAAAGTGGGACTCATAATTCCCCAGTAGGCACTCCCATTGGTCCCTATGCAGCAGGTGAAGAAAGATTTTATAGTCCCTGCTGAATCATGCTTAAGCCCTGCAAGAGTTTGTGCCTGCTGAGGCCAAGTCCAATCTCTAGGTCCAGGAGAAAATGATAGCCTAGGGACTCGGCCACATGTAGTACACACTATACAATGTGTATCAATGGACAGCAGGGAGCTGCAACACCCATTAACAGTAGAGTGATGCACGTGGTCAGTATTTCAATGCAAAGTGACAGTAGCATTGCCATGCTTTGCACATGTGCACAGCCTACATGAACTTACAGAATGGGAGCATGAATAACAGGTCACTAGGGCTGATGATGCATCATGCATGTTTTGAATTTAAGTTTGAATGTAATTGTTTAATTGGAATGGTCGGTGCTTTTATCAATAGGCACTAGAGTTTTGGAAGTGTGCGTTTTTTATACAATAAATACCTACTTTTGGATTCATTGGCGTTTGTTGTTTTATCCATCTGCTCTCTTCTTACATTGTGTTTTTATCTGACAATGTATCCTGTTATAAGCACAGTTCAGAAATGACAGCACAAAACACCTCATTAACATAATTTCTGCTTTATAAGACCCCCATTTTAGTGTGATAAAAACATGTTTTCCAGTTCATGGGTGACCTTGTTATGTCAGGCAATGTAGAGAATCTGAATATAGTAGATAGCAGAGTGTTCTGCAATACAGGTAAACTGACAGCAGGCAGGACAAATGATAATGGATATCAGAAAAGCAGTGACATATGGAATCATTCCACACTATCACACAGCAGTGGAATGTATGAAGTAACACTGCACAGGATATTACAGGGGACTGACGGGCTAGGCTGGGGCTCAGTGTGACAGAGTGAGGAGGACACCGCAGGATAGGATGTAGTCCTGCAGTAGAATGGGGAGGGGGGGGCTCTGTCTGACAGGGCACAGAGGCAGGCAAAAAAAGTTGAAATCCCATTGGAGGATCTCAGCCTATCAGGAAACAGAGAACACAGTCAGGCTAAGTCACTGTCCTGCTGTTTGGTTGTTGGAACACTCTGCCATATGCACGTGGACAGCATGACATGCTACAGAGGATATACAGCATTCAGGACACCAGGTACAGACTATGCTACCTGCACACAACCAAATGACAGCAAGCACATGTAACATGCCCACAGCAGCCACACTATGACACAATGTCACAACAGTTATACTGTATCCACACACAGGGGTGTGGCCACTGTAAGGGTGCTAGGAACAGTACAGAGTCAAATGTTGGCTGGCATGGACAGCCATGTATATACACACACACGCTTATTCACATTGTAATCCACAAGTCTACATGTCCTAGCATAGGACAGAAGGAACAATAAATGCTGGAAAAGTTAATTATATAGGGAATAGAGGCACTCCTACAGGCCCTACACACACACATATGACAAATGTATCCTTAAGAAAAGTAAAGGAGACAAGCCTTCTGTAACCAGGTATGGCAGGTACTGGTGCAGGACATCAATTTAGAGGGTAGCCATAATAGTACATGTGACGAAATAGGTACTGCCACCACATCCAGCTGGAATTGTTTAAATAATTATATGTCATTGGTGAATATCAAAATGATTTATACAAGTTGCTTGTGTTACAAATGTATTAGAACTGTATGTCACGTGTATAGCAAACTGCTTAGTACAGACATGTGTGTTGAAAATTTATTTGTAAAGTGCTGTGTTTAAGATGTATCCACAGTGTGCCGTACTGAAAGAGAAAATAAATCTACATGCACAATTGTAACTGTTTAAATGCATATGTCTTAACAGAGGAAACTGGAGGGTTAACCAGTCCAGCAAACTTTAGAAAAATATCTGAAATGTAATCACTTTATAGGCTAGGCCATAAAGATGCTATCTTAAAAGTTTTCAAGGCAGCCAAAGACACAAAGTCTTTACTAGGAAGCTTTCTGTATTGTCTTTGGGGTGAATTAATCACTACTCTGAAAGCATGGAGAATGCAATTGTTTTATGACTTCCAGCACCTGCCAAAGATCTGAGCAAAAGCCCTTGTATGAGTATTTTTACAGATGGGTGCTAAGTGCTGCCAGCTTCCAGCAATAGTGGTTTTGCCTGGGAACTAGAAGTCAGATTACCAGAAATTATGTCATTCTTCAAGCTATCCCAGCAATAATATTTGAAATATTATTTTGAGAAGTCTCTTAATGAGACTGAAGCATTCTGCATTCTGTCTTGGACCTGACAACAACAAGAAGAACCATGCACCACATCTGCCTTGCTCTATAAGTACATTTTTAGGGAATAGTATAATCCTCTTAGACTCAGTCAGGAATATAGTGAAGCTTAGTTTAGATATTATTTTTCTTATTTGTATAAGACTGTCCTTCAATGTTGTTTTAAATATTTCCTGTGATTTTGAACTCTGATGTCACTGTGAATATATATATATATATATATATATATATATATATATATATATATATATATATATATATATATATATATATATATATATATATATATATATATATATATGTCAAAGGAAAAACAACTTCAAAAAGATCAACACATGGCAGGTTCAGGTTAAGGTACTTTAATCTTGCAGCAAGGAGACAAAAACGTGCTAATACAGAGTTTGCCTAACTAGAATCAGGAAGTGAAGCCATTCTTATACATTTCTTACAAGACATTGCCTACTAAGCTGACGTAATAAATCACAAGTTCTTTCAATATTATTTCATAGCAGCTGTTTGTCCATGATTTTCTGCTGGCATATCAAGTTTACAAAAAAAAAACTTCCTAAGAAAAACAACGTGGCCCTGATGACCACTGGTCAGATACAACTTCTCACTATGCAATGTTACCATTCAAGGTACTATGGCTAATTCGAGCACAAAGCAAGTACAGATTATAGTTCATTTCTTCAAGCAGTCTTTGTTCAACTGTATCTATCTTTTCTGCAGCTGTGCATGTTCTCATAACACGAACAGAGCTGATTGTTCACGTTCAATAACATTATAGAAAACAGTATTGTTCTATTCATTATTTTCTTGACCTAGCAGATAATCACCTGCTTCTCAGTAAATTTCCAAAAGGCATAAACATGAATTTTGCTGTGCTAGCAAATACTCGGTCAGAGAGCATCATGCAGTTTCAGAAAGCATATTGCAGTTTGAAAAGCATCTTGTAGTTTCATACAAAACTAAACTTACATAAAATAAAATGAAATGTGTTAACCCTTTTAGCTTCTAATAAGCACTAAACATATAAATAAATACATATTTTTCTAACAATATATATATAGTATTGCCTTGTTCTTTTATTATTTATTATTAAATATATTCAAACCTTTAATTGTAGCTGATCTTTGTAGAGGTATTTAATTTTGAGAGTACTTGCATATTTATTTGGTGACACTGTGTGGGGCCACTCCTAATAGCCTTGCTCTTGTCCAAACTACCACTTGTATTAATATTAATATTAATATTACACAGTAAGATTGGACACCTGCTGTTAAGGGCCTTAAAGTAGCTGTCAAGTGGTTCTTGTGGCAGTGATAACCATCTTATAGTCTGGGCAAAAGGAGGTATAGCTAGTTAACCTGTGCCAGCCTTTCCTAGGTGTGTGTGTGTGTGTGTGTGTGTGTGTGTGTGTGTGTGTGTGTGTGTGTGTGTGTGTGTGTGTGTGTGTGTGTGTGTGTGTGTGTGTGTGTGTGTGTGTGTGTGTGTGTGTGCGCAAATCAAATCTCCAAGTGTGTGTGTGTGTCAGCTACTTGGGCAGGGAAACGAAGAACTGGTTGGACAGAGAGAGTGTTGGAGCACTTGGCTTGGAACCCTGGCTAAAGGCTCAACTCTATAGCTGTGCCAGTGTGGAGTCTTATTTGGGATCTGGAGAAAGAGGAACCAGCCCAGGACTGACTATGGTCTCTGTGTGCTCTTGAGGAAAATTGCACTTGATGCAGAGAGCTGCATCTGGAAATACTGTATGTGTACTTGTTATCCTCCCAGTGAACGTCCCCCCACAGGTGCCACTGGTGAGCATTGAGGCTCCTTGATTACTGGCCCAGAGGTGGGATATACAGGTCACATACTGGTTGGCAGTGGTGGGTCATCATAGTACAAATATACAGGTGTATCACATGATCATAGATATACTACTGCACACCAAGATCAAGGTACAAGAAATCACCAGAGACAGGTTGACCATTGGGGATGGACCACTAACACAGAGGAATCTGAGTTTCACCTGTGTGACTTGAATGATGGAGCAGAGCAGGTTGAGTGTCTGTAGTGGATGCATCAAGTCAGTAGTAGCATGCGCCACACTCATAGGACAGAGACTTAACAGAGATAAACATATAGAAACACAAACACATATACATTTATATCATAAAGGGCAATGGAGCTGCAAAAGTCACAACCTGCAACCACAAGCTATCTATATGCCCATAGACTATGCATATGATTGGCATGTAGCAACCTGTGTGCCACATAAAGTCATAAACATGATCCACAAGTATGTCATCTGTGTGCATTCATAAGTTCTGTTGGCAGAGGATCAGGAACAACAAATCAGAACATGCCCAATGTCAGTAGTTCACCAGTGGCTGATGATGATGATGATGATGATGAAATACACATGGTACAGTCCAATGAGACAGTGGCACTGTCAGCAATGTTAATAATGGAGGACACACTCACATCACACACAAGTGAGATAATGGTGGAGGGACAGGATGAACCTCTAGCATCACTTAAGTTCAAAGCAGATCATCCTGTCCATGTTAGCCCCACCCTGCTACACAGATATCACCACCACTGATGGAATTAGAGGGCTGCACTGCCTCCAATGTGCAGACACTCTGCTGTGTGGGGGAGAGTCATGTAGTTGGCCACTGTCATTATGATTCCAGGACTTTTGCAGACCTAGGTGTCACCTGTGACATCAGTCAGTGGATGTATAGGTCAATGATCCAGGCACATATGGCTACTACCCACACTATGTGAGAAATGTTGAGTGTGTTGTATGACTTGTGTGAGAAACTGCAACCAATGCAGGAACTGCAAGACATCCTGCAATACAAGCACAGTGACATAACATATAGAGACAAAGAAGGATACTAAGGGGGACTGGTGTTCCAGCTAGAATCCATTGATGCATCCATGCTGATGTGAGCAACTGGCCACTGCCAGGACCCATGAAACAGAGTTGCTGCTATAGGCCCTATACACATGGCATGTATTACCTTAAGAATGAAACACTAACGTACAGTTATATATCAATGATCCTGTGACGCATGTGTATTCACTGCATTGATGTCCTGCACAAGTACCTGCTATACCTGGTCCTAGATGGCTGGTATCCTTTATCCTTTTTGAGGATGCACATGTCATGATTGTGTAGGGCCTGTAACAACACCTCTATTTCCAGTGTAGTGAATAATTACAAAATTTGTAAGGGTCAATTACTCTTTAATTCTCCTTATAATCTTAATCACTGGGTCTGATATGACTTTATTTTAATCTTAATGTAACTAACTGCTTTTTTCTAGAATATGTTGAACTGGCTTTTACTGTTAAACATTCCTTGTATTGATAAGCATTGTCTGAACTGTCCTTACATCAATTACATTGCTCATAAATGTAATACTGCTCTGTTATCTGTATGTTTGTGGTATTAAGCTCCCAAGAATAAACTGAAAAGGGTCAGTAGACCAGCTCACATATCCAGTTAACAAATGGAAAATTAATTAATTAATTAACTTAATTAATTAAACAAATAAATAAATGTCTGCCTTTGCCCCTGAGTGTGGACACTCCCATAGACATGGTTAAAGTTCTTCAGGCTACATTGTGAGCACATCCTACTGGGCAAGCCAATCAAGTTTCCACACTTCAACACCATAAGATAACCCTGTAGCCTTACCATGAACAGCACCTACCCATGTCCATTCATAAAGTCAAAGATGCCAAAATGCTGCCACAATAGGATCCATGGTAGGGTTCCCATAAAGCTTCCAACATGGAATGCCATCCCTTATACAGGATGCTTCCAGTCCTGACACTGCATGACCACATATTACATTCGGCTGGAATTCCACCTATGGAAGCTAAATTGTAGGCACTGCTAATAACCCTTCTACCCATGTTAATATTGCTCTTACCTGACACATGACCCTTCTGCCCATGTTAATGTTGCGCTCACCTGACACATGACCCTTCTACCCATGTTAATGTTGCTCTTACCTGACACATGACCCTTCCACCTATGTTAATGTTGCTCTCACGTGACACACCACCTTACCCCACCTGTGGAAATTATTAAAAATAGGCCCTGCTCAACCTTCTGTCCTGAGTGGATATGCAGATGTCTGATGCACTGTTCTGAATAGTCTGTGTATGTTATTTTATGCATGAGTTTTATTCTATGATTGTCTTGTTAGAGTCCATAATTGTGAATCAGATGCCACTTCTTTATCACTGCTATGACATATTGCACCCCCCTCTGCCTTACATGAGATCCCCCCTTCCACACGTTCCTCTGTCAACTCCTCACCTAGCTCCTCCTCCTTTGCTGTCACAGGTATGTCAGGCAGTGCTATTGTGTCAACAGGCTGTCAGCCTTTTTTAGTAGCACTGTACTAAATGGCATGGCACAGACCACAGATATCTTGCTGCAGGTTCCTACAGCATATGACAATACATACCCAGGTACATCCAAGCAGCAGAAGTGGGCCTTCAGCAGTCCAAACACCCATTCAATGATGTTATATGTCTGCAATAGTGCAGTGGTATACACCATCCCTGTCTTGCTCTGGGGGCTGCAGATGGGGGACATCAACTATGGTTCCAGAGTATGTCCTGCAACACCTGCTGTACAGAACAGTGGACATCATTTTGAGTAGTCTGCTGCCTATGTTCCAGGGAGCAGACTATTAGAATTTCTATGGGTGTCAACATGTGCATCTACCAGCTAGATGACCCAGAAGAAAGTCATCCCACACAAAGAACTGGTATAAGTCACACATGCTCCAGATGTGGGAATCATGTGAACTGACTGTACAAATGGTATAAAGACACACTGTATATATTACCCTGTTCACTGCACAACACTTTGCAACTGATGGAATGGAAGTTCTTCTGGTTGATATACTGAGTGCCATGTGGAACAGATGGAGTCTTAATGGCAATGTTGTATAATGACACATAGTTTTCTGTCCTCTGTTGTCTGTGGAAACCAAATATGCTCTCCTACATGCAGCCACACATGTCAAGGAACTGTTGTAGGATTTACGAGGCAGGTGTCAGTTTACTTCTTAACATGTTCCCTTGTTGGATGCTGAAAGATCCATGTAATGAGGATGGTTAATGCTACACAAATCATTGTGTCCACTGAGATAGGTAATCCAGTCATCTTATGTGATTCCTGCTGAATCCATTTGATTCAGCAGTGACACTCCTGCATTGTGTCTCTATCCACATGCTGGTGGTCATCCATATCTTAGTCATTGAGTTGATAGTATGTCAGCAACTGGTGGACTTTTCTGTGGCTCAGAGGGCAGTAATGTGCAACATCAAGGATACTGTCTCTCAGGATGGTCACTAGTACATGCTGTCCAGCTATACTAAATGTTGTTCCTAGCATCTTGGTAAGAACGATACACCTGTACACCAAAAAATGATAGTGTTCAGAATGGCTGATTTCTGAGGCTCGTGATGCAAATTTTATGTTTCTGAATGATACCACCATATCTGATTTCATCATCTGCATGTGCAATGGCTCTCATTACCATGTTAACACTTATTTGCATGTCATTATTCAGTCATTAATAAGCAATGAATACTATTCTGTTTTTCTACTATTGTGGTCAAATACATGTGTCTCTGAATTGTTTCCTCCCTGTGCGTAGCCCTATATTTTTTGTGTAATGCACTGCACAATTTATTTCTGAAGCCCCCTAGAGCTTAAACATATCAAAATGTGCTAAATATGTCTTTGTTATGCTCTTTTCTTATGTCAGAAAGGTGCTTAGGAAAGTTGTCATTTTCCTAAATTAAGAGTGTAACTGTAGGTGTGTGTATGTATGTATATATATATATATATATATATATATATATATATATATATATATATATATATATAAATATATATATATATATATATATATACACACACACACACACACACACATATATATATATATATATATATATATATATATATATATATATACGCATACATATATATAGTGAATTTGAGCGTGTTCCACATTAAACACACACACATATATTTGTTTACACACAGACACACACACACACACACACACACACACACACACACACACACACACACACACACACACACACACACAAGTAACAGTATCTTAAAATGCATGGAACCTTTATTATGCAGACAATCACACTACAGCTTTTTTTGCTTTCACTGTATCAGGCAGGTTTTTTTATGCAGCTTTCACTCACTGTGCGTCTAGTATGAATTCATTACTGACTTCTATCTATTTATAGCACAGTGATTTATAAATGCTCTGAAGCTATGCAGTACGTTATCCAAACCTTTGCAATTACAGCATGAACTGCATCTCCTCTTGGATTCAAAAATATGTTCTTCCCCGTACGAATGTAATTATGTATTCCACTCTTGTAATCTATAATTTTAAGAGCTCATATTGTATTCCGCCTGCACAATATTGCTTGGTTCTAATTAAGGGCTTATGAGGCTGAACACTTACACAGTTTGTTTTTATTTCTTAATGCATTTAATCTATTAAAAGTACTATCCTTTTCTCTATTCTGATTTCTGTATTTATGCTTTTATCATATGACTGACAAGGCTTTATTTTTACTTCTTTTTAGCAAAATATGGGAATCGAACAGTTCTATGACTACTTTCAGTTTCCAGTAGTGCTGTTACAGGTATGTTTAATTAGGTCTACTTTCTCTTACTGAAATTACGTTTAATCAAACTTCAAATAACTGAGACCAGTTTGCCAAATCTACAGTATTACGAACTCTGAGTTTAACGAAGTTCATTTCAGCTAAAAATAAATGCGAAGCTGGTAGTGTGAGAAATACAAGTATACAGTGTTTATGTACATTCTCATATACAGCACCAGTTCTGTGGCATGGCAGATATGACAGCAATGTTAGCAATTTATAGCATACAGAAAATTATTTTCACATCATCGTGTCCACGGTGCTGCGGTACCGTTGTCGCCTCACAGTTAGACGCTGTCCAGTTCAATTCTCACCTGGGGCGTCTTCTGCATGGAGACATGCGTGAATGGGCGTACCTTTGCTGAAGGTTGTGCGTCAGGGCTGGTAACTCGGCACATAAAAATCAACTACCAATCATTAGCGGACCGGAGTTCCGCTGTTGCGACCCCTAACGGGGAAAAGCCGAAAGACATATCATCGTGGCCTTCCCTTGTTGTTAGTATACTGCGATCTCGGAGTTGGTATATATAATTTGCAGGGGTGTGGGGAAATGTGTTTTTTGTGTTTATTTTTTTCCATAGGTGTATTTTTGGTGTTTTGTGGTTTGGAAAAGTCAGTGTTCAGAATAGTATAGTTTCTGCAAACTGGTCTCAGTTACCTGAAGCTCGATTAAACACAATTTCGGTAAGAGAAAGTAGACTCGTTTAATTTACCCACAGTGTTTTCTAAAGATCTAATGATAAATATGATCAAAGAATGAAGAAGATGTTAAGATACTGTGAAGTTCTCAGTTCTGAATAGAAGATTAAGGCAACAATTTCAGCTACATACTACAAATCACTAAGCTGCTAACTAAGGTCGGCAATTATTTATTTCAGAACGGGATAACAGACAAAAGATACCTACTATGCAGCAGTGTCAAGAGGAAGGACTAAAGCTGCAGTAACAAGCTGCTTCTGTGTGCTGAGGGTACAGGGTTTGAACCATTATGTCTGGCCATTATCACAGAGCACTAAAGCACTGGTTTGTTAATAAGCCACATCAGGTGCCAAAGGTACAGGTTTTAATTATGTCATTTTCGTTTGCCTACTGTGTGACCTTGTAAAAGTCAGTTAATACTTTTGGGACAATTGGGAATTTGGGCTAGGCTCATTAATGTTCTCTTGGACTGCACACCTAGTAACTGTCCTGCATTCTGGCCAGTTGCCCTAATGACTGACAACCACTTGAACTGCAAAGTATGGTTTGATTTGCAGTCAGTCTTTTTCCTATTCCAAACTTTTCACACTGTTTAAGGTTAACTGTTCCAGACTATATGTTGAAAATACTCTTCTGTATGTATCTGTCCCTTGAGCTGTTATCTTTTATTTTCAAATTGTAATCCATCTTTTTTGTGTAACTTGCACGTTATTTATTTATATGATGACCACTTATGTTGCAAGTTTCTTCCTCTGATACTGCCTAGCTTTATTCATTAACAACAAGTGCTGCTTAGCAAAGCTCTGCCATCTCTCATAGGTTCATAGGTTGGTACTAGGCTATCGGCCCTAGGGCCTATACAAGCCTAGCCATAACAATTCCCTGGATATTTCTTCCCACAATATTTACTTCCCTTCTCAACTCAGCTTCGTATTTTTAGGGACACAAGATAGAAATGCAGTGAAATATTCAGCCGCTTTTCCTGGAAAACACACTCAGGACATACTATTGTGAAAAGAAGCCTTGCTGGATCTTGCGACCACGGAAATACTGATTCTTTGCCATGGTGACAACTGTTAAATGTGCCCCTCTTCTGTAAGCTTTTCATAGAAGTACTGTACCTACCTTGCCCTTCGGGTGATTACGTTCATTTGGTAACATCAGTGCTGATGTGTGGACCTGTATGACTGCAGAAAATCCTGATTGCCATCACATTTCTCAACATAAAAGCTCCATGCTTTATACTTTTTCACAAGGCATTTGAATAAAACAGCTTTGATCAGGCATGGCCACATTCCCTGGCAACAGTTCCTAATATATGAGGAAATATTTAGTGAACACTGATTAGTATACAACTAACTTAACTAGATCACAAGAAGGAGGAGATCAGATAATTACTTCAGCCTCAGTGATCTGGTAACAAACAGCAGATACGTAAAAAAATCTCAGACTCTAAATGACATTTGTAATAAATACATTTGTTGATAGCAAATATCACTTTCTGATGCAACAAGAACAGCACTCGTGTTCAGTAATATGCTACTTATTGTATTTGTTGCATATTGTTCACAGACTGTCTGCCACTTTTGCTCTCAGTAACTAATATCGGCTGTACTATTCTGAACGCATATTCTTCACGGATTATCAAGCACCTGATGCAGAGAGACTGTTGCTGGAATTCACAGTACTCGAGGGACTTTAGCATTGCTCCTACCAACAAGCAAGTTGTTTTCAGTTCATAGATGATTGCATTATGCAACACGTGAATAACCACATACAAATGTAAATAATAGCAAAAAGGGAAATAAGAGCATGGCAACATGCAAATGAAGCATTATAACTGCTGTGATACATATTCAATGGTGTACACATCGCAGAGCTTGAATGCGTGCCATGATATAAGGAAAAGTGGGAAGGAAATAGCAGAGTAACAGCAGCGAGCAGACATTCACACATGCAGCAGTTTCTGTTGAACTGCACTGCCCATGCTGCTGGCTCTGAAAACTGAATTGTGCATCATCACAGACCTGGGGCTTGTAAGCATTCCTGGCAGTTCCTAACCTACTGTGTGCTTGTACGCATTATCTGCAGTGTCTGACCTATTGTGTGCCACCATAACTCTCAAAATAAACATTACATCACACTGTCTGGTTTGCATGTCTTTATGAGAGTGGACAGCATATCACAAAGGTCATGAAACACACCTACCAGCTCCATTACGAACAATGTGAATATAGACGTCTCTGGGTCGCACTCCTGCACATCTTCTAATTAAACCCCAATACTCCCTGAGTGCCAAGGCCAAAAGTAATGTTTTACAATATTAGATACCTCTATTTTGTTGGCCTATGGCAGCTGTGCCCATAGAGAAAGCAGTGTGCACCTCCAAAGCTGCAGTTTTGGGTTAGAGCAAATATAGGGCTCTCAGCTACAGGAGATTCTTCCCACATAGGGTATGATGTGCACACAATCATTATATTCACAGGGGACCACTAGCTTTATACCCCCTAGTTTAAGGTAGCTTCCCACCCAGTAGTGGGCAGGCACTACTGTAACATATCTCCAGATATCACACTAGCAGCACTAGACTCTAAGCTGTGCATATCAGCACCTCATCCAGCTTCAACCATGTATACACGTGGTCTGTCACTGCTTTCACCTGCGAATACATAGCATAGTAAATACCTTATGACATGCTACATGGGTACGTGAATTCCTTTTTATAAAACCTTACTTTCTTTAGTGGTGTCAATCTGCTGTACTCTTTATATGCCTGTTAAAAGAAATGTCCATTGTGCTGATTTTGTTACAGCAGCCCCACTAGTATAATGACTATGTATGCAAGCCATTGCTTTATACCACTAACCTATGTCTATCAACCATACCTCTCAACCTCTTAGCACAAAAAATTTGGACAAAGCCATAAATAATGTGGGGACAAAGGCTCAAAAATAGGGACACTTTTTAAATATTGATCTTACAAACTTAGCAAGTTGCTAGAATAACAGGTTTTGCAATACCGTGACTTTTCTGATGGATATGAAGTCTGAAACTCAAATGCCTGTTGTTATTTCCTGACTTCAACCCTCAATGATTTACCAATGATTTGGTAGAAAAACATAATTTCATGAGAAACAGACCAAAAATATGAGGCAAAAATCAGGACATCCTGCAAAAATCTGTATAGTTGAGAGGTATTCTATCAACCACTGAGACAAAGGTAGAAAGGATTAGCCCAGTACAAACATCTACAACTTCACAGGGGTATAAATTCAGTGATATAAGGAACTCTTTCACATTTGTCAGTGTTGCTGATATGAAAGACCACGTCCTGTGGTTGATCTATCACTTGAAATCTTGTGTACCTTCTGTTTGACATAGTGCAACATGTTAGTCAAGTCCTCTTTCTCTGACCGGGAAAAGTGACTGCAAGCTTGGCTCATTGTGTGGTTGTACTGTCCATTGCATTTATGTCCTGCAAAACAGACTACCACACTTAGTCCCATAATTGTTGATCTGAATCACCTGTATGTATCAACCAAAGGCCATGTACCTTGACTGCCTACACCAGAATGTTGTTTTCAGCAACGTTGAAAATGTTTCTCATTTGATGACTACAGCAGTAGCCTTAGCTATGTAACAGCTTACAAAGCTTAAGGGCAGCTTCCACATGGCCGGACCACTGACAGCTCACTCAGAGTGGTAGAAAATCAGTGGCCTGGGCTCCATGTCTTTCAGAGCTTTCCTGCCACTAAACAGTACTTCTCTTGTGGGCTTTCAAGGATCAACAGTAGGATCTATATTAGTTCATCGATAGCTTAGGTTGTAGAATCTGTAATGATCGACACCTAAGCATCAAACTTGCAAAATCTCGAACAGTCATTTTAGTGAATTCTTTCCTCGGGAAAGAAGGTGCTTGGCCTTTATTGGGGATTTGCCCTTTCGGCAATGTGGAGCACTTTATTTAGGTTGAAAAGTTAATTTTGTTCACAGACGGCCTACTGCATTCTTTCCCGTGGAAAGAATTCATTAAAATGACCGTTCGAGATTTTGCAAGTTCGAAGCTTAGGTGTCGATCATTACAGATTCGACAACCTAAACTGTCGATGAACTAATATAGACCCCAAAAGTAGGCTAGCATTTCTCCATCACTTGGAAGATAAGTTCTCTTCAGAGAAGAAACCTTTCACAATTTATTTTATGACAGAAATAATACTTTTTTCTATTAAATTGCTTTTTTTTTGCTAGGATATTTATATTTTTTGGACTGCCACGTGACTTTTCACTCAGTTAGTAGACTGTGACTCTACTATTTGACTTAGTGTGAAACTTGTTAAAAGTAACATCTTAATTACTTTCTGTGAAGAAAACGTTTATTTAATTGATTTTAGGGCATGTGGTGAATGTAGTGCTTGTTATGGTATTTTATGATGAAAACAATACGTTTTTGATACTTGCCTTTTTACTGACTTACAATGTCTGTGGTAACCAGACTTCATTACCATGGAAAAACTTACTGGTTCCTTGGTACTTTCTTAGTCCAGCCACAAAAATAACATTTCCAGACAGCCTTTGCCCCTACAGCAGGCTATAAATTTTCCTGAGCCACAGATGAGTGACTCTGCTGTGGCCATTTCAGGTTCCTCAGACCACTCATCTTTTTCCTTGGTCTCATCTGGTGTAGTCCTTTCAACCACCATGTATTATGAGTCAGACACATCCTCTGTGGCTGTTGGTGTGTCCTTAGAGGACATGGGAGAACTACTTTTGTTGGTATCACAAGACAGAACACAGAATGTCCATCTGTGTAACCAGACTGTGATGCCAGTTCCCAGGAGAGATTTTCCTGACAGGAGGTGGTATGATTCTATGGAAATTCCTGTTAAAAAAAAGTTAAACATTTATTCTCCCATGTCTCAGTTACTTTAGACAAGGATGATGTACTGGGCTTAGCTCTGGGCTTAGTTCATACTCCTGACCCCTCTCCATACCTCTCAACTGCCCAGATTTTTGCAGAACGTCCAATTTTTTGCCTCTTATTTTTGGTCTATTCCTCATAACATATGTGGTTTTCTGGCAAATTACTGAGATGATCTGAGGACCGAAGTTACTAAATAATGACATACATTTGAGTTTCAGACTTCAAATCCTTCAGAAAATACATGGTAGCACAAAACCTATTACTCTAGCAACTTTCTAACTTTCTAAGAGCAATATTCAAAATCAGTCTATTTTGGTCCCTTGTCCCCCAATCTTATCAGGCTTTGACCAGATTTCTTGCACTAAGAGGTTGAGAGGTATGCCTCTCTCATTCTGCTTTTATTGGTAAATGGAAAATTAATTCATTATTTTCTGAAGTTTCCCAGTGGAGAAGCAGGGAAATAACAGTGTATGAACAATTTTTATTTTTCTTCTCAGCTGACTAGTTCTGATTCTGCAGGGAGTCTTTCCTTTGGAACAATTTTCTTTTTCTTAAACCATGTGTAGGATGAACCACTTACTTCAGTGGGAATATGATGACATTCCAGTTTCTTTAAAAAAATATTATTTATTCCAACTAGAAATTCCTCAACCCCCTTATGTTCTTCCTGTTAGTCCAACTTTGGAGAATATTTTATTACAGCCTGTAATGTGCTGGAAAGCCAACATATAGCATATAAGAAGGGAGAGAGATTGTATAAAGTTCCTCAAGCTTACAATTTTTTATTTTCTTATCCCAAATCTGAACCTGCAGTGATTTCCTTGGCAAATGCTGCTGCAGTTAAACATTTGGTAAATGCTAATCTTTCCCACTCTGATAAGAATGGGAAAGTCTTATATAGGTTGGGAAAAAGAATATACCTCCACCACACATTTTTAGAATTCTTAATTGTTGAGCTCACATGATAAAGTTTTTGCTTGCTTCATTTGAAAATATGAGGAATATTATATCCACTTTTCCATTTTCTAAAGAAAAAAACTTCTGTAAATACTCATATTGTTTCTGTGTCTCAAGTAGCTAAGCATTCTTTGAAATGTCTTTATAACTCAGTTGATACCTCATCAAGGGCAGCTACTACTGGAACTGCTAGGGGATGGTTTGACTGGTAACAGTCTCAAAATTTACTTACCTGAGGGTGTTCAATCTGAAATTTTGAACTCCCCTTTAGATAAGGAATTTGTTTTTGGACCATCTGCTTCTGGGGTCCTGAAAAGGTGTGATAAAAGAGGTAACTCATAATTTCATCCTTCCTTCTCCAAGTTTGTTAAAGCTTTCACAAGTGCCTCAGGACATTTTTCATAAAAAGCAAAATAAGCAGACACAGCAAACTTCAGGCAACCAGACATAAAAAACAAACAAAAAAAACAAAAACAAAACAATGGCAAAAAGTAAAGTGGGAAACGGGGGAACTTCCCAGAAACCAGGACAGTCCATCAAGTCTGAATGATTGTCTACAAACAAACCATTCCCTTCTCATCCTGGCAAGCCTTTATGCCTTTTCCAAAATCTGCCTCTCCATTTTTCTTTCTGCCAACAGGTAATCTCAGACAAATGGGTTCTGAGAGTGAGCCGTCAAGGATATGGATGGCAAAGTCCCTGCCACCTTTTAAGGGGGTGCCTTCTCTTACACCAGATCAAATTTCTTTTTTTCCTCTTGTCAATCGGCATTTTCAGACTCAGGGAGTCACAGAACCTGTTCCTCTTTCTCTGACAGGGAAAAGTTTTTATTCAAGAATGTTTCTGGTACCAAAGAAAGAAGCCTGTTTGAGACCAGTCCTAGATCTTTGCTTTCTCAAAGCCTCAAAGTTCAAAACGCAATCCTTTCCTTCATTTCACCTTTCAGGTTTTTTTGGCAACTCTAGATTTAAATGACATTTCATCATATTCCTATAACCTCAGATTTCAAAAGATTTTTTGTGTCTGGATTGCACATTTCACTTCTCTGCATTACCTTTTAGGTTGTCCACTCTTCCAAGGGTGTTCATAAAGTGTCTAGCTCCAGTGACAGCCTATTGCAGACTGCAAGGTATTCACATTTTTCTTTATTTATATGGTGTGCTTATCTCTGCAGAGTCTTTCTGAGTCAGTAATCTTTCACTTAGGTCAGAAAGCTCCTTCACAGACTGGATTCCAAGGAGAACATTGTAATGTTTTGTTTGACTCCTTTCCACAGCATTGCAGGTATCTCATAGACATTTCAGTTCATAGCACTTTTCTTCCACAGGAAAAAGTAGATTGAGATCTATTCCTGAGTTATTACACTTAGTCCAGGTCTTCAGCAAGGAGATTTCTCAAGATACTCTTATTCATGGCATCTATAATTCTCGTGATTCCACTATCCAGACTCCATATGAAAGAAAGATTCAATGGTACCTAAACCTGGCTGGTCCAACATCAAACCCTGACATTTCAAATTCTAGTTTTGCAATTTGTAAAAATGGAACTGGTATGATGAAGAGACCAGTTTTATCTGAATGCAGGACTACCATTCTTCCTTCCAGCTCAAACACAGTCTGTAACAATGCATGCCTCAGACTTTGCTTGGAGAGCTGTGTCTGTAGGGGGGAAAAGTGTTTTTGGACCAAAAAAGACAAACCAAAACACATAAACATAAAAGAGATGTTCAACGATCAAAAAGACAAAACCAACTGCTACACAAGAAGGAGCCAGGGATCTGCACACCAAATTCGAAAATCTGTAAAAAATGTCCAAACCAAGTAAGTAAACTTGTACTCAATGTTTATTTAAGCCACAAAGTCTCTGTTTAGCTTTTCTTCGGTGACTCCTCACCAACTTCCTCAGAACAGGAAATAAACACATTCAACACATCCTGTTTAAATACTACAATATAACTCCCTACTTTTGTCACACTGCCACCTGTGGTCGGAATACAAAATTTCAATATATTAAAAAGAACATACAAAAAGGCAGAAGACTATTTAAAAAAATATATATATATAAATATAAAAAACACTCCCTTAACGATATAAAATTAAAAAACAATAAGTCAATAGCCAACAGGCTTGACTTGAAAAAAGGAACCAGAAATATGTATTAAAATGCAATAAAATAAATAACTCACTTCATGGTTAATAAATTGGACCCATGATGGAGCAATGCATGTACAAATTTTTTTTTTTTAAAAACAAAGGCTACTGAAAAACATGTATCATAGTTTTGCACATTAACGTATGAAATAGCAAAACTACCTTATCAAACTTTTCAATTTCAAAACACAGGAAATTGAAAGCATGTTATTCAAGCCTGGAAAATGGTATGCTTCCAACCTCAATTGCCAAAGCAATTCTCTGAGTTCCAACAAATAGGAAACAGGGCCCCACCCCCTGTTGTCATGCACAATCTGATCAATCACTGTGAAGCTAAACCCATGCCCCGGGCACTCGCTAATGTGTTTAGCAAGTGCATTAGCCATTTTTTCTTTCTTGATGGTATATAGATGTTCATATAGGCGCTCATGCAGTTTCCGGTCAGTTTTCCCCATATAGAAATCCGGGCATGAAGAACACTGTGCCAGGTAAACCACGTGTGCTAGCACAGTTGAACCTCCCCTGGATTTTGTACTTTCTCTCTCTGATCGCAAAATAAGTTCCTGCTTTCACATATTGGCAGTATCTGCACATGTTACATTTGAACATGCCCAAACGTGCCTTTGTAGGTCTAGGTTTCCTTTCAAGGATGTTTTTTAAGTTGAAACCTCTCTTGTAAATGACTTGAGGATTTAACCCCAAAGCTGAAGGGCCTTGATTGTCTGGTGTCAGTAAACACCAATTCTTCATAATGATAGAAGCGATAGCCCCCGCATCCAAACTGTAAGTAGTGATGAAGCTGCAGGCATAGGTAGATCTAATCTGAGTATCATCAACCAGCACACCTTGATCTACAATAGACTGGCCCAAAATGGGGAGATATACCCCATTCTCCCTCTTACGACTTACCTCATTACAGAGGGCTGAAATCAGATGGTCGGGATAACCCCTATTCAAAAAGAGGTCTCTGATAAACTCACATTCCTTTAAGAAATCACTGTCCTGTGTCACCATCCTGGCCGCCCAGACCAGTTGGCCCTTGACTATCGACCTTTTCTGATGAAAGGGGTGGTTGCTTTCAAAGTGCAAATATGAGTTTGAAAAAGTAGATTTGCGATAGATGTTGGCCATATAGCAACCCGTATAGTTATCCTTAGAAAGATCAACGTCCAAATAAGCAATTTTCTCCATGGAAAAGTTAGAGGTGAACCTAAGGAATTCAGTAGATGTATTAAAGCATTCCAGGATGGAGTCTGCTACTTTGTTCCCCCCTTGGAGAAAGATGAAAATGTCGTCCAAAAATCGGGTATACAATAGGACTTTCTCTTTAAATAATGGGTTAGGAAAGACAAACTCTTTCTCCCAGTATGCCATCACCAAATTTGCTACGCTGGCCCCACAAGGGGACCCCATGGGCACTCCTATCCTTTGATGGAACCATCGGTTGTTGAAGGAGAAATAATTGCATGTGAGAACTATGTCTAGGAGTTCTCTGACCCTCAAAATTTCTTTGGCAGGAGCTTGTTTCGAAATCAAAATGGCTTGAATCTATTCCAATGCTACTGACTGGGGGATAGAGGAATACAAGTCTATCACGTCAATAGTGAGGAAATGATTCTCGGTTTTGAATGGAATCCGGTTCACTTTGCCTAGAAAAGACCAAGAATCCTTTGAGATGTGCTCCTCACTGATGACATACATTTTCAAGATAGTATCCACAACCTTGGCTCCAGCATACGTCATACTCCCCCTAGCGCTGACCAACTGGCGCATGGGCGGATCCAGCATATTCTTATGGATCTTAGGGTTACCAAATAAAGCTGGAATCTTGGGGTTGGATATAGAAATATAATTGAACACATCCAAATCTATCACCCCATTAATAAACATGTCATTGTAATAAGAGCGGACACGTGATATGTTGATGTTCAACTCGTTTTTAGATACCTCATCATACGTCTCAGAGGCCAGAATAGCTTCCATTCTCTTAATATAATCCTCCACATCCATAGCCACTAGGCCTCCCCCTTTGTCCGGCTGCATCACTCTGACCCCCGAGTGACATAACAGTTCAAGCAAAGCCAATTCCTTCTTGGTAGTATTAAAGCCAACATTCTTCTTGGTTTGGAGGGTAGCACGAATGTCCAGGTCACATTGTTGATCAAAGACATTGACTGAAGGAAGCAGGGGTGGATTAAAGGTGCTTGGAATGGAAAAAGCCTTTGGAGAAGAACACTGGTCCCCTAGTAGGAGATGTAAATTCAGTCTCCTGGTAAACAATTTTAAGTCAACTAACGTGTTAGCCAAATTGGTACAAACGATAGGCCCTTAGCCAGAAGTAACAAAAAGTCACAAAAGCATTGTGACAAAAGTAGGGAGTTATATTGTAGTATTTAAACAGGATGTGTTGAATGGGTTTATTTCCTGTTCTGAGGAAGTTGGTGAGGAGTCACCGATGAAAAGCTAAACAGAGACTTTTTGGCTTAAATAAACATTGAGTACAAGTTCACTTACTTGGTTTGGACATTTTTTACGGATTTTCGAATTTGGTGTGCAGATCCCTGGCTCCTTCTTGTGTAGCATAAAAGAGATGTTAGCAGTCATAAATGTACTCAACTGTCTCATTCAGCTGTGGTCTGCAGGACAGCTACAAATGATTACAAACAACACCACAGTAGTGTGGTACATAAACAAACAGGGAGGTTACAGATTTTGCTCTCTGTGCAGATTAGCTGTTTTAGCCCAGAATATAGCTTTTCATTCTGCAGGTATTTTACACAATGTCAACAAAACTGTCTGTCAGACAAGCTAAGCGGGATCAGAATAGATCCTCATTAATGGAAAATGAATCAGAAGTCTTCCAGGATTTGATCCAGGTGTAGAAAACTCCTCAAGTAAATCTTTTTGCCTCCATTCACAATAACAACTGGCAAAATTCTGTTCCAGGACTCCATTCAAGAAGCCCTGAAAGACTTTTCTTTTCCTTGGACAGGAATTTTCATATATGCTTTTCCACTATTTCCACTGATATCCAATGTCATTATGAATATCCAAAGATCATTGTGGTGACTCCATTCTGGTGCAGACAGAAGTGGCTATCCCTTCTATTGGAAATGGCTAAGGGCACTTACCAGAAATTTCCTCACAGACCAGACCTGCTCACACAAGACAGGAGTTGTTTGATACACCACAGCCTGAATCAACTTCACCTAACTGCCTGGATGATGGAATGGTAATACCTTTTAGGCACCTATTTTCTGAGACTGAGCAGCAAGTATTACAGGAGGCAAAGAAACCTGCTACTAGGAAAGAAATAGTGGCAGAAGGAAAATATTTTCTGGTTGGGGCCATAGTAAGATCCAAGACCCTCTTATGGGTAGTATTTCTCTGGTTCTACAATATTTGTATGCGTTATTATCCTATGGTCTTTCTTAGTCCTCTGTCCAGGATCATTTCTCTTCTATTTCAGCATGTCTCTTTTCAACACCTCTTTAATGCATTCCTATGTCAAAATGTTTTAGAAAGGGGTTCTGCATATACATCATCCTAGAAAAGAGGTAGTTCCTCCTTGGATCTTAATTTTATTTTACAAAAAGAAATGATTTCCCCATTTGAGCCAACTCATCAAGCTGATCTGCGGTTCTTAACATAAAAAAAAACAGTTTTGCTGATTGTTCTGACTTTTATAAGTGTCTGAGATGCAAGCTCTCATGGTGGGTCAACCTTATTTTGTTTTCCACAAAGATATATCTTATTTGAGAACTAATCCTTCATTTATGCCTAAATCTATCCAAATTTACTTTGAGTCAGGCTATCCATCTTCTGTTTTCTTTCCAGAACCTAAAAATGAAGGAGTAAGGATTCTCCATTCTTTGGATGTCCGCAGACAACTCAGATATTATCCACAGGCAATTCAGATATTATCATGACAAAACTAAAACTTTCAGAAATTCTGATCAATTATTAATTTCTTATGAAGGTAAGAAAAAAGGACAACCTGTGTCAAAGCAGACTATTTCCAAATGGCTGTCCCATGTTATTTTCTTTTGTTATTCCCACCATAACAAATCAATTCCAAGCAGGGTCAAAACACATTCTATGAGGACCTTGATTTTATCTGTGTTTGTCTGAAAAGTGATGGATTCTAGAAGTATTTTATGGCCAGCAGTGTGGTCCTCTGTACATAATTTTACAAAGCACTACAAACTATACTTCTTTTCAAGTTCTAGGACAAGCTTTGCTAGGAACTTTCTCCAGGGTTTCCTGGATCCTTATTTTTTTCCTCATAGTCTTTATAGCTAAGGCTGCTGCAGCAGTGATCAAATGATGAGCACAGTACAGCTGTGTAACTAAATGCACCATAACAGTAGCTGGTTAAATGATCACTGCTGCAGTAGCTGCTCCCTCCCTCCAACCCCCACCCCCTTATTGTTGTGTGACTTTTGTTGCCAGGGTATGGACTTTGACTTCTATTAACCTAATATTGTTCTCTTTCAAGTCTCTAGCCTCCTTTTTTCAGCTGAAGGCTTGGCATCCAGACAGCTGATTTACTATAGCCCTGCTCAAGCTGTCAAGGTTCTGGAGGAAATAGAAGGTACCCTGAGGCTTCAGAAGCTGGTTGACTGTTATATCCTATGCAGGATATAACCCACATACCTAACATTACTGCAGCAGTGACCATTCAAACAGCTACTGTTACGATAAGTTTACTTGCACAACTGTACTTCATCCAGCCTGTAACTGCCCATCCTGGGGGCATACTGAGTCTGCTTAGTACATGGCAAAAATAACAAAATGTATTGTTGAGAATACATATGCAGATACAGAGAATGTACCCGTTCCATGTGTAACCCCCAAACAGCATTTTCACAGTATGCATGTATAAAATTTATACTTTTTATACTTTGCACTACAGTGCCATGCAATACTTCCTCGTAGCAGATAGCCTCTAAATTTGTCTGCTTGTATGGTGTGTAGAAATCCTGTGAAGTAGCATTTCTATAGTATGCAGGTTTTATATGTTGTAGTGCGCTACCATGTTATACTTCCCCACAGCGAATCACCTGTGAAAGTCTGCTGATATGGCACATGTGACTCATCATCTTTCCCACTAACATCATATTCACAATATGTGGGAGTTACACATACTTGGTACCAATTAATACTTTTAGACAGAGCAAAGCCCATAAAATTGTCTGTTGATATTGTATTGTATAGCCCTTTTTCAGTACAAACAGCATTTAACTGCTGTTGTGATTACCAAAACCTAGGCAAAAGTTTGACGCACAGTAGACCATTATGATGCAACCACATAAACACATATATCTCTGATATTTGAGCACTTGTTTCAATGTTAAAATATACCCCTTACCAGGCAAACACACATATCTACAGTTACAGGAAGTTTTGCAATAATTCTAGTACTCAGTGACTCATAGAACTGCAGCAACCAAAATAAGAATGACAATCCAAAAATAATTTCTGCAGATATTAAGGCAAATGAAACCCCCTATTATGAAGGACTATGAATTGCTTAACTATGTTTTCACCTAGTGGTGCTATAATGAAGAGCACACCACAATAACCTTATCATATTCTCAAATTTCTCACGTAGGTGCAGGATGTATACACATGCATGTGTGTTATGTAAATGTGCAGCAAATGTTGCAAATAATGAAATTAACAGTTATGTGTACTTACACAATATGATGACAGCTTGGTAAATGATTTGGCATTCTTTGGTGCAGACATAGTGCTTCAGCATGGGGTGTGAATTAGACAGGTATATTGCTTTCACTCCTTCACACATATTTCAGGCAGAAGCTTCTAGGTTTACATGATGGACTCTAAAAAAGCAGATGTCTGGCTTGACCTTGGCCTGAAGCTTATGAAGGCACCAGATATCCAGGGATCTGGTGAATAATAGTGGTACTATACCGATTGATGCTGTCCTGAAAGGCTGCAGCAATGAAAAAGTGAAGTGCAAAGACTAAGTGGAGATGGACTGGGTGAATTTCTTTTTTTTTCAGTTTTAAAGATAAATGCTTAACCATCAAGAAAGTCCTAATAATGTATGCCCTTTTATTCTTCAGTTCAGCAGGAGATACATAGTAGGGTGGGTGTCACAGGAGGTAGGAATGTTTGGCTGTAATGATACATATAGCATTGCTACCTGCCTTACAGTTCAGTATGTTTCAATAACATGTCAAATTCATGGCACTTTTCCCATTGCTTCCACTCTGCAGCTCCACCTAAACAGTACAGGGAAGATGGTAGATCCAGGAAGCTTCATCATCATCATCATCTCTCATTTGCAGCACATGGGAGGACTAATGACAGCAATATGGGTGGCTCACAGGAGGGGGAAGAAGACCTATCTCTCTCGCTGTCTTTCAGGCAGGCATCCATGACCTTCCACCTGTTACACCAACCACAGCTGAAGCAGATGGGTGAGGCTGCTGCAGTGGAGGATGCAGGATAGCATTACAGTGACCAAAACCATGGCCAGATAGAGGCCCTTCTACAGTGAAATGCATATTCATTGGAGTGGCAGACTATGACCATGGGGCCACAGAAAAGTCAGACACCAAATGGCAGTGCCTACATGGGATCTTCAGCTGGTGATGGTAGTGTACAGGTATCACTCCTGGATACCTTCACATCTCCATATGGTCAGAAACCCACCCTATCCCCTAACTGGAATATTATGTATAAGGGAAAATCCCACTATGAGAAATACAGGTAAAATACTGGAAATCTTGAAACAGAAATAGGAAACAATGATATAGAATTATATAATATGGAAGAAAAAAATTAAAAGGAGTAGATACATGTACTTGAAAGAAATGCACACATAGAGGGAAAGTAATAAAAACACTAAGTGGATGTTTGAAAGAATATTAGATAGCACAAAAATGTTGACAAGAAAAACTGAGATGGATGAAGTGGAAGGACATCATGAGAGGAAGAAATGAGACAGTGTCTGGAGGGGATGGTATACGATACAAGTTCTCCAGAGGAAAGGAAAAAAAGAATGGTTTTCTACATGTAGTTAATGATTGGATGGTAAAAAGAATAACAGTAAAGGATATGTATAGGGGAGTAATAAAGTTATTATCAAGAAAGGTTTAAGAGAAAAATGAAAAACTGGAGACAGATAACCCTATGTAATATACACTATAAAAATAATGCTGATAATGCATTGATAATTTGGCAGACTATTGTGAGAAGTTGTAGTAAAAAACAGTATTTAAGATTAAAAACAGAATTCTAAAGGAAATGCTAAAAGAGTAATACATGACATAAATTAAAGAAAATTAAATGGATACATGATTGCCTGTGATGTTTTGAAAGCTTATGATAATGTCAATCATGAAAAGCTATGAGAATGATGAGTATTTACAGGGTACCAAAGGTAGCAGCAATCTGTTAAGGATATTCTTGACAGGGCATGGGTTAATCCATTGGTTAATGGATAGTTAGCGGAAGAAATTAAAGTTGAAATTCAGGCAGGGATGTCCATATAGATGGATGTAAATGCAGTTATTTTACAGGTAGAGCAGGAAGTAAGGAGTGCTAATGTTTTATTCAGAGAGAGACAGAGAGACAGCATTAAAATTCTCAGCAATAATAACTTATATAGATGATGTAGTGGCGATAGAAATAAAATACAGGTTAACATTAATAAGTAAGAACTGAAGAATTTATTAAGTGAAGTAGGCCTTCACCTTGGTATAAAAATAAGGGATATAGAAGTATCGTAAAAGTATAATAAATTTATTTCTCAATGAAAGAAAGAGAAATTCCAGGGATAAAATCTGGTAAGTCATAAATAGAAGAGGAAGATGGAAAATAATTTTGGGGCTACAAGAAATAAAAATACATGGAAATCATATGATATGTTATACGGTAAGAAGGGATAGCTTATTCATTCTATTTTATTAGGAAAATTGAACTATTTGAAGGGAGTATACATGTTCCCTAGCAAAATGGAATAAAGAAGTTATGTTTTACCATAACGTTCCATCTGTGTTGTCGATCTTCACTAATCCTTGACTCTAGGCTCAGTTCTGAGCCTAGGAACTGACTCAGCTGTTTTCTTCAGCTCGTGCCCTCCAAACTCTCAAGCTAGGCTCTACCCATAATGCTCCTCTGTAAATTACCTCAGATCAAGTTTGCCTAAATTAGTGGCAGATAAGAAGTAAGAATATAAATAGAGACCAGCTATGTGTCACTATGATGAAGCCAATTTTGAGAATTCGATCCACTAAGAGTCTCAGGATGGGGATTGGAGGGGGGGGGGTGTCAAGGATTAGTGAAGATCGACAACACAGATGGAGTGTTATGGTAAGACATAACTTCTTTATCTGATATTGTCAATATTTACTCAATCCTTGACTGTGGGACAGAGTCCCCAGCTACTTTAGTCTTGGGAAGTCTCACGGAAGAATATTCCTAAGCACTATCGAATCAAATGATGCCCATCCCCTTGAGACCGATCCAATTTGTAATGAGTGATAAAGGTATGTGGAGAAGACCAAGTGGCCGCTATACAAATATCATCCAAGGATACTCTGGCATGGAAAACTGCAGAGGTTGCCACTGCTCTAGTTGAATGGGCTTTAATTGGGCATGTAAGTTGGTGCCCTTTTGACTGACAGATAAAAGTAATACAGTCTCTAAGCCATTTTGTCAAAGTGACCTTTGAAACTGGATTACCTAAAGATAGAGAAGAAAACGCAACAAATATTTAAAGAACTAAACTGTGTGTACCCGGAGGCAAAAGTAAACTTATACCAAATAACAAGCCAATAAGGTGGATAATTCCCAATAAGGTCCAGACAAGATGTTGTAGTATAAATAACACTTTAATTCAAAAACAAAAAAGGGTCAAGCACTTTCGTTCCCCAAAGGAACTTCTTCAGAACCATTTTACAAAATAAAACTATCATTTAAATAGCATTTAAAATCATCATGTGACTTACTCACTCAACGTTCCCTTAAAGAAACAGTAACATTTCTCATCATTGGTATTTTCTTTAAAACAAGCAGGATAGATATATGTTCATTAATACCAGGCAAAGTTGTTGCATTCAGCCTTAGTTACCATTTCAGCTCACATGCTTTATATAAGCATGCAAAATATTGTAGCTATGATTCAAAATACTTTTCTGGCATTCTGGAAAAAGTTAAAAGGGATGACAAGGGAGACTTTTGGGAGAATAGGGTAGAGGAATGTAAACTTGAATGGCAACTAAGGCTGAATGCAACAACTTTGCCTGGTATTAATAAACATATATCTATTTTGCCTGTTTTAAAGAAAAAAACTATGATTTTATGATCTTAGTGAAATGTTACTGTTTCTTTAAGGGAATGTTGAGTGAGTAAGTCACATGATGATTTTAAATGCTATTTAAATAATGGTTCTATTTTGTAAATGGCTCTTAATAAGTTCCTTTGGGGAACAAAGGCGCTTGATCATTTTTTGTTTTTGAATTAAAGTGTTATATATACTATGGCATCTTGTCTGGACCTTATTGGGAATTATCCACCTCGTTGGCTTGTTATTTGGCAACGAATAATTGGTCAGACTTTCTGAAATCCTTTGTTCTGTGAAGGTAAAAATGTAGTTGTCTGTGGACATCTAGCAAATGAAAGGAATACTCCCCTTTATTGGTGAAATTAGGGAAGAAGACTGGCAATCGAAGTGTCTGATTTATATTAAATTTTGAAACTACTTTTGGTAAAAAGGATGGACTGATCCTAAGGGCAACCCTATCCTTGTGAAATATTAAGTAGGGAGGTTTGCAGGATAAGGCCTGAAGTTCAGATACTCTTTTGGCAGATGTAAAAGCCACCAAAAATAAAGTTTTCCAAGACAAAAGCTTTTAAGTCACAAGTTGCTGATGGTTCAAAAGTAGACAAAGTACGGGACTGTAGGACTAATGTTAGAGCCTGAGGAGGAATTGGTTCTTTAAATGGAGGTCTTAACATCAGGAGTCAATTTAAAAATTGCTTTGCAGAGTTTGTGTGACATTACAGATGAGCCATCAAATCCCAAACGAAGGTTTAAGATTGCCGCTAGATGAACTTTAATTATTAATGCAGAGTAACCAGATTGATAGAGGTTAGCTAAGAAATCCAAAACCTTATGAACTGGGCTCAAATAAGGATGAAGTTCATTGTTAAGGGCCAGTTCACAAATTTTTCCCATTTACTTTGATAAAATTTCCTAGTTGATGGTTTGTGATGAGCCATAATAATTTGTCGGACAGGAGAGGAAAGGGAAGGATACCTGACAATCATGGGAATTGGAGAAGCCACTCAGTGAGCTTGAGATGCTGGAGATTCAAATGAACCATGCCTTCCAGATGAGACAGCAGATCTGGAGCTAGGTCCAAAATTCATGGTTTCCGAGGAAGGTGATGTCAGAGGAAGTGTGTATCTTTTACCTTGGGACCAAAACGGGTAGATTCATCAAATGAAGCACTGACAGATGATGCTTTAAATGGCTCCACAAAGTCACACAAGCGCATCCAGGAGTACCTTCTAATGGCTATGTCTGAACCCACTGCTCTAGTCATCCCTTCAGCTGCATTAGCAATCAGCCTCACAGATGAGTTAGAAATCTTATCAAGGGTTGCTATCTGAGAGCTAACTTTGTCCTGCCGCACCCTTTAGCCACTGCTCCTAATAGGGTGTCCAAGAGTTCCTTGATCAGATCCCTCTGTAACCTTGTAAAGTGCACCATATGATTTAAGGACCTGAGAGCAAAGGTCGTTGAAATATAAATGCGCTTCCCAAAACTTCCCAAACCTATCAAAGTCCTAGACTCCTTGTTAGGAGGTTGGATAGTCAGACTTTCTTCATCAAGGTCCTTCTTCGTGGCTGCCACTGTCACCATGGCATCAATGGGTATACCTTTGGAACAGTGTGTCTCATCCTTAGGGGATGAGAAGATTCGATCAGGCATCTTGAGGATCAGCTAGATGGAGTCAGGCATCTTCCACGCCCACTGAGCGATAAGATTAATGAGATCATCAGCAGGTAGAAAGATCCAAGAAGTAGAGGGTTGGGCACAAAAAGCCTCCAAGTATACCAACTCCTCTGAGTAAGGTTGGATAGAAGACCAGCCACCCCTCTGTTTCAGGATTTCTAGGATGTCCCCAAAGGAAACATCATCAGGGGTGACCTGGGGTAACCTTCCCCTTCATCAAAATCAGTATCTTCTGTGAAAGACTCTTCTGGGGAGTCTAAATGCTTCCTCTTGCACTTCTTCTTCACAGGTACTTCCTCAGGAAGATGTTCTGGGGAAGTGTCCAAAGAAGAAATCACCAAAGTGGGTCTTTCTTGGAACTTTTGTGCCCTCTGTCCTAGGGATGGCAGCTCAGGTTGAGGAGATGTGGAAATTTGTCCCAACAGGGATGGCAAAGACTATGAGTCCCCAAAGGACAAAACCTTCTCCATGATTCAGAAGGCCAGCTCCCCCCATAGAGGGATGGGAGCCCAGAACCAAAACAGACTCCTTCAGAACCGGGGTCACACCCAACACAGAGTAGGCAACCCCCAAAACAGAAGCCTGGGTTGATCCTACAAAGGCCGAACCACCAAGGGACATGAATGGCTCTGAAGTTAAGGACACCAGTCCATGCACCTTGGACCCTGGAAGACCTCTGGTGCCAAAGGGGTAGAGGAACTGACGGTGGCTCTTGGTGCCAGACACAAAGTTGCTACCAGAACTTAAGCAGTTAGTGCAGGGAGTGTCGGAACTGAGGGCTCCAAATTTTCGATAGGAATTGGAGGTGGAAATGGCGGTGTTGTAGATGAAGAGGTTCCGATGATGGGTTGGCTATGAACCAATGACAATACCTTCATTGCTAGGAGCTGATCCACCAGGCTCATGATGTTGGCCTTGGAGAGACTCTTAGTGGATCGAACTGATGCTGTAGATGGAGACCTAGAGGGTCTGACATCAAGGAAGGGGCTAGGTGGTCTGTCTATATGAGGGTCAATAGATGGAGAGTACCTAAATCTAGGTACTGAGTTGAATTTTGGTTTGTCTGGTGCCGATGAAGTCGAGGAAGCCAATGTCGACTCCAAAGATTCAAGACGTTCGGTGCCAAGTCCCGATTTATGGTGCCGAGGAAGTGGTCAGCACCAAGGAATGTTTTGGTGCCTTCTTTATCAGTACCAAAACACTGGGAACCAAATAAGGGCATTTCCTAGAAGAGGCTGAAGAGGATGAAGATGAGCTGGCTTCAGTCTTTGACCCAAAGATGGCCTCATCAAAGTCCAATTTTAGAAGTCCTTTTAAAACTAATTTGTTTTTATGATCTGCGAGTGTTCTCACCGAGAAGCCGTGACAAATCGAGCAACTCTCTTGTAAATGAACTTTCCCTAGGCAGTACACACATAAAGTATGTGCGCCCTGGCACTTCTCACACCTCTTAAAACCTGAGATGCCCTTAGATTTAACAGGTGAATCTACTTTCCCTTCCATATCAGTCACACAGTCATACAGTGATAGAAGAAAGGTCTTTTTTTTTTTTTGAATAGAAAAGATTAAAGGAAAAGAAATACCAACTATGGTATTAAATAATACCTCAAAAAGTAAAAAGGGGAAAAGAGGGAGTACCAATGATGGTACTTTGACAGAAACTACCAACGGTAGAAGAGAAATAAATAACAAGGTCACTCATGCATACACAGACTGTAGGGAGTGGAGAAGAAAAGGAGAAGAGTAGATAGAAAAAGAATTACGGTAATGAGGTAAATAGAGAGAAATCGGAAGGAAATATTTAAGAAAAATACACTGAAATATAGCCAAAGCTCAAGAGCAGTTGAAACGCATCTGACACACAAAGCAGCAAACAACATCTGAGGTAATTTACAGAGGAGAATTATGGGTAGAGCATACCTCAAGAGTTTGAAGGATGCAAGCTGAAGTAAACATTGGAGTCAGTTCCAAGGCTCGGAACAGAGTCGACAGTCAAGGCTTGAGTGAAGACTGACAACATCAGATGCTATTGTTATTTTTTATGATGATATGGGGATGCAAGTTAAACCTGATTAGAAGGGGGGATTATTTATAACAAAAATGAAAGGGAGTGTTGCCCTTGACAAACCTGAGTTCTCTGTATTTATTCTGTATTTTGAAGTTGCTCAGAGAACTGGAAGCTATACAGGATTATGATCGGGTCTCTGATCTCAACCTGCTTATTATGTGTTTGAGACATGGATACAAAGAAATTCACCTTGTGAGTGAAGCTTTCACGCATCTTGGCATCCATGTCAAGAGCAGATAATTGGGATTATGATCAAATCATAATTCTTTGTAGTGCATGGAGCTTTATCTGCACTATGTACTACGTGTTACAGGGGGGAAAGCGCTAAGTGTTTTGCTGGCTTTGAAAGCCATAAAGCACTTAGCAAGAGCTGTCAGATAGTGTAACATAGTCCCTTATATTTCCACTCACCTTGCCATGCCTCTCAAATGTCCAGATTTGCGCAGAATGTACAGATTTTTGCCTAATATGTTTGGTCTGCTTCTCATAAAATCTTTAGTTTTCAGGCAAATCTCTGAGGACTGAAGTCACTAAATAATGATATATATTTATGTTTCAGAATATATATTCTTCAGAAAATGCAGACAAACGCATATCCTGTTATTCTAGCTACTTTCTAAGTTTAAAACAGGAAGTCAGGAAGAGCGGGCAAAACAAATCTGTTTTTATTCTGCTGCTGTCATTTGCTGGATAGCACTAGCAGATTTCGATTGCCTAGAGTGAGAGCAAACCTTAGCAAGTTAAGCAGGGACTGCTTAACATTTGTTACAATCAGGTCTCGTGCTATAGTAGCACTTAACTGATCTGTCTTTTTCTGAATATCAAAATGTAATCACTGCACTCCATGCATTACAAGACAATTACAAACATCCTTTTTTTTTTCCAAAATCTCTTTATTTCAGTTTTCTTTTTTCAAATAATAACAACAACACGGTAACTCAAAAACACAAATAAACAATACAAATATCTATCTAAAGAAAACAGACAACAATCTCATTCAGAGAAAATTATATATATATATATATATATATATATATATATATATATATATATATATATATATATATATATATATATACACAAGAAGTCACTACATCGTCAAGTAAAGTATGAGAATTCTTATGTTCATTTGGTCTCATAAGGGATAGTTAGAATGGGGATAGTCTATATATAAAGTTTGTTTGTATCTTTCGGCTTTTCCCGGTTAGGGGTCGCCACAGCGGAACTCCAGTCCACTAATGATTGGCAGTAGAGTTTTACATGCTGGCTTGCCGGGCCTAACGCACAACCTTCAACGAAGGAATGCCCATTTATGGTTGTCGCCACACAGAAGATGCTCTGAGAATCGAACGGGCAACGTCTAACTGTGAGGCGACAACGCTATAGTCTATATATAAAGTAAAAATAGAAATTTAACCATTTATTTGTATGTTTAGGGAAAATATCTAGTTACACATATACTAAGAAAAGGGAGAAGATGCAAGAAAGTCTGGTTATACTACATTCATTTCTTATTTAAAGGTTAGCTTTTCATGACAATTTGTAGGCAAATTTTATTTATCAAGAATTATATCTAGCAAGTAACCCCAATATTTTTGATAATAGCGTTTGTTTTTTGTTTTTGAATAAAATAATTTGTGAGATGAGATATATTTGATAGCAAGATTGCTAAAATTTTCCCATGTAATTGGTGACATGACATTCCAATTCTTTGTAATAAAGAATTTAATAAGGGCACACATCATAATAAAAACATGTTTTAATATTTTGGGGAGTTGATTTATATTAATGTACAATATAGCTGTCTCCCAAGTAAGGGTTCATTTTTCATATCCCATCTTCTCTAATCTTACTCTCAAGGAACACCATAAGTTGCGTATCTTAGTACATTTCCACATGACATGTAAAATATCAGCTGTTTGATCTAGACAATGGGGACATATGGGCGAAAAGTTAGGCTTGAATTTATTTAATTTAGATAAGGTATAATATAGATTGTTATTTACCATAATTTGTGTATATAACAGCTTCTTGAAAGGAATATATTTGATTGTATTTTCAATGGCTAGTTTCTTATTTTCTTCAGTCAGTGATTGATTTTTCGTTTGCCAATAGTTTGAAAATAATAAAGAATTCTGATGTTTTGCACTCATTACAATTTTGTAAGTCCTAGAAAATGTTCTCCCTTTAATCGCAAGATTTTCAAGTATTAATTTAACTAAATCTATGTTCTGTAAGTCAGTATTTGTGTGAATTTAGCATTTATAAGATGATGAAGTTGGTTAAGGATAATACTATATTTCATAGGAAGTTTGAGTTCAAGTCTCATTTGCCTCGTGTTAGAGTCTTTCCATTGGTATATATATCCCATATTGTGTAGTCTTTTATCAGGGGGTAGTTTGTTAGATTTACTGGTTTATTCTTTATTAGTAAATTAGGATTTAGGTGTAACGGTTGTATAAGGGCAAAAGTGTCAGCTAATTGCAATGATTTAAATAGTTTCTGAGTTGTAAGAATCATGTTTTTAATTAGTGGGTGTAAATTCTTCGTGTATATGCTAGCCTGGTTTAAATTCAAGAATGGTAAGGATTTGATATTACAGCCAAGGGATTTCAACTGTTCATACCAGATTTTGGTCCACTGAGGTGTCCAAGTATTTATATATGAGTCATAGTTTATTATTTGTATTAGTCTGTATACAGTAATTATACTATAGTAAAGCTTAAAAATCAGGTAATCCCAATCCCCCTTATCTTTGGCGAGTACAAGTTTTGCATATTTAATTCTGGTAGATTTGGGATACCATATGAATCTTGATATAGCTTTTTCCATGGCAAGGAAGACGTTTTGGGGAATATTTGAAAAGGTAGCATTTAATTGAAAGAGTATTCTTGGTAAAAAATTCATCTTGACAACACTAGCTTTTGACAGTAGAGACATATTAATGTTCTTCCATCTATCCATATTGTTTTGAATACTAGTCCATGTAGTTACTAGGTTATTGTTTATAATATCTTTGAAGTCTGAAGTAAATATTATTCCTAGATATTTTATCTGGTAGTTTATTTTGATCTCACTCATAGGAAAGTACAATTCATTATGCCCTATAGGACTGAGGGGAAATATGTGTGACTTGTTTAAATTTAAATTATAATTTGAAACTACCAAGAACTCATCAATAACTTTAAGTATTTTTGGGAGGTCAGTAGTGGGGAGTTGGAAGTATATATTTAAGTCATCAGCAAAGGCCGAGTATATAAGATTTGTATTGTGGATTCTGGGAATATGATGAAAAGTTGTTTGTGAAATAAACAGAAGGAGGGGTTCTAGATAAAGATTAAATAGGTATGGTGAAAGAGGACATCCTTGTCTTGTACCACTGGATAAGAGTATAGGGTTAGTTATAAGTTTATTTACCTGTACAGTGGTAGAAGCTTTCTGTTACAGAACCTAGATCATTTTAATGAATTCTTGAGGAAAACCATATAAAGGCAGTATATAAAAGAGAAAGTGTAAGTTTACTCTATCAAAGGCTTTAGTTGCATCTACTGTAAGGGCATATCTGGGGCATTTATCCCTATTAAGTAGTCTTAAAGACAATTACAAACATCCTAAAGTGTAAGTATTGGGTATGTTTTTGAGTAGTAAATCAGAAGAAGAGAGTGACAGAAGGGGGGATAACTGAGTATTGCAGGAAAATGAAAGAATGGAAGGTAGTGATGGAACAGTTGGAGAAGACTGTAAAGAATGGTATGAGAGGATTATGAAAATTTATATACACAAATTCATAGAAAGGGTTTTCAGAATAATACAAAAAAATCTATAAGGAAAATAAAAGAGAACTGTAAAAACATGAAAGAAGGTGGGGATTTTATTTGGAGATTATCACAGAAAACTTCCAGTAAAGGGATCAGTGATAGTTAAACAAACAGAATGAAAATGAAACATATGCAATGAAATCAAGCCTATGGAGCATGTTTCCTAGAGTTTAAAATAGCTAAGTTATTTGGGGAGAACAGTGAAGACATCTGAGGAAAGCAGATGCTTGAGGAAGTAAACAAGAATACGATTTTGTATGAGTATTCTGAAAATGTGACATATGTTGTCAATACATGTGCTATAAAATATTGTGCATGCATATGGAAGTTGTGGATACCTGGATGTGCAGAACGTTCATATAATAAGAAATGAGTCACTGATGAACTAAAAGACTGTATTGTGTTTTGGTTGTAGATAAAATTGTGGGGGTTGAAATAAGAACTGTTGAAAACAGAAACTATGATATGTTTTTTCCCTCTAAGTTTTGTGAAAATAATTTCTTTTTCTATAAAATAGGAATACGTCTTTTCTTTTGTATGTTTTAATAACTAGATCCCTTAACTGTGTGATTCTCTTCCCACTGTGTCCTTCCCTATACCTTGTGAGTGATACAACTTTCCTAATGACAACCAGCAGGAAGTTGCAAGTTGTTTTGCTTAGCAAGTCACATTTCAAGTAGTATGCTGTTTGCACTTCATGGAAAAAGATATGCAAAAGTTAAAGTTGTTAAGAGGTGAGCTTTAAGGACAAAGTCAAGCTCATATATCATATGAGAAAGACAAAACATTCTGGTATGTATTTCTCAGTGCAGTTGTAGAGGGTGTTATGAAATAAAGTGTGTGTGGACCAAATCCCCACAGTTACAGGTTGAGAAATACAATCCATATTAGGGAAGCAATAAAAGTAACAACATAATAGTGGCATGTTGTTTTGAAACTGCTGCTGTTCCAGATTATTGCAAGGGTCTATACTGTATCCTAGTAGAGGGTGGTAAATGTATTGCTAAGAGGAATACTGAATTACATATAACAATTGCTATCCCTGCATTTGTTTATAGGTTTCTAGGTTATTATTACGCTTATGGCCAAGAAGACCACTAAGAAGCTCAGTCACATCTCCCAGTACTGGTGGGAGACTAACCATATCCTCTCCCCATTAAGTAGAAGTTGTCCACATATACCCAGTGAAAACTTGCAATCATCTATCCAGCCATTAACTCTGATAGGTAAAGGTAGCTTAATATATTAAACTACCTGCACAGTCCACTCCAGTTAGGGCTATGGAAGGGACACAGTTTAGGTCCTATTGCCTAGGTTTTATTTGGTCAGAAGAAGATAACGAAGCAGGTAGCAATGCTTTATTATATTCTAGCAGATGTTCTAAAAGGTAAGATCTTTGAAATACAATCCTGTGTACATGTGGTTACACTCAGCCAGGTATGGAGAGAAACATGAGAGAAAGACAGCAAGGGTGAGGTGATCCAATGTCCACATCTCCAACAGAGGCTAGCAATGAGGCCATATCAGAAAAACAGCTGTTAGCAATAAGCATGAATTAGTGCCACAGCTCTCAGGAGGTTCTAGACTCACTCTGGAAAGAGTTAATTCAGAGGAAGAGATGTTTGATTGCAGTAAGACTAAATCTAAGCCATGGTTGTCAACAAGACCTGACCTTCATTTAAAAAGAGAATTGGGGAGGTTCATAAAGAGAGAATTTAGGGAAGCACAGCTCCCAGACAACACTTTACAAAACTTGAGGGAGACCACCGAGGGGGATCCTAATCCTCAAAAGATCTGTACTTTGTATACTGAAAAAAGCAGGTGGTTGTATAGAAAGGGGACTTTTAAAGCAGGGTTATAGGGAGAAGTTGTGCAGTAGTTGGCAGTCTCAAGGGCTTGTCATAAGGCTCTTCTAGGAATCACCCAGAATATTTATTTTCAAGCTATATAAGCAAAATGCATGCAAAAGGGCACTTCTGTAAAACTTTTATTAGCCAGACATTGCCGAGACGCAAAAGGGCATGACGAACCTTGTGAGCAATGTCAAAAAGGTGTTAAGGCAAGTTATCTTTGTGGCAAAGAGGAAGAAAGCCCTGACTATGTTACAGATGACTCAAGTGTGATTAGCAATTTGAGTGCTTGTAGGAGTTAGCCAGGGAGGATGGAAGTAAACTGTCATTGCTGGCTCACTCATCCTGGGGGAGAATGTGGCTCTGGATTGCCACAATGTACATAATAGAAATACATTTGGTAACTTTTAATCCCACAATGATAAAATAATGCATTTAATTGTAGCAGCAGTAGTAAAAAAATAGCTTTCTAGTTTCATTAGAAATAATACCAATATTCAGACTTCATGTGAAAAGGGAATACTAACACCCACAATTTTGAAAGAAATATTTAAAAAAGAGATTGTACTTTGGAATACTCCCACCATACATGTATCCATGCTTCCAAGTGACCACACTAAGGCTAGAAATACATAATGTATAGAAGGTAGCCACCCCATTCATAAAGGGGTTAGGTATGTGGTGGTTAGGTGTGAACTATTAAAAATGTACAATTTATTATAATATTTCTTGTTCCTGACATATACGTCTGGAGATCACACAGGAGTGTTTTGATGGGTTATGTTGCCTGAGGAAGTGAGTAACACAGCCTTACTTATGCCCATTGCATGTGTGACCCAGAGCAGGTCATCAGTCATATGCAGTGGGGGACAGAATCTTAAAGCAGAAATCCCAATCCTCTTCTAACTCATGGATAATAACTTATACCTGCCCCACTCAGTTACTGCACCCCAAGAAATGAATGAGCTGTAGTGCTCTTACTAAAGGGGAGTGAATAGGTCAACAGGGTCGCCATGGGGTAGAATTTGATGATCAGAAGGAGGATCAAAGCAAGCTAATTAAAAAAAATAAATAAATGAAAATTCTAATTCATATAGATTTGAAAGCTCTTTATCTGATTTTAAAGGTTTTTAAGTTAAGAATGTGGAAACCTTTGTAAACATTTTAAAAACTAGGTAACAATTTTTGAGTTATATTTCATTCAACTCCCCAAATAAGATTCCAAGTATAAATCACTTCTCTGCAAAGAGCACTGTGAAAATAAATTTCCTGGAGTTGTAATGAACTGACGCAGTACTCTACAAACTGTTACTTTGTAGTGGTATGTATAAAATAAAAAAAATGCATACAGGCTAAGAGATTTCATGTGTTTTAAATCACTTCTGTTGAAAGTACAGTCATATCTCTCAACTGTACAGATTTTTGCAGAATGTTCAGATTTTTGCCTCATATGTTTGGTCTGTTTTTCAAAAAAAATGTGGATTTCTGGCAAATTAGTGGCAAATCATTAAAGACTGAATTTAGAAAATAATGACAGAGATTTGAGTTTCAGACTTTATACCCTTCATAAAAGTCATGCTAATGTAAAACCTGTTATTCTACCAAATTTCTAAGTTAGTAAGAGCAATATTTAAACATTTTCCCTATTTTTGGGCCTTTGTCCCACTTTTATGTATGACTTTGTCCAGATTTCTTGCTCTAAGAGGTTGAGAGGTATGAATAATACAATGAGAAAGGGGAAGCATTTTCAATAGACTGAGTCACAAGCTGATACTGGCAACCATCTAATGGCCTGTATAAATAAAATATTTTAATGATTTCTTCTTATTAGTCCTCCAACTGGTGTGAAAATTATAAAATTTGCAGGGGTGTCTGTTCCCGCAGGAAGACAGAGAGTTCTCATTACAGTACTGATTTTTTTCCACAAAGACAACAACTAGTTAAAATGTTACACATTAAGTTAGTATCAAATAAATCTAACAGTGTAGCAGGAATAAGATTCTAGTTTATGGTAAAGAAGTTGGCATATGTGTCACAGCATTGTACATAACAAAAAAATTAAGTATTATCTGTGGACTCATCTATTGTTCATATAAATCCCTACATTACTTACTGGATTGTAAATTGGTTATCCAACACATCCCAAGTTGTGAACGTTGCTGGTTCCTGCTCTGAATGTAAATGGGGGCGCCAAGGGATCATTTCTGGGCTCTCTCCTGGTTAAGTGTTTCAAGCCATACTTGCACATCAGTAACACGAGTTACATTGCGTATATTAAGTGAGATGACTGACTTTGTATGTGGTGATAATGAAAGTATGTCCATAGCATTCTGCCAAACTCATAACCCCATATTTTTGTGTCCTTGTTACTACTGAGCATGTGACGTCCTTATAATACATCAGTGCCCATGTACATCAGTGCATGCAGTCTGTTGTAGTGCAGACTTTGTGTCATCTCTCCATTGATTACACAAATGAAGGGGGTGTAAAATGAGTTATTTAGACCACTGTTGTATAGCGCCACTGTGTACATAGAGTTTTTTTTTGTAGTCTCTTAACCCTGCTTTATCTTGGCTATTTTTACTAGTCTACATACTCAAACCTGACTTTAGTTCCTCCCCTTATCCTGCAGCTACATTCTAACCCTAGGGCCACTGCCAGTGCAGTATACCCCAGTAAGTCCTTCAACAAGTGTCCCATGTTTCCAAAAAGAATGAGCCACTTTGGTTTGCCAGCACTGATGCCTGTGGACAGGTGGGATGAATGTCACACTGCTACTAGTTGGTTGGACTGGATTGATAATGTTCCTGCCTTTATGGATATGCATTGTGGCGTACCTGCAATGCATGTGATATCTAATGGAGCATTGTGATGGGAATGCTACACTTCTACAGTGACATGCACCCTTTTAATACCTATCCACATGGGTGAATGGCAGTTTTCAGTCTCCTGTACTCATCTACTGAGGATCAAGCAAACTTTTCTCCCATGCCTCCGCAGAAAATGAGATATTATTCCACTCTTGACTTTCCAGTTAAACCAATGTCATATAATAAATAAATAAAACATCAAGGCTCCTCCACATTCATGTCATTCCTCTCCCTCACAGTAATGGCTCCTCCAGGCCCCCTACCTGGACCCAGGTTGTTTGGGTCATAGCAGGAGATTCATCCCTACATGCCCTAGAATCAACAGAACTACATACACTGACATTTTCTATATGTGACTACCAGAAATGCACACAAGTCATATTCACATACTAGACAAGTAAATTTCTGACACAAAATAGTCACTTGTCTTTTAACGTGTACCTGTGCGTTCTGTATCCATATAGTATGTACATAGGTATCTTCAGCCTCCTGTGTAAGGTGCTTTACAACAAATCAGAAAACACAGAGTTAAAAAAACTATGCACAAAATAATAAATACAAATAACATCAAATCTATTAAACACATACCTCTCAGCCTCTCAGTGCAAGAAATCAGGACAAAGCCAAATATAATGGGGGGACAAAGACCCCAAAACAGGGACAGATTTTAAATATTGCTTCTATAAATGTAGAAAGTTGCTAGAATAACAGATTTCGACATTATTATATATTTTCTGAAGGATACAAAGTCTGAAATTCAAATGTCTGCCATTAATTAATATTATTTGGTGACATCGATGCTCAATGACTTGCCAGAAAACCACAAATTTTATGAGAAACAGACCAAAAATAAGAGGCAAAAATCTGGACATTCTGTGAAAATCTGGACAGTTGAGAGGTATGATCAAACATACTGAGGTACATCAACCAAACACATGCAATGTGCCCAGCCACTAAATAAATATGATTAACTGATTAAAGTAAGTAATTCAATAATTTATGGTCAAAAGTCAGTAAAAACAGCAATTCAGTAACTTGCAGCTCAGAATTATGAAAGCCTTACTGCAGTAGGTCCTTTGTTTCAAAAGTCATTTCAAAAAGATACTTTTTATATACCTGTGGAAATGTGCCAGTGTGATACTATACTTAAGCCCCTGTGGAAACAAACTGTAGTAATTTGGTATGGTAACATTTTTAAATATATCCTGCTATCCACTTTGTCTTCACAATGCCTGTGTTCTCATGGGATATTCACACTGTAGTTAACACAATGTGGTCTTTGTGTCATTGTGACCTGCACAGTACACCTGTTTATGTACTATACTACTGTGCATACACTGAGCATGTTATACACTGCTAATATCGCTAACATAAACAGTCCTGTGCCTGCAGTCCCAAACTTGTGCAGCTGGAGATGGTTACATATCTATAGATAGGAGTTATAGTTGTCCTGCATAAATTGGGATAAGAATATGAAATATACTGCTAAGTAAAACAGCAGTTTAAATGGCACTACACATCTAATTCCATCCATGCACTATAGGCAAAAATGTATATACATTTCTCATTGCTGTAAATGGATATGTCCTAAGGTAATGTCTTCAATTTGTTATGACAGTTTTGTATTTTTTTTTTCAAATGAATTAGCATACATTGTCCAATAAAGTATACGTTTTTACATTATACTTATATGCCAAGTAATGTACATGTCATGCTCGTGTGTGTGTGTGTGTGTGTGTGTGTGTGTGTGTGTGTGCGTGCATGCGTGCGTGTGTGTGTGCGTGTGTGCGTGTGTGCGTGTGTGTGTGTGTGTGTGTGTGTGTGTGTGTGTGTGTGTGTGTGTGTGTGTGTGTGTGTGTGTGTGTGTGGCTACATATGTGTTTTCATTCTGCCTCACTGATGTGTTGCACCAGAAATCACTACATAGATCACAAGCATGATTCACAGTTTTCATGTTTGCACTATTATAGCATTGCATTGGATATGTGAACTGGCACTGAAGTGCATGGCACAGAAGTGTACTGTGTAGTCAAGAGTCTCAAATTCTGTATCTGTCATCACATATTGTATCTTCCATGATACAAGCTACACACTGCATTACTCATGTTGATGTTGAACAACTTCTGTTTATATTATTGTTGTAGGCAATGGGCACAGCATCGTGGAAGTGGTGCAGCTCATGCACGTGGCTGTGGCAGTTGTAATGCTGAAGTCTCACATCACACTTTAGTGCATGAATATAGATTGTTCCCTTGTAGAGATGCATGACTATCATATATTAGGACATGTTTCAAGCATGATACAGACATGCTTATGAGATACACTGCACATGATTATTCCCAGTGCTACTCACATGGTATTATGACATTCTTTGACATTTTCTACTTGTCGCTGGTGCCCACTATGTGCACTGCGCCTATCTGTAACAGCGTTTTCTGATAATCCACATGACTGTGTGTTAAAATGCATTGCGGGGAATACTACTTATCATTACATTATTTAAAACCCTAAGTGACATTAATCTGCACTTTTGGACACTTGTCCACTTTACAGGTCATGTGCTCAGTTTCTCATGTAATATTTTATATACACTAAAAGTTGTGCAAGATCTACACACTTTTGGAACAGACATACTACACACAAAACATAGGCCAAAAGTTACATCATAGCTATGTTTCCTGTGCCTGTTATGTGTTCTGCAGTTGTATGGTTCCTGCTGCTCTATTTCAAGTGCTACTATCCAACTCTGCATCCCCTGCTTCATCACATTTGTGGCTGAAATGTCCTGTGATGACTCATGCAATGCATATATGCAATACTGGATAGCATCAAACATCACATTCCCCAAGTGCGTTATTAGTGATATAGACATGTAAGCTGCATTTGTCATGTATATCTGCTTACATGATTAAGCACCACCATATTGCTGTCACTGGATTAGCCTCCTTCTTTGTCTAGTTTGCCAATTCAATGCTATGAGCCAGATGGCACATAACAAAAATGTCACCTGCTGTGCAGCACACTGTCCAACCTGAGCCTTAGGTTGTTGTGGCTGAGGAATGAAGTCTGAATTTGCAGCTATGTTTGCAGCTTCTCACTGATGATGTGTCTTGGAGTTTTGCTTATCATATTACTATACTGTTTAGGGAATGTCATTTAATTCTTAATGATTTCTTTTTAATCTTTTATTCATAGTCTATCTCAACACTATTTTGTACTGTTTTCAGTAAATATTTTGATTCTCCCACAACTGCTTCAGTGAATGATTACATTTTTAGTCTGATACATGGCCTCATCTTCCTGCTACATTCAGTACACTACTCAGTGTAGGTTTTCACATAGATTCTGTGAGGTGTGGTCCTCCTGTAAGCTATAGGTGCTGTTTTCATTACTGGGTATAACAGGTTTTTAGTTTCATTCATAGGTAGAGATTTTCCCCTTGTCTGCCAATCACTTGAACCACTAACATATTTTAAACTTGCAGACAGCCATCAAGAGAGTTTCATTTAAGCTTTAGCTGGTTTCTTTTTGCAAATACCCAGTTAGTGCTCCAGGAGTAATAGTGCAAAAGACACAGCAGGAAGGTATGTTATTCACTTCAATGTACGGTGTAAGAATATACCACATTTTGAAGCAAATGTCTCATGTCCGGGTTCAAGTCTCCATCAAGGATCCTTGACAGGATACATACCCCCATATTCCAACAATCCCCCCAAGAGATAAATATGCTTCACCTGTCATTTACCTGTCACTTTTCTACCAACTTCTCTGGCATTAAGGCTGCTATTCAAAGTGGAGCTGTCTGGTTTATACTCAAGACTCCATCGTTCTATATCATCAAGTCACCATTCAAAGGTAAATTGCAAATACAAAACTTCTTCCTTTCCTGTTTATGCTTGTTCTACTGTTCTCAGGTATGCTGATAATATCTATTTATAAAATGCACATGGCTATAACTGTCACATACACTATATCACCATGCTTCCTTGCCATGCATGGCATTCAGTCTGACCTGTCTCAACCATGGTATTCTTGCATACATACATACATACAAGTATGGTAAGTAAGCTCATGTGTACTAACAGTAGTTTATAGGTACTTGTATTCATATGGCAAATACAATGTGTGGTGTTCACGTCTTCAATGGTGACTTTGCGAAGTCTCATACCATGTGCTAAGGCCACTATGAGGAGTATATGGCATTGTTACCTGTGTTTGCTGTGCTGACAGTGCATATCATGTCTGCATGTTCATTACATGTTTTCCTAAGCATAGAGAATGTGCTGTACTACTTGTATGACCCTGTTGTATAGGTGCTATTAGATATTGCCTATGTTCTACCTCTCCAGATCTATCTATATGGTGCCTTGTATGTTTCACTTCTCTGAAATTTTCCAAGACATTGTGCTCCCATGGGGTGCTTTACATTGTCTTAGTGCCACCTAAACATTAAATTTTTAAGTCCTTGTCTCCATGCCTAACATATCAGAGTGTACTAGCCAATGGTAATGCAGTTACTTTTAAAGAACATTTTAGACTGGAAGATACTCTTTGTACTATGGGCACACTTCTATACCACCTGTCAGACCTTTATTAAACCTGCCTCATTACATGCTGGATTTTATCTATATACTTTTGAAATTGACCTGCTGCGGTGGTGGTGCTGCGGTAGCATTGTCGCCTCACAGTAAGATGTTGCCCCATTCGATTCTCAGCTAGAGCGTCTTCTGTGTGGAGACATGCATGAATGGGTGTACTTTCGTTGAAGGTTGTGCATCAGGGCCAGCAACTCGGCACGTAAAAATCTACTGCCAATCATTAGCAGACCGGAGTTCCGCTGTGGTGACCACTAACTGGGAAAAGTCGAAAGACACAACAACTTTTGAAATTGACCGCAGATACAAGCCATTTCCATTTTCTGACAGAGTTCACTGATCAAGTGGCTACCCTCATGTTTATTTCAAAGTAATGAATAACCCCCGGATAACAGTGTCATGTGCTGTTCCAGTGTGACATACTATTACTGCAGTTGACAGCAGTGCTTTATTGTTTAGCTCTTCGTTAATGCTTAAGTAGATTACATTGTTCTCTCTTTTCTTGTTTTCAAACAATTATTGTACTCGTCACCTGAACCAAACTGCAGTTACTGTTTACTGCTTTCGTACATTCTGCTGGTTTATTTATACTCTCATACCAGTCTATCCCAGGACTTAGACTACTATATCCTACACATAATAAGCACTATGTTACATGCTGCACAGTGGAATTCACAAAATGCATGCGCCTGTATATGTACACATCAGTTTTGTTCCATAGTTCCTGCATACATATACACTAGTTTTGTTCCATACCTCCTGCATGCATACACATTAGTTTTGTTCCGGAGTGCCTATATACATACACATTAGTTTTGTTCCATAGCTCCTGCATACATATACATTAGTTTTGTTCCATAGCTCCTATATACAAAAACATTAGGTTTGTTCCATAGCTACTGTATACATACACATTAGTTTTGTTCCATAGCTACTGTATACTTACACATTAGTTTTGTTCCATAGCTCCTGTATACATACACATCAGTTTTGCTCCATAGCTCCTGTATACATACACATCAGTTTTGTTCCATAGCTGCTGTATACATACACATTAGTTGTGCTCCATAGCTCCTGTATACATACACATTAGTTTTGTTCCATAGCTCTTGTATACATACACATTACTTTTGTTCCATAGCTCCTGTATACATACACATTAGTTTTGTTCCAGTGTTCCTGTATATATGCATATTAGTTTTATTCCATAGCTCCTGTATACATATACATTAGTTTTGTTCCAGACTTCATGTATACATATACATTAGTTTGTTCCATAGCTCATGTATACATAAACATTAGTTTTGTTCCATAGCTCCTGTATACATCTACATTAGTTTTGTTCCATAGCTCCTGTATACATATAGTTATTAAGTAATAAATTCCAGCAATCAATAAATTGTGAATATTCTTTTCGATTAAACATCAAAAATGTGTGTGCTGTTAGGTATTTAATTGCCATTTGTCTAAACCCCTCGCATGTAATTGCAAACCTGTCTACCCAATTAACTGTAATATATAGCTTATCTAAGCTGAATAGGGTAATCAGAATACAGCTTTGCAATTTGGTCAGTCCAGGTGGAGAAATATGAAGCCTGGTGAATTCCCATGAAAGAGTGGATTTTTCATATCCCATCTTTTGTAGTTTAACTTTTAGAGAATTCCAAATCTTATATACACATTTACAGCTCCAAAATATATGCAGGAGATCAGCTCTTTGAGATTCACAATAAGGACAAAAAGGGGAAACTGGATGATTAAACGTATGTAAAATTGTAGGGGTAAAGTATGCATTATTACCAATCATAAGCTGTGTATATATACCAATTATTTAAAGGGAATTAACTTAGATGATTATTTTATGGATTGTTTTATTTGATTAATAGAAATTTAAGGATTTTCCTTGAACCAATAGTTTGAGAATAGGATATCATTCTGGTATTTAAGTGCTATCATTAGTTTGTAAGCACTTGAAATAATTTTTCCTCTCATTAACATTAATCTACAGAGAGTATAATCTGAAATCTGGGAGATTTAATCCCCCATTATCCTTAGGCCACATCATTTTATAATATGAGATCCTAACAGATTTAGGGGACCAAATGAATCTAGCCAAATTAGAATGTATCTTTTTAGAAACATTATTATAAATTATTAACTGGGAGGCCATTAGGATGTACAATATCCTTGGTAGTATATTCAGTTTGACAATTGCCACCTTAGACAAAAACGGTAATTTAAGTTTCTCCCATCTACTACAATCTTGTTTTATGTTCTGCCATACATGTACAATATTGTTTTGGTAATGATCCAAAGTGTCTTGATAAAATGAGATTCCTAAGTATTTTATGGACTTTTTAACTTTAATTTCCGATGGATGGGGATATAATAATAGTAGGTTGGCCGAGTTTAGAGGAAACATTGCAGATTTGCCCAGATTTAGCCTATAATTAGAAAATCTCACAAATCTTTCAATTGAGTTCAAAAGTTTAGGTATATCTGAGCTTGGTATAGTGAAATATAAGTTCAAATCATCTGGAAAAATTGAAAGGGCAATTCTGGTATTATAAATTAATGGTGGACAATGAAAGGTAGAGTGGTTAATAAGTAGAAATAAGGATTCCATGTAAAGATTAAAGAGGTATTAAAGAGGTATAGGGATCATGGACGCCCGTGTCTTGTTCCATTTCTAATGGGAATTCTTTTACAGGTTTACTATTAAAATGTCGAACGGCACTACGTCGACTGTGCTATAGTCAAACACGGAAGTCCGAAAATAGTAATGTCGAAGTCAAAAAAACAATCTCGGAATGGTTTTAACATGGGTCGAGGTAGGTGTTCAGTATTATTCAGAATTACAAACATCTCCCCTACCTCGACCCATGTTAAAACACAGTCCTAGATTGTTTTTTTGTCATCGACATTACTATTTTCGAACTTCCGTGTTCGACTATAGTACAGTCGATGTAGTGCCGTTCGACATTTCAATAGTAAACCCTTTTACAGATACCTCTGTTTATATATAATATAGTGTAGGCATTGTCATAGATTATTTTGCTAAATTTAATAAAGCTTGAGGGTATTCCAAAATATGGTAAAACTGATAGTAGGAAATTTAAGTTAAGTCTATCAAAGGCTTTATATGCATCAACATTTAGAGCAAATATTGGGTATTTATTACGTTGAGAAAATTTCATCAGAGCCTCTAAAGTGTGTTGTCACACATTTGTCTGTACTGAATAAAACCTGACTGTTCAGATGATATAATACTTGTTATTATGGGTTTTAGCCTATTGGCCGTTATTGTAGTGAGCATTTTGGCATCTAAGTTAATTAATGAAATAGGTCTGTAACTTTTAGGATCTTTTGGGTTGGCTTTTTCTTTAAGAACAAGAATGGTCTTAGAACAATTAAAAATGTACATCCATGATCTTATTATTTATTATGTAGTTAAATAAGGATAGTAGTACTTTGGAAATTTTTGAGCAAAAGGTCTTATAAAATTCCAATGTAAAGCCATCTGGGTCTGCCACCTTATTGGTTTTAAGGTTTTCAATTACTGGGACTATCTCATGATGAGTAATAGGTGAGGAAAGACTATTTTGTTGATTTTGGTTGATTTTTGGGAATTTTAGGTGCTCCAATAAATTAACTTTCTCTTGTTCTGAAGCCAAAGATGGTTGATCTCCATATATTTGTGAATAAATATTTAAAAAAAGGTTAATAATCTATTCGCTAGAGCTATAGGTTTTATCTTGATATATTATTTCATAGATAGCCGGGAGTGTTTTTTTTTTTTTTTTTTTTTTTTTTTTTTATTAATTAGGCGTGCCAGGAATCTATTGTGAACCTTCTGCATAATTAGCTAAATTTCTAGTTTCATGGAATGTCAGATGTTTAGCATTGAGCAAATATAATTCTTTCTGAAAGTTAAGTAACTGGTTTTAGATTTCCTCTTTGAAGCTTACTTGTAACTCTGGTTCTAATTTAAAAATTATTTTCTTTATCAAACTTTCTTCCTCATCATAGCTTTGCTGATGAGGAATCCTCTTATTTGGGTTTTAGTAGCTGCCCATTCTGTGACTAAGGTAGTTTGGGAGTTGTGAGTTTTTTCCAGAAATTCTTCCAGCATCAATGTAATTTGTTCCCTAATATCTCCTTTGTTAGTAGGTTTGGGTTCAAAGTCTAGTTATATCCCCTGTAATGAATATTCTGCTTATCTGAACAATTAATAGTAAGTGATTCTAGAGTGGTCAGAAAAAATCTAGTATCAATATGACAACTTGTGTTTAGGTTCAGGAAAAATTCTGAAATTAAAAAAAATCTATTCTAGACCACATTTTATGGCATTGTGCGTAAAATGTAAACCTTTCTTTTGTTAGTTTGCAGTTCTTTTGTTAGTTTGCAGCTTTGGTAGTTAAAAGGATCAAAGAGGGCAACATCATTTTTCTGCTCTGATATTGCAATAGTGGCCTGATTATTGTAAGGCTTGTTTGAGTTTGTTCTATCCGTTAAGGGGTCTGGATATGTATCGAGTCACCACCCAAAATTAAATAATGGTTTTGAAAAGCAGATAATATTTTATATAAGGATATAAGGACATAAATAATTCTTGTAGTTTGCTACAAGGGGCATATATATTGAGTATCACTATTGGTTTATTCATATGAGGACATTTGCAGATTATGTAGCACCACCTACCCTCTGTATTGGTGTCATAGTGTAAGATGTTTTCTTGGAAGCTTTTCTTAATTAAACAAATGTAAAATAAATAAATAAATAAAATACCAGTCTGTAATCTGTTGTCTCTATATGTGGAGCTTTTCTCCCCGGGCCTCTACTGAAAATGGAAATATATCCAGCTAGACTAGCCCGGTTAACAAATGTAAAATAAATAAATAAAATAAAAATAAAATAATTATTATAGCTACTCCAGCCCTACTTGTGTCCTTGCCAGATGCAATTATCACTCTGATCCATTTTTCCCTACTGACTGTGACCATTAGCCTTTTCTCATATGTGTTTCTTGTATTAGAATTATTTGCACTTTTGACTTAGAAATGAGATGAAGGAAAAGCTTCCTTGTTTTGACTAACTGAATCCCCTTTAAATTCCAAGACTTGTTTCCCACATTTTATTTTATTATGATAAGGGTAAACTGGGAGGGGTACATTGAGGAGTTTATGTAGGCATATGTAGGGATCCACACCAAATAAATGGTAAATGGCTCCTAACTCTTTCTGCCTTATCCTCATGTCTAAACGCTAACCCTCTAGGCCCAGAAGAGAGGGGAATAGTACGAGATAGTAACAACAAAACAAGAATAAGATAAGCTTTTAGGTAAATAACAGTAATAAGATAAACATTTTCTGTCTTAGATTTCCCCTAATAAAAACACAACATTATGAGGAAAAGCCTCTCATACCTAAAAAGACTAACAATAACCTGCAATGCTTCTTTTCTATTTCACTTATGTGCCAGAGAGAACAGAGCTAACATGGTAAATGAAAAAGAGAATTTAAAAGCTGTGAAAAAGTAGATTTTCTTCAGTATTTGTAGTATAATATAGTAAGTATCAATGGGGTGATTTTTATAAATCCAACAACCTATTTAATGTGTTTAATAGTTATCTTTATATCTTTTGCTAACATTATTCATTGATGTTTAACTACTGTAATGAAAAACAGTCTGATCACTTCTGTAAATTAGGCCATCCCATATCTCAACTTAAAATATATAAACTTAAAACTGTATAAGTACTATAATTGTTCTAGGTCATCATAGTCCATCTTTCCTCATAATAACTCACTTTCTTCTCCCTTACGTCTTTAACATTTCGATCTTGGGTAATTACTGTTGGTCTTAATAAAAGTAGCTGACATTTAGGCCTCAAAAGGAAGGTGAGGTAATCTCAGAGCAAGAAACTAATGTACAGTCTTTCAAAGTACTGAAAGAACTGGGTGAAAACGTACCCTGTATAGACATCCACAACTGACATATCAACACGTGAAAAAACAAGTAGGTTTTCTTAAGACCACATTCTAACATACAACAAACCAAGAGAATCTTATAATCACATGGTCCTGGTAAAGCCTGTATTATTAAAGAAACACATTATTGCTGGTTTGTGTTATCGGACCATACACCATCATCCCAGCATGGCCAATTTTCCACTGTGATCATGGTGTCTGGATAATTACTCAGCATTTTTCTGCAATAACTGTCTATAAATTAAAATAGAGATTTACAACCACCCATTATAAACCACACCAACATAAATGCAACATCTTGGTATAAACAGGGTGATAACATATTTACATTTGTTCTTATAACTAAACTAATGTATTAAGCCAATCAACTGGGCATATGAAAATTTTCACTTCAGCAATGGCAGCCCAGTAAGTGATTCAAGAAGAAACGACACAAGAACAGAATGTCTTGCAACATAAATAATCAAAACTTCTCAGTTTTCCAGCATTACTGAAACAAACACACTGAGTCCCTCTGAGAAAGCCCTATCATAATGTTTGTGCTGGCTACTCACATTAGAAGAATATGCTCCAGTATGCTCTTCTCAACTATCCTTATTTATTTGTTTATTTATTTATTTATTTTGCATTTGTTGACTGGGAGTGTCCGACTGAGTTAAACCTTTTTCAGCGGAGGCCCGGGGAGAAAAGCTCCAATATAGAAAGCAATTTAATAACAGTTTTTACACTCATAGCAATATACAAAAGGTTACCATTCTGGTAAAGTAGTTGGCAAGATTAAACAATACAAATCAAAAAAGATAAAAAGTGTAACACATAGGAAGTTAATTGTTTTAGTTTCAGTAGGTTAGACTATCTAATAATACTAAACAGAGTATAGACAATACTTTAGGAGAATTTCTTAGGAAGTAAAGGGAGTAAGTTATTATGTTAGGTGTTGAATAATTGTTAATACATTTCAGAGAGTTGGTTGTGGTCAAGGTGGTTGTGAACAGTGGCAGGTCCAGTGTTTTTTAAAGTAGTCTTTGGTAGCTAATTTAAATTGTTTGGGGTGAGTAAGGTTCCTTATTTCTAGTGGGAGTTTGTTCCATGCAATAGAGGGATGATAGCCTGCCTTGGAATTGGGTTTATGAACCTTTAACAGATCTTGGGTTGTGCTTCGGAGATGCCTGGTAGGGCAATAGTTAGAGATGAGAGGTGCTAGAGCAGGGCAGAAGGATGGCTGATATAGAATGGAGTGAATGATTTGCAGCTGAGATTGAAGAAGCAGGTGAGGTAGTTCTAGCCAGTTTAGGTATTTTAGGGAGAGGCAGTGGTGAGATTTTTATGTTTGTTGAGCAGCAACTCTTGGTCGAAGGTATGCATGAGTAAGAGTAATTCTAGCGTCTGTTGTGAGGAATTTGTTGTTCCTGTACAGGAGTTCTAGCTTCTGATGGGATTTTTTGATACAGTTGTAAATATGTAAATAAAAGTTTAGTTGATCGTCAATGGTAATGCCAATTAGTTTTGTGCTTGATTTAACTTTTATGGGAGTATTGTTTAGGGAAATTATGGAAAAGGATGCCTTGATGTGGTTACTAGTTTTAGGGAGAAAAAGTGGCAATTTTGTTTTTGTAGGGTTAAGAATGAGCTGGTTATTTGTGAGCCGTGCTTCTACTGAGTTAAAGGAAGCCTGGGTAGTTGAAAGCAGTTCAGAAGGTGAATATGCAATAGTGATGACTGGAGAGTCATCTGCGTATTGGACTATATTTGACTGAGGACAAGAGGAGTAAAGTGTATTGGTGAAAATATTAAAGAGTACTTAGCCCCTTCAGCAGCCTTATTGTGTTCTATCAGGCAGCACCACCTTACAAAGGGAGCCTAAATAAGAATAAACACTTTCTATTTGTTGACAGCTTCAATGGTGACTATACAACACTGCATTATACTACTTCAGGTTAACAAACATTACAATAATTACGCAGGTAACACACAACCAGTTTAAAAAAGGTAAGGATTAAAGAAAATGATGCCAGAAATGTATCCAGGCTCCACATCTTTTTCTTAGTTCAGAGCTTTGTGAGTTTTTAAACCAAAGTAACTGGGCTAACATTCTGTTGGATAGAGTGACTGGAGTAGATCTTTGCCTATTAAAAGCCTAATTTTATTGACTTTTCCTGATAAGGAAAAGAAATGGAGAAAACGAGAGTAAAGCCAAGTCATTCCAGTAGTTATCATATCTTGAATTCAAAAGAAGATCAAATTCTGTCACATTAGCTAGTAAGTACATGGCAGCCAGGAAGAGTATTGTGCCCTTGCAGGAAGTTCATTGTTATTGACAGGGTTAACATCAGAAGATAACACCATGTAGGGGTGAAGTTATAGGAAGGAACTCTTCTAAGCAGATGATTAGGGGATAATCTTCCGTTTAGAAACTGGAAACCTTTTTTTTTTTTTTTTTTATGTACATTGTTATCTTGAAATGACAGAATCCTCTCAGATGAGCTCCCGGCCTAGTAGGAGCCCTAGAAAACTCACCGATGGGCCAGTAAGAGAAAGTGGAGTGAAGCTACCTCGATTCTCCTCATCTCAGGTCACTTAACATTATCAGCTTTTGGCAATTCCTTGAATGCTGACATAAAAATCACTTTTGCTTCTCTTACACTTGACATGCAGTATTTTGTTTCTTGGTATTGGAATGACAGAGTATTAGGAAACCTCATTAGAAATTAAATTTTTTTCTGGATTAGATACACACAGAAGGGAGAAAGGGCCTGCCTCGCCTGTCTAATTCGAAAGGGAGATCCTAAATAAAGGAAATTTTATTACCATTCCAGATAAGTGGGCCATTCTTTTTGGCTGACATTAAAACTTTCACAACATCTTGATGATTCAGGAACTTGACAAATACTTGTCTTGGTTTGTCTACAATTTGTGTAGTGCAAAATGCATGGTGGGCCCTTTCTTTAACCATTTATTTTACCTCTGAAAGGTTTCCCAGCAGGTGTTCAGTATTTGGTTGATTGTAGCTACCAGGTTGGAATGCGGGATATGTTCCAGGATGCCTCTGATAATAACGTTGTTCCTTCTTGAACGGGATTCCAAATTGGTTATTTTTCTTAGCAATTCCTGGATAAGTTTTGAGTTCTTATCCACTTGTATTTGTAGTTTATCTAATTTTGTGTCATTCTCAGCTATCTTTGTTTCAGACTTTTCAATTCTTGCTAGGATTTAATTACAAGATTCACCAAACAATTGGAATTGGGTAGTAAGTGCCTGAATAGCTTGTTCTATTGGTAGCAGAGCCGTTTTTATGTCCTCTAAGTTTTCTGGTTGGTCCGTTTTTACTTTACCTGAAGTTTTCACTGTTTCTTGCTGTTTATTACTTCTGGGTCTTTTTTGGATGGTTTCCTTCTCCAGTGATGCAAACATTGAAAATTTAGTTTTTGTAGTTTGGGTTTCCAATATGACTTCTCAGAAGACAAATAACTGATCTTAGGTCACAGCCTTGGCAGAACAAGATATTTGTTACTCTTTAGAGTTCATTATTTTCATTTTGTGCTAAATTCCATGTTTTTCTCGTCATGTTTTCCTGAAAATCTTACCAGAGCCAGAAGTAGCAGTGTCTATAGGACAGCAGCTATCTTTTGTCTCCCCTGTATACATAGCCATTAGTTTTGTTCTACACCTCCTGTAAACATACACATCAGTTTTGTTCCATAGCTCCTGTAAACATACACATCAGTTTTGTTCCATATCTACTGTATACATACACATTAGTTTTGTTCCATAGCTCCTGTATACATACACATTAGTTTTGTTCCATAGCTCCTGTATACATACACATTAGTTTTGTTCCATAGCTCCTGTATGCATACACATTAGTTTTGTTCCATATCTACTGTATACATACACATTAGTTTTGTTCCATAGCTCCTGTATACATACACATTAGTTTTGTTCCATAGCTCCTGTAAACATACACATCAGTTTTGTTCCATATCTACTGTATACATACACATTAGTTTTGTTCCATAGCTCCTGTATACATACACATTAGTTTTGTTCCATAGCTCCTGTATACATACACATTAGTTTTGTTCCATGCCTCCTGTATACATAATCATTAGTTTTGTTAGATCCTCTATACATGCACATCAGTTTTGTTCCATAGCTCCTGTATACATACACATCAGTTTTGTTTCATAGCTCCTGTATACATACACATTAGTTTTGTTCCATGCCTCCTGTATACATAAACATTAGTTTTGTTAGATCCTCTATACATGCACATCAGTTTTGTTTCATAGCTCCTCTATACATACACATCAGTTTTGTTCCATAGCTCCTGTATACATACACATCAGTTTTGTTCCATAGCTCCTGTATACATACACATTAGTTTTGTTCCATAGCTCCTATATACATATACATTAGTTTTGTTCCATACCTCCTGTATAAATATACATTAGTTTGTTCCATAGCTACTATATACATACACATTAGTTTTATTCCATATATCCTGTATATATACACATCAGTTTGGTACCATACCTCCTGTAAACATACACATTAGTTTTGTTCCATACCTCCTGTATACATATTCATTAGTTTTGTTCCATACCTCCTGTATACATATACATTAGTTTTGTTACATAGCTCCTGTATACACACACATTAGTTTTGTTCCATAACTCTTGTATACCTATACATTAGCTTTGTTCCATACCTCCTATATACATAAACATTAGTTTTGTTCTGTAGCTCCTTTATACATAAACATTAGTTTTGTTCCATAGCTCCTGTACACATACACATTAGTTTTGTTCTATAGCTCCTTTGTTCATACACATTAGTTTTGTTCCATAGCTCCTGTATACATACACACCAGTTTTGTTCCATAGCACCTGTATACATACATATAAGTTTTGTTGCATAGCTCCTATATACAAATGCATTAGGTTTGTTCCATAGCTCCTGTATACATAGCATTAGTTTTGTTCCATAGCTCCTTTATACATATACATTAGTTTTGTTCCATACCTCCTGTATACATACACATCAGTTTTGTTCCACACCTCCTGTATACATACACATTAGTTTTGTTCCATAGCTCCTGTATACACATACATTAGTTTTGTTGCATAACTCTTCTATACCTACACATTAGTTTTATTCCATACCTCCTGTATAAACAAACAATAGATTTGTTCCATAGCTCGTGTATACCTACACATTAGTTTTGTTCCATACCGCCTGTATACATACACATCAGTTTTGTTCTATAGCTCCTTTATACATACACATCAGTTTTGTTCCATAGCTATGGTATGCATACACATTAGTTTTGTTTCATAGCTCCTATATACATACACATCAGTTTTGTTCCATAGCTCCTGTATAGATGCACATAAGTTTTGTTCCATAGCTCCTGTATACATATGCATTAGTTTTGTTCCATAGCTCCTGTATACATACACATTAGTTTTGTTCCATAGCTCCTGCATACATATACATAAGTTTTGTTGTTCCATAGCTCCTGCATACATATACATAAGTTTTGTTCCATACCTCCAGTATACATATACATTAGTTTTTTTTCCATAGCTACTGTATACATACACATTAGTTTTGATCCATAGCTCCTCTATACATACACATCAGATTTGTTCCATACATCCTGTATACATACACATTAGTTTTGTTCCATACCTACTGTATACATACACATTAGTTTTTTTCCATACCTCCTGTATACACACACATTAGTTTTGTTCTGTAGCTCCTTTATACATACACATTAGTTTTGTTCCATAGCTCCAGTATACATACACATTAGTTTTGTTCTTTAGCTCCTGAACACATACACACCAGTTTTGTTCCATACCCCCTGTATACATAAACATCAGTTTTGTTCCATAGCTCCTGTATACATACACATTAGTTTTGTTCCATAGCTCCTGTATACATACACATTAGTTTTGTTCCATAGCTCCTGTATACATGCACATTAGTTTTGTTCTATAGCTCCTGCATACATACACATCAGTTTTGTTCCATACCTCCTGTATACATACACATTAGTTTTGTTCCATAGCTCCTTTATACATACACATTAGTTTTGTTCCATAGTTCCTGTATACATACACATCAGTTTTGTTCCATACCTCTATACATACACATCAGATTTGTTCCATAGCTCCTATATACATACACATTAGTTTTGTTCTATAACTCCTGTATAAATACACATTAGTTTTGTTCCATAGCTCCTGTATACATACACATTAGTTTTGTTCTATAGCTCCCGTATACATACACATTAGTTTTGTTCTATAGCTCCTGTATACATGCACATTAGTTTTGTTCTATAGCTCCTGTACACATACAAACCAGTTTTGTTCCATACCTCCAGTATACATACACATCAGTTTTGTTCCATAGCTCATATATACATACGCATTAGCTTTGTTCCATAAGTCTTGTATACCTATACATTAGTTTTTTTTCCATAGTTCCTGTATACATACACATCAGTTTTGTTCCATAACTCCTGTATACATACACATTATTTTTGTTCCATAGCTCCTGTATACATACAAATCAGTTTTCTTCTATATGTACTATATACACACACACATTAGTTTTGTTCCATAGCTCCTGTATATATAGACATTAGTTTGTTCCATAGGTCCTGTATACATACACATTAGTTTTGTTCTATAGCTCCTGTATACATATACATAAGTTTTGTTCTATAGCTCCTGTATACATAGACATTAGTTTTGTTCCATAGCTCCTGTATACATACACATTAGTTTTGTTCCATAGCTCCTGTATACATATACATAAGTTTTGTTCTATAGCTCCTGTATACATAGACATTAGTTTTGTTCCATAGCTCCTGTATACATACACATTAGTTTTGTTCCATAGCTCCTGTATACATATACATAAGTTTTGTTCCATAGCTCCTGTATACATACACATTAGTTTTGTTCCATACCTCCTGTATACATACACATTAGTTTTGTTCCATACCTCCTGTATACATAGACATTAGTATGTTCCATAGCTCCTGTATGCATACACATTAGTTTTGTTCCATAGCTCCTGTATACATATACATAAGTTTTGTTCTATAGCTCTTGTATACATAGACATTAGTTTTGTTCCATAACTGCTATATAGATACACATTAGTTTTGTTCTGTAGCTCCTTTATACATACACATTAGTTTTGTTCCATAGCTCTAGTATACATACACATTAGTTTTGTTCTTTAGCTCCTGAACACATACACACCAGTTTTGTTCCATACCTCTTGTATACATAAACATCAGTTTTGTTCCATAGCTCCTGTATACATACACATCAGTTTTGTTCCATAGCTCCTGTATACATACATACACATTAGTTTTGTTCTACAGCTCCTGTATATATGCACATTAGTTTTGTTCTATAGCTAATGCATACATACACATCAGTTTTATTCCATACCTCCTGTATACATACACATTAGTTTTGTTCCATAATTCTTGTATACTTACACATTAGTTTTATTCCATACCTCCTGTATACACAAACATTAGTTTTGTTCCATAACTCTTGTAGTCTTACACATTAGTTTTGTTCCATAGCTCCTGTTACCTACACATTAGTTTTGTTCCATACCTCCTGTATACATACGCATTAGTTTTTTTATTCTATAGCTCCTTCATACATACACATTAGGTTTTCTCCATAGCTCCTGTATACATATACAACATTAATTTTGTTCTATAACTCCTGTACACATACACATCAGTTTTGTTCCATAGCTCCTGTATACACAAACATTAGTTTTGTTCCATAACTTTTGTAGTCTTACACATTAGTTTTGTTCCATACCTCCTGTATACATACACATTAGTTTTTTTTTCTATAGCTCCTTCATACATACACATTAGGTTTTCTCCATAGCTCCTGTATACATATACATTAATTTTGTTCTATAGCTCCTGTACACATACACATCAGTTTTGTTCCATAGCTCCTGTATACACACACATTAGTTTTGTTCCATAACTCTTGTATACCTACACATTACTTTTGCTCAATTAACACCTGTATACACACACATTAGTTTTGTTGCATAACTCTTGTATGCCTACACATTAGTTTTGTTCCATAGCTCCTGTATACATACACATTAATTTTGTTCTATAGCTCCTATATACATACGCATTAGTTTTGTTCCATACCTCCTTTATACATGCACATCAGATTTGTTCCATAGCTCCTGTATACATACACATTAGCTTTGTTCCATAAGTCTTGTATACCTATACATTAGTTTTGTTCCATAGTTCCTGTATACATAAACATCAGTTTTGTTCCATAACTCCTGTATAAATACACATTAGTTTTGTTCCATAGCTCCTGTATACATACACATTAGTTTTGTTCTATAGCTCCTGTATACATACACATTAGTTTTGTTCTATAGCTCCTGTATACATGCACATTAGTTTTGTTTAATAGCTCCTGTATACATACACATTAATTTTGTTCCATAGCTCCTGTATACATACACATTAATTTTGTTCTATAGCTCCTATATACATACGCATTTGTTTTGTTCCATACCTCTATACATACACATCAGATTTGTTCCATAGCTCCTATATACATACACATTAGTTTTGTTCTATAACTCCTGTATAAATACACATTAGTTTTGTTCCATAGCTCCTGTATACATGCACATTAGTTTTGTTCTATAGCTCCCGTATACATACACATTAGTTTTGTTCTATAGCTCCTGTATACATGCACATTAGTTTTGTTCTATAGCTCCTGTACACATACAAACCAGTTTTGTTCCATACCTCCAGTATACATACACATCAGTTTTGTTCCATAGCTCCTATATACATACGCATTAGCTTTGTTCCATAAGTCTTGTATACCTATACATTAGTTTTTTTTCCATAGTTCCTGTATACATACACATCAGTTTTGTTCCATAACTCCTGTATACATACACATTATTTTTGTTCCATAGCTCCTGTATACATACAAATCAGTTTTCTTCTATATGCACTATATACACACACACATTAGTTTTGTTCCATAGCTCCTGTATATATAGACATTAGTTTGTTCCATAGGTCCTGTATACATACACATTAGTTTTGTTCTATAGCTCCTGTATACATATACATAAGTTTTGTTCTATAGCTCCTGTATACATAGACATTAGTTTTATTCCATAGCTCCTGTATACATACACATTAGTTTTGTTCCATAGCTCCTGTATACATATACATAAGTTTTGTTCCATAGCTCCTTTTTAGTTTTGTTTCATACCTCCTGTATACATACACATTAGTTTTGTTCCATAGCTCCTGTATACATATACATAAGTTTTGTTCCATAGCTCCTGTATACATACACATTAGTTTTGTTCCATACCTCCTGTATACATAGACATTAGTATGTTCCATAGCTCCTGTATGCATACACATTAGTTTTGTTCCATAGCTCCTGTATACATATACATAAGTTTTGTTCTATAGCTCTTGTATACATAGACATTAGTTTTGTTCCATAACTGCTGTATAGATACACATTAGTTTTGTTCTGTAGCTCCTTTATACATACACATTAGTTTTGTTCCATAGCTCCAGTATACATACACATTAGTTTTGTTCTTTAGCTCCTGAACACATACACACCAGTTTTGTTCCATACCTCTTGTATACATAAACATCAGTTTTGTTCCATAGCTCCTGTATACATACACATTAGTTTTGTTCTATAGCTCCTGTATACATGCACATTAGTTTTGTTCTATAGCTCCTGTACACATACAAACCAGTTTTGTTCCATACCTCCAGTATACATACACATCAGTTTTGTTCCATAGCTCCTATATACATACGCATTAGCTTTGTTCCATAAGTCTTGTATACCTATACATTATTTTTTTTTCCATAGTTCCTGTATACATACACATCAGTTTTGTTCCATAACTCCTGTATACATACACATTATTTTTGTTCCATAGCTCCTGTATACATACAAATCAGTTTTCTTCTATATGTACTATATACACACACACATTAGTTTTGTTCCATAGCTCCTGTATATATAGACATTAGTTTGTTCCATAGGTCCTGTATACATACACATTAGTTTTGTTCTATAGCTCCTGTATACATATACATAAGTTTTGTTCTATAGCTCCTGTATACATAGATATTAGTTTTGTTCCATAGCTCCTGTATACATACACATTAGTTTTGTTCCATAGCTCCTGTATACATATACATAAGTTTTGTTCCATAGCTCCTTTTTAGTTTTGTTTCATACCTCCTGTATACATACACATTAGTTTTGTTCCATAGCTCCTGTATACATATACATAAGTTTTGTTCCATAGCTCCTGTATACATACACATTAGTTTTGTTCCATACCTCCTGTATACATAGACATTAGTATGTTCCATAGCTCCTGTATGCATACACATTAGTTTTGTTCCATAGCTCCTGTATACATATACATAAGTTTTGTTCTATAGCTCTTGTATACATAGACATTAGTTTTGTTCCATAACTGCTGTATAGATACACATTAGTTTTGTTCTGTAGCTCCTTTATACATACACATTAGTTTTGTTCCATAGCTCCAGTATACATACACGTTAGTTTTGTTCTTTAGCTCCTGAACACATACACACCAGTTTTGTTCCATACCTCTTGTATACATAAACATCAGTTTTGTTCCATAGCTCCTGTATACATACACATCAGTTTTGCTCCATAGCTCCTGTATACATACATATTAGTTTTGTTCCATAAGTCTTGTATACCTATACATTAGTTTTGTTCCATAGCTCCTGTATACATACACATTAGGTTTGTTCTATAGCTCCTGTATACATGCACATTAGTTTTGTTCTATAGCTAATGCATACATACACATCAGTTTTATTCCATACCTCCTGTATACATACACATTAGTTTTGTTCCATAGCTCCTTTATACATACACATTAGTTTTGTTCCATAGTTCCTGTATACATACACATCAGTTTTGTTCTATAGCTCCTGTATACATACGCATTAGCTTTGTTCCATAAGTCTTGTATACCTATACATTAGTTTTGTTCCATAGTTCCTTTATACATACACATCAATTTTGTTCCATAGCTCCTGTATACATACACATTGGCTTTGTTCCATAAGTCTTGTATACCTATACATCAGTTTTGTTCCATACCTCCTGTATACATACACATTAGTTGTGTTCCATACCTCCTGTATACATACACATTAGTTTCTTTCCATACCTCCTGTATACACACACATTAGTTTTGTTCCGTAACTCTTCTATACCTACACATTAGTTTTATTCCATACCTCCTGTATACACAAACATTAGTTTTGTTCAATAACTCTTGTATACCTACACATTAGTTTTGTTCCATAGCTCCTGTATACCTACACATTATTTTTGTTGCATACCTCCTGTATACATACACATTAGTTTTGTTCTGTAGCTCCTTTATACATAAACATTAGTTTTGTTCCATAGTTCCTGTATACATACACATCAGTTTTGTTCCATAACTCCTGTATACCTACACATTAATTTTGTTCCATACCTCCTGTATAGATACACATTAGTTTTGTTCTATAGGTCCTTTATACATACACATTAGTTTTGTTCCATAGCTCCGGTATACATATACATTACTTTTGTTCTATAGCTCCTGTACACACACACACATTAGTTTTTGTTCCATAACTCTTGTATACCTACACATTAGTTTTTTTCCATAGCTCCTGTATACCTACACATTAGTTTTGTTGCATAGCTCCTATATACAAATACATTAGGTTTGTTCCATAGCTTCTGCGTACATACATGTTAATTTTGTTCCATAATTCTTGTATACTTACACATTAGTTTTATTTCATACCTCCTGTATACACAGACATTAGTTTTGTTCCATAACTCTTGTAGTCTTACACATTAGTTTTGTTCCATAGCTCCTGTTACCTACACATTAGTTTTGTTCCATACCTCCTGTATACATACACATTAGTTTTTTTTCTATAGCTCCTTCATACATACACATGAGGTTTTCTCCATAGCTCCTGTATACATATACATTGATTTTGTTCTATAGCTCCTGTACACATACACATTAGTTTTGTTCCATAACTCTTGTATGCCTACACATTACTTTTGCTCAGTTAACACCTGTATACACACACATTAGTTTTGTTGCATAACTCTTGTATGCCTACACATTAGTTTTGTTTCATAGCTCCCGTGTACATGCACATTAGCATTGTTTCATAGCTCCTATATACATACACATTAATTGTGTTCCATAGCTGATATATATATATATATATATATATATATATATATGGAATCACTACTTAATACCGAAACTACACAATCCCGAAGCCCACAATACCGAGATTAAAATCCCTAAACCACATATTACCGACATTTTAAAAGCGCGAAATTCTAAATTGCAAAAGTACTACATACATACAGCATACACACAAACATATACACAGCCTCCCCCTATAACCAAACAAACCACCCTACACTAAAGATAAGCAGGGGGGGCTTTGCCCCCCTGCACACCCCCCGACTTTAATATTCCAACTCCGAGATCGCACAGACATACACACAAGGCAAATTCACACCCACACATTATAGCCCCTAACACACACACGCACACACACTAAAGCCCCACACAAACACACTTACACACACATACTTACCTGAACCGCAACACCAGAAGCGCTAACTCAAAATCCCTTACCATCGGGATTTTGAATTTCGCTCTTCTGGTCTTTCGGTAATGTGCGATTTCGGCTACATGGTTTCGAGCTTTTGAAATTCGAGATTTCAAAAGTTCGAGATTTAGTAGTGTTCCTATATATATATATATATATATATATATATATATATATATATATATATATATATATATACATTATATATATATATATATATATATACACACATTAGTTTTGTTCCATAGCTCCTGTATACATACACATTAGTTTTGTTCCATAGTTACTGTATACATACACATTAATTTTGTTCCATAACTCCTGTATACATACACATTAATTTTGTTCTATAGCTCCTATATACATACGCATTAGTTTTGTTCCATAGCTCCTATATACATAGATGTTAGTTTTGTTCCATAGCTCCTGTATACATACACGTTAGTTTTGTTCCATAAGTCTTGTATACCCATACATTAGTTTTGTTCCATAGTTCCTGTATACATACACATTAGTTTTGTTCCATATCTCCTTCATACATACACATAAGATTTGTTCCATAGCTCCTGTATACATACACATCAGTTTTGTTCCATAACTCCTGTATAAATACACATTAGTTTTGTTCCATAGCTCCTGTATACATACACATTAGTTTTGTTCTATAGCTCCTTTATAAATACACATCAGTTTTGGTCCATAGCTCCTATATACATACTCATCAGTTTTGTTCCATAACTCCTGCATACATACACATCAGTTTTGTTCCATAGCTCCTTTATACATAAGCATTAGTTTTGTTCCATAGCTCCTGTATAGATACTCATCAGTTTTGTTCCATAGCTCCTTTTTACATTTGCATTAGTTTTGTTCTATAGCTCCTGTATACATGCAAATTAGTTTTGTTCTATAGCTCCTGCATACATACACATCAGTTTTGTTCCATACCTCCTGTATACATACACATCAGTTTTCTTCAATAGCTCCTGTATACATATGCATTAGCTTTGTTCCATAAGTCTTGTATACCTATACATTAGTTTTGTTCCATAGTTCCTTTATACATACACATCAGTTTTGTTCTATAGCTCCTGTATACATACGCATTGGCTTGTTCCATAAGTCTTGTATACCTATACACTAGTTTTGTTCCATAGTTCCTTTATACATACACATCAGTTTTGTTCCATAGCTCCTGTATACATACACATTGGCTTTGTTCCATAAGTCTTGTATACCTATACATCAGTTTTGTTCCATACCTCCTCTATACATACACATTAGTTTTGATCCATAGCTCCTCTATACATACACATCAGTTTTGTTCCATACCTCCTGTATACATACACATTAGTTGTGTTCCATACCTCCTGTATACATACACATTAGTTTCTTCCCATACCTCCTGTATACGCACACATTAGTTTTGTTCCGTAATTCTTCTATACCTACACATTAGTTTTATTCCATACCTCCTGTATACACAAACATTAGTTTTGTTCAATAACTCTTGCATACCTACACATTAGTTTTGTTCCATAGCTTCTGTATACCTACACATTAGTTTTGTTCTATACCTCCTGTATAGATACACATTAGTTTTGTTCTATAGGTCCTTTATACATACACATTAGTTTTGTTCCATAGCTCCGGTATACATATACATTACTTTTGTTCTATAGCTCCTGTACACATACACATTATTTTTGTTCCATACCTCCTGTATACATACACATTAGTTTTGTTCCATAGCTCCTGTATACCTACACATTATTTTTGTTCCATACCTCCTGTATACATACACATTAGTTTTGTTCCATAGCTCCTGTACACATACACATTATTTTTGTTCCATACCTCCTGTATACATACACATTAGTTTTGTTCCATAGCTCCTGTATACCTACACATTATTTTTGTTCCATACCTCCTGTATACATACACATTAGTTTTGTTCTGTAGCTCCTTTATACATAAACATTAGTTTTGTTCCATAGCTCCTGTATACATACACATTAGTTTTGTTCTATAGCTCCTTTATACATAAACATTAGTTTTGTTCCATAGCTCCTGTACACATACACATCAGTTTTGTTCGATAACTCTTGTATACCTACACATTAGTTGTTTTCCATAGCTCCTGTATACCTACACATTAGTTTTGTTGCATAGCTCCTATATACAAATACATTAGGTTTGTTCCATAGCTCCTGCATACATACACATTAATTTTGTTCCATAATTCTTGTATACGCACACATTAGTTTTATTCCATACCTCCTGTATACACAAACATTAGTTTTGTTCCATAACTCTTGTAGTCTTACACATTAGTTTTGTTCCATACCTCCTGTATACATACACATTAGTTTTTTTTCTATAGCTCCTTCATACATACACATTAGGTTTTCTCCATAGCTCCTGTATACATATCCATTAATTTTGTTCTATAGCTCCTGTACACAAACACATCAGTTTTGTTCCATAGCTCCTGTATACACACACATTAGTTTTGTTCCATAACTCTTGTATACCTACACATTACTTTTGCTCAATTAACACCTGTATACACACACATTAGTTTTGTTGCATAACTCTTGTATGCCTACACATTAGTTTTGTTTTATAGCTCCTGTATACATGCACATTAGCATTGTTCCATAGCTCCTGTATACATACACATTAATTTTGTTCTATAGCTCCTATATACATATGCATTAGTTTTGTTCCATACCTCCTTTATACATACACATCAGATTTGTTCCATAGCTCCTGTATACATACACATTAGTTTTGTTCCATAAGTCTTGTATACCTATACATTAGTTTTGTTCCATAGTTCCTGTATACATACACATCAGTTTTGTTCCATAACTCCTGTATAAGTACACATTAGTTTTGTTCCATAGCTCCTGTATACATACACATTAGTTTTGTTCTATAGTTCCTGTATACATACACATTAGTTTTGTTCTATAGCTCCTGTATACATGCACATTAGTTTTGTTCTATAGCTCCTGTACGCATACAAACCAGTTTTGTTCCATACCTCCTGTATACATACACATCAGTTTTGTTCCATAGTTCCTGTATACATACACATCAGTTTTGTTCCATAACTCCTGTATACACACACATTATTTTTGTTCCATAGCTCCTGTATACATACAAATCAGTTTTCTTCTATATCTACTATATACACACACACATTAGTTTTGTTCCATAGCTCCTGTATACATATACATAAGTTTTGTTCCATTGCTCTTGTATACATACACATTAGTTTTGCTCCATACCTCCTGTATACATACACATTAGTTTTGTTCCATAGCTCCTGTATACATATACATAAGTTTTGTTCCATAGCTCCTGTATACATACACATTAGTTTTGTTCCATACCTCCTGTATACATAGACATTAGTTTGTTCCATAGCTCCTGTATACATACACATAAGTTTTGTTCCATATCTCCTGTATACATACACATTAGTTTTGTTCCATACCTCCTGTATACATACACATTAGTTTTTTCCATACCTCCTGTATACACACACATTAGTTTTGTTCAGTAACTCTTCTATACCTACACATTAGTTTTATTCCATACCTCCTGTATACACAAACATTAGTTTTGTTCCATAGCTCCTGTATACACACACATTAGTTTTGTTCCATAGCTCCTATATAGATACGCATTAGTTTTGTTCCATAGCTCCTTTATACTTACACATTAGTTTTGTTCTATAGCTCCTGTACACATACAAACCAGTTTTGTTACATAGCTCCTGTATACATACACATCATCCATAGCTCCTGTATACATACGCATTAGCTTTGTTCCATAAGTCTTGTATACCTATACATTAGTTTTTTTTTCCATAGTTCCTGTATACATACACATCAGTTTTGTTCCATAGCTCCTGTATACATACGCATTAGCTTTGTTCCATAAGTCTTGTATACCTATACATTAGTTTTTTTTCCATAGTTCCTGTATACATACACATCAGTTTTATTCCATAGTTCCTTTATACATGCACATCAGTTTTGTTCCATAGCTCCTGTATACATAGACATTAGTTTTCTTCCATAGCTCCTCTAAACATACACATCAGTTTTGCTCCATAGCTCCTGTATACATACACATTAGTTTTGTTCCATACCTCCTGTATACACACACATTAGTTTTGTTCCGTAACTCTTCCATAGCTACACATTAGTTTTATTCCATACCTCCTGTATACACAAACATTAGTTTTGTTCCATAGATCCTGTATACACACACATTAGTTTTGTTCCATAGCTCCTGTATACCTACACATTAGATTTGTTCCATACCTCCTATATACATACACATTAGTTTTGTTCTGTAGGTCCTTTATACATAAACATTAGTTTTGTTCCATAGCTCCTGTATACATATACATTAGTTTTGTTCTATAGCTCCTTTATACATACACATTAAGTTTGTTCCATAACTCCTGTACACATACACATCAGTTTTGTTCCATAACTCTTGTATACCTACACACTAGTTTTTTCCATAGCTCCTGTACACCTACACATTAGTTTTGTTGCATAGCTCCTATATACAAATAGATTAGGTTTGTTCCATAGCTCCTGTATACATACACATTAATTTTGTTCCATAATTCTTGTATACTTACACATTAGTTTTATTCCATACCTCCTGTATACACAAACATTAGTTTTGTTCTATAACTCTTGTAGTCCTACACATTAGTTTTGTTTTATAGCTCCTGTTACCTACACATTAGTTTTGTTCCATAGCTCCTGTACACACACACACACACACACACATTAGTTTTGTTGCATAACTTGTATGCCTACACATTAGTTTTGTTCCATAGCTCCTGTGTACATGCACATTAGCATTGTTTCATAGCTCCTATATAGATATACGTTTTGTTCCATAGCTCATATATATATATATATATATATATATATATATATATATATATATATTTCTTTTTTTTCCATAGCTCGTGTATACCTACACATTAGTTTTGTTCTATAGCTCCTGAACACATACACACCAGTTTTGTTCCATACCTCCTGTATACATAAACATCAGTTTTGTTCCATAACTCCTGTATACATACACATTAGTTTTGTTCCATAGCTCCTGTATACCTACACATTAGTTTTGTTCCATAGCTCCTGTATACATACACATTAGTTTTGTTTCATAGCTCCTATATACATACACATTAGTTTTGTTCTATAGCTCCTGAACACATACACACCAGTTTTGTTACATACCTCCTGTATACATAAACATCACTTTTGCTCCATAGCTCCTGTATACATACACATTAGTTTTGTTCCATAAGTCTTGTATACCTATACATTAGTTTTGTTCCATAGTTCCTGTATACATACACATCAGTTTTGTTACATAACTCTTGTATACATACACATTAGTTTTGCTCCATACCGCCTTTTTACATACACATTAGTTTTGTTCCATAGCTCCTGTATACATACACATTAGTTTTGTTCCATAGCTCCTGAACACATACACACCAGTTTTGTTACATACCTCCTGTATACATAAACATCAGTTTTGTTCCATAGCTCCTGTATACATACACATCAGTTTTGTTCCATAGTTCCTGTATACATACACATCCGTTTTGTTCCATAACTCCTGTATACATACACATTAGTTTTGTTCTATAGCTCCTATATACATACACATTAGTTTTGTTCCATAGCTCCTATATACATAGACATTAGTTTTGTTCCATAGCTCCTATATACCTATACATTAGTTTTGTTCCATAGTTCCTGTATATATACACATTACTTTTGTTCCATAGCTCCTGTATACATACACATTAATTTTGTTCCATAACTCCTGTATACATACACATTAGTTTTGTTCTATAGCTCCTTTATACATACAAATTAGTTTTGTTCCACAGCTCTTGTATACATACACATTAGTTTTGTTATATAGCTCCCATATACATACACATTAGTTTTGTTCCATAGCTCCTATAGACATAGACATTAGTTTTGTTTCATAGCTCCTGTTTACATACACATTAGTTTTGTTCCATAAGTCTTGTATACCTATACATTAGTTTTTTCCATAGTTCCTGTATACATACACATCAGTTTTGTTCCATAGCTCATGTATACATACACATTAGTTTTGTTCCATAAGTTTTGTATACCTATACATCAGTTTTGTTCCATACCTCCTGTATACATACACATTAGCTTTGTTCCATAGCTCCTATATACATAGACATTAGTTTTGTTCCATAGCTCCTGTTTACATACACATTAGTTTTGTTCCATAAGTCTTGTATACATATACATTAGTTTTTTCCATAGCTCCTGTATTCATACACATCAGTTTTGTTCCATAACTCCTGTATACATACACATTAGTTTTGTTCCATAGCTCCTGTATACATACACATTAGTTTTGTTCATAGATTAGATTACCAGTAGGCTAACTGCCCTTGTGAGCCATTTTAAGCCTAGCCAATTACCCCTTATGAGAGCAAACCCTGAACCTTATGTCTGTAAAGCAAATACCTTAACCATTATGCCAACCTCCCACAAGATAACTTACTACATATTTTAATATGTACTTTTAACACTGCTTTCCCATGTACAAAGCTGGGACTCTGACCATTACACTGTCTTGTTCCACAGTTCCTGTATACATGCACATCAGTTTTGTTGCATTGCTCCTGTATACATGCACAGTAGTTTTGTTCCTTATCTCCTGTATACATATGCATCAGTTTTTTCATAGCTCCTGCATACATATGCATTGGTTTTGTTCAATATCTCCTGTACACATATGCATTAGTTTTGTTCCATAGCTCTATTCATACACATTAGTTTTGTTCCATAGCTCCAGTATACATACACATTATTTTTGTTCCATAGCGTCTGTATACATACACATTAGGTTTATTCCATACCTCCTTTATACATACAAATTAGTTTAGTTCCATAGCTCCTGTATACATACACATCAGTTATGTTCCATAGCTCCTGTATTCATACACATTAGTTTAGTTCCATCACCAATTGGGGTTTCTCCCGGGGCATTGCTATCCCCATGGAGAACTGTAATTGGTGGGGTAAATTCACCCAATTTACATTTCTAGGTGTCCCATGTCTGTGTATCTCAAGGGGCGTGGCTATCCCCATGGAGAGTTATCACTGGTGGGGTAAATACACCCAATTTACATTTCTAGTTGTCTCATGTCTGTGTATCACGGCTAAGTTACTTACTAAGCTAAGTTTTCAGTTATTAGACAAAGTAGACCAAATTGGTTAATTGTTAGTTCTTAAGATAACATATGCTTGTGTGGGCATTAGTGGTACATAACAAAAAAACAGAAAAAAAGCAGGAACAACAGTAAGAAGTTAAAACATCAGCGTTGTGTCACAATCTCTGAGTTCTCTTAAAAGATGGGATTTAGAGGGAACATGTTTAATGGAAAGCTTTAATCCAAACAAGAGCTTCCTCAATAGTCCCCTAGTCACATAGCCTATGTCAGATATGTGTTTAGACATATGATATTGTGAATACAGATTCATTATGATTTTTTAACTTCTTACTGTTTTTCCTGCTTTTTTTTTTTCTGTTTTTTGTTGTCATGTACCACTAATGCCCACACAAGCATATGTTATCTTAAGAACTAGCAATTAACCAATTTGGTCTACTTTGTCTAATAACTGAAAACTTAGCTTAGTAAGTGACTTAGCCTTGATACACAGACATGAGACACCTAGAAATGTAAATTGGGTATATTTACCCCACCAATGATAACTCTCCATGGGGATAGCCATGCCCCTTGAGATACACAGACATGGGACACATAGAAATGTAAATTGGGTGAATTTACCCCACCAATTACAGTTCTCCATGGGGATAGCAACACCCCCTGGTGAAACCCCAATCAGTGATTGGTCCAAAACAAAATGCCCACCCATTTAGTGTATAAAAAGAGCAGTAACTGTATACATGCTAGATTCTCACTCAGAGCAACGCTAGTAGGAAGATTGGAACTGTGACCTGCAAGAATGGAAATAAAGAAACACGGATCAAACACTACTGCCTCTGGTGTCTTCTTTTAGAACAAAAGAACACCTTGCATGTCAACTGCCCACCATCTCGGGCAAGGGATAACAGGACTAAGAGAGCTCAGGCCCTGCAAGGGACCACAAACGTTCTTATAAGAACCCACGGAAACCCAACCCGGTCTAAGGGTGATTGTAAGAGGTCTGGCTTACTAGGATACCCTCCAGGTTCCTCTGTAAGGCTGGTCAAAGGGCAACTGCAATAGGTCTGGCTTACTAGGATATCCTGCAGGTTCCTCTGTAAGGCCACACAGACCACAAAGGTTCTTCTAAGAACCCTCAGACAACATCTGCAGAAGCCCAGCCTTACATAAGGGGCACCTACTGAGATCTGATCTGACAAGGTACCTAGGGTGGCCCTTGTAAGGGCCACTTCAGCTCTAACCAACACAACAACAGCCCTCTTCAGGGCTTCAACAGTCCTCTTCAGGACTACAACAGCTCTCATCAGGACTACAACAGCCCTCCTCAGGGCTACAAAAGTCCACATCAGGACTACAACAGCCCTCCTCAGGGCTACAACTATAAGGACACTCCAAGACAGCTACAATATGAATCATCTACTGAAAAGTCCTTTTGAGGACTACTTCCTGAGCCTCCAAAAAGTGTGATTATTTCCAGGTAGAGTGTTCTTCCCTCCTGAAATTTACACCCACCCTGTGGGCTACACTCTAGGAGCAGTAGGTTTCCCTCCCTTGTACATTATTTCTATTTCAAAGGGTTAAACAGGGAACTTAAAGGACAACAACGGGATATTAAAGCAGATTGCTCAACCTGCTGTCTCTTTTAGTCCCTGTTCATTGATACAGCCTCGAAATATCATCCATGCACCTTTAAAAACTAATCCACTCAACTCTTTTCCCTATTAGGCTTCTTACCTTTATGTACTGTTTTACTTTCACTTTGAAAACCAAGTTGAAAAACCACTAGCTGGTTCTGAAATGATGATTTCACATCTGCCAGAGCTCTTGCTCTAGCTACTGGGACATTTCCTCCCCAAAGTGATGTAATCCCTTCCTGATTTGCATGCTGTGTAGAAGAGCCAGTGGACCTCCCACATTGTGATGTAGTGCTGCCTTGCCCAGCCCACTCTTAATCTAGCAAAAATGTCAAACTATAATCCCACTTTTCTGAAGAGCCCTACCAATATGTGACAAAGTACAGGAAGAAGCACAGTAACAGCTGCAATAACTAAGAGCATAAATTTGCAATGACTATGCAAAGACATTAACTGCATGTTTTTACATAAGAAGCAGATGTTAGTCATAATTAATCTGCAACACTACATCAGATTACAAGAAGTATGCAATAGCGTAATTTTCTTAAATTACCACTTAATAAAAGCATGTGGGTGCTGTCATGCAAGTCTGTGAAATATTTCATGTTTATAGTGCATCATTTGTTAGCTATTTAACCAAACAGGAAGGAAAAATAAGTGGGAGTTTGATGCTTTGCAAAACAGTGATTATTCCCAGTGCTATGGAGCTTGGTTCTAAATTTGATAGGAGTGCAACAAAATAAATCTGCCACTGTAAGGAAGGAAAGGCTGACAAGAAAACAGTACATTAGTCTGGTCACCTGCTGCGAGCTGTCAATCACATGTAGATAATGGGTCAAATTACCCTTAGCTCTTTGACAGCTAGGTTAAGAAGGTGTGAAGGGAGAGGGGAGATACCTTGAAGAACTAGATTTCAGCCTTCACAAAAGAAATCAAGTTAGCATTTCTAAGAGGAAAGAGCAATAAAATGCACTTTTCAATTCTGTTCTGTAACATTTGCACTGCTTGTGTTTGAAGTAGTCATTGAAAAAGGATAAAATGTTAACCAAAAGTAGGTGACTGTAACACAGCAGTGAATGCCTGTAAAACCAGTGGAATGACAGCAGCTTTAGGGAAAACATGGCAGATCGGATGCAATTTTTTGGAGACAAACAATGCATTCTGGGATACTTAGAGGCAGGCTAAACAGTCAGAATTATTTCAATATGTCACACACCATGGGGTCCGATTCAGAAATTGTGAATAAAAATATGTAAAAAGCTCTAAATAGTCCCAGAGTGATGTTAAATGTAGGAAACACCAAACCATGATGAAATAAACATGTGTTTTGAGTCTGTGGGTGCAGTTTTATTGTTTAATTGGCTTTATTTAATGTTTTTCGTATAAATACATGCATTATGGGAATTTGATTTTATACTCTGTTAAAGGCATTTGTCCAAGGCACTAGAGAGAGAGATTTGTATTTTTTCTTAATAATAGTGAATTTTTTCGTTACAATAAATTCTGTTGGATTATCTGGTATTGTCATTTGTACCTATACATGGTTGCTTCAGCATGTATTTAGTATGTCTGAGAGTGCAGTTACTTGGTGACGTTTTGTCAGTGTGTGTCTTTGTGCATGTGTCTGTGTTCAGTGTCTGTGTTACTCTATATGTGAATTTTATCCATATTTTTTCTTTAGGTTGTAGTCAGTGAACTCCTACTGTTAAGTTATTTATACTGATATATATTATATCTATATGGGTACTTTTCCGTTATCGGGACAACACTTTAAACGCGGTTGCTGAGCTCCGAATCCAGTGTCTTGTTATGTTTTTTAGGTCTTGTGTTAAAATTTAGAATTGACATCTCCTTCTTTAAATATTATCCAGTAAAATATTTTATACACACCTGGTTACATAAAGAGCAAAAAGACATGACAAGACACTGGAGCTCAGCGACCGAGTTTAAAGTGCTGCTCCAATAACGGAAAATGTTACAGCAGGTTATCAAACACTTTTTTTATCTGAAATTAGGTCTATCACTTCCTACCACTCATTCAAAATCAAACTAAAAGGGAACTTCTTTTTTCTACAAGCTCACACACACAGACTTTAAACGTACTTACTGTAGTTTCACATTACTGCTTCAACTACACATTTATTTCATAACTCAATATGCTCTAATGGGTAACGACAGTCCCTGTCAGCACTGTGATAGCCAATCAGCTCATGAGATGTAGACACATAACAGCTGCATGCAGGAGATTTACACGAACACACTTTGAAGGTAGAGGCTTAATTTTAATTTTTTTTAGGGCAAAGACCAGACATAGTATTACTCTTTTAAGAAAAAAGAAACCTACATTTTTGGGATTTGGTTAATTTCTTATCTTTGACTTCTCTCTTTGGTACGCAGGAGGGAAAGACTTTAAATGCGATTGTTGAGCTCAAATCCAGTGCCTTATCATGTCTTTTAACCAGGCGTGTGTAAAATTTAGAAATACCATCTTCTTTTTAAAATATTAAGTAAAATATTTTTTACACACATCTGGTTATATTAAGAGAAAAAAATGATAAATGACTGGATTTGGAGCTCAACAACTGGGTTTAATGTGCTGCCCCGATATTGGAAAAGTACCTCTATATGCATCCAGTTAACAAAAACCAAGTCAAGTAAAGTTTGTATAAGCATATTTCTATATTGATCATTTCATTCTTAGCAAACAGCTCTTGCAATGAAGAGTTAAAATGAAGTCTTAAGAGTCTTAGCAATCAGTACTTCTCAACAACTATAAAATGAAGATGTATACCAGTACTTTGTTAACATATGCACAGCTTCACTGATTAATAATGTTCCTTTTATTACCTGTTCAGCTAGTTAATCGCTTCCTCTAGTCCCATTTCTCTGAGACCCAGTAATGAAAACCAAATTCAGCAAATGTGGTTGAAACACATGGCATATCGAACCACCACAAGATTATATGATGCTCAAAATTGGATACATGAGGTTACAAGGTGCAGGACAAAAGCTCCTGTATGAGGAATGTGTATGTGTGTGTGTTACGGGGTATGGTTCTTGCAGTCACATAAAATATGTCTGCAGCCTGTTCACTGGGACATTCTCACATTATCAGACTTCTATGAAAGAGGACTTAATGATTTTTAACACACTTGTTATATTATAGTAGAAAGTGGCATGTCACTTGTGTAACACTTTGAAATACATTATAGCTTTATATGTTTGATTGTAAAGGTAACTTCTATCACATAGTTGACTTACACTTTGACTATCTGATTTTTTTATTTCACTTGATTCAAGACAGTTAGTAAAACTTCTTAAATCTAGGACTCCTCTCCCCAGAACCCACCTACAGATATCTATGTTTTGTTAATGCTTTACACATTACCCATGAAATTACTTTAATTTTACAAAGTGAAGACTACTTTTATTTTATCTTTTGGCACCTGTACTTAATGACCATTAGACTGGTCACCATGACTCTAGGTATTTTCACCACACCAAACAAAAGCTGATCACAGCACAGCCATTGTCTAGGCAGCCATCGGGAAATTTTTGTTATGCACTTAACATATTTCCCAACATGTCCACAATGACAGAAGGGATGAAAGGTGTGATGCAAGGGCATGTTACCCACTTTTCAGAGGGAAGTCATCACTATAGCACCACTCGGCTTAAAAGTAGATGTCTCTGTCCATTTCTGGTCTAAACCAGGCATTATAGGCAGAGTACATATCCCCAGGAATGAGCCCACAAGCCCTTCCACTCCCTGAGACAGGTAAGCAACCCCCTCCACCTACTGAGACAGGTAGGCAGGCTCAGCTTCATCATTGCTCTTCTTCTCACATTGACTCCCAGGTCATTAAGTGAAGTAGGTCAGATGGGTCACAACCAGGGCTTTGCTGAAGACTATGACATCACTTATGTCAGTGTGCCAGGACCAGAATAGGTAGGTACTCATGCCAGGTGGCCTTTGCTTACAATAATATGCACACATTCCTAAATGAAACTGGGAGGGAGCTTCCATGCACGTTTCTAACAATCTGCTTTAAAAAAATATTTGTAGACATACCATATTCTGACACATTGTTCAAAAAGATACATTTGTCTTCACCCTTCTATTTTTAACTGAGAATGTTTACTATACACCTGGTTCCAAGCTTCATATCCTCTTCTCATCATCAAATCCGCACAATGTAATTTTATTTTTTGGGCAACATTAATACCAGAATGTATCATTTAAAACAGACATGGAAGGTTTGTGCCCAATCTCTTATATAAATTTCCAGCCTGCAGTGTCAGTCCCCAGTATAAGCTAGGAAGATTGACAGAAGATGCAGAAAAGTTTATTTGGCCAACACTGAATGAATTCATTTACCTCCCACTGATATACTGAACTGTGTGGCTGTATATAGCAAATAGGCAACTGCAGATAGCTGTTGGCCCAAGCCTCCTAGCTTACTGCTACATCCAGCTGAGGACAGATGTTACATAGGTTTTGAAACATGCAAGCACTCACTAACATAAAATCCATCAGTGACTGGTTGATAAGATGAGTACAGGACTGTGCCAGATGCAAGTTTGAGAAGGGAATATTGTTGAGGACAGGGGTTGACTGGGTGTATGTGTGGTGTAGGAGTATACTGACAGCTGCCCATGGAGTGAAGGGTGGTGCAACGACAGTCATTTGTACATTCTTCTCTGAGGTTCCTCCTTCTAGCAATCTCCAAAGTGATTATTTATTAATTTATTTTACATTTGTTACCCGGGCTAGTCTAGCTGGATATATATCCATTTTCAGTAGAGGCTCGGGGAGAAAAGCTCCACACAAATACAAGCAAAAACAAATACGTATACAAAAAAATATCATTACATGGTAAAAAAAAGGATTAAAAACCATATGATACAGTATAGCATTTCAGAGATCAAAGACACTTCAGAAAGTTAACATAGAACATAATCTTTCTTAAAAAGGTGAAATAGATGCACTCTAGTAAGAGTTAAGTACAATAATTTACATCAGAATTGAGGGATTTAAGCAATACATTGAATATAGTTTGGTTTAGTGATAGTCTTAGTTACAAGACTAATTATTAAATGTTAGGAAGAAGGTAGAAGAGGAGAAAAACAGGGTATAGGTGTTGATTAGTCAGATTTACTACAAGGACATAGCCAGTGACTTTGGAGGTGATTTTTGAGCTTTTGTTTGAAGAGTGGCAATGGTATAGTTAGTGTTATATCACTAGGTAGCAGGTTCCAGTTCCTTCCTGCTATATTAGTAAATAGAGTCACCAGCTGTGTTATTAGACTTTGTTAAGCTGGCAATGAGTTTACTAGAAGAGCGAAGGGAGTTGAGATTATTATATGGGATTAAGAGTTTTGAGAGTATAGGGCTATTATTGGGTTGGTACAGTATTTTGTGGGCAATAGTGAGTTTGGGGATTAACAGATGGTTTTGAAATTCCAGCCAGTCTAGTTGCATCAGGTTAGAACAGTGGTGAGTTCTAAAGGGATTTCCAGTAGCGAATCTGGCAATATTATTGTAGAAGGTTGCTAGTTTGTTAAGGTTAGTTTTCTTAAGGTTTGTAAAAATAGGTGAGGCATACAGAAGAGTTGAGATTAGATGGGAATGAGCGATCTTGGCTCTAGCTGATGTGGTTAAGAAAGACTTAATTCTATATAAGGATCCTATTTTTCTGTTGACTATTTTAATGGTGTTAATATGTTGATCAAAAGAGAGATTATTGTCAATGGTTATTCCTAAAAGTTTGGTAGCAGAGTCAGGTGAGATGACAGTGGCATTATTTGAAGAGATTGTGAAGTCTAAGGGGGAGGACCTAGTAGTGGGAGTAAAGAGAAGGAGTTTAGTTTTTTTGGCATTAAGTAGGAGGTAACGTTTGGTAAACCACGTTTCTACCGTGGCAAGGTGGTAGAAGGAACAGTTGGCACATAATCTGCCAATCGTTCTGTGTGCCTGCACGCTATTACACACAAACAGTAAATGGACCTCCAGTAAATCCAGATGACTTCCAGAAGAAAACACAAAAGTCACTGGAACCACGACAATAACATTTATTCAAAGCACAAGTAGTCAGATACAATCTGATTACCGAGTTTTATCTGACTATTTGTAGTTTGAATACATTTTATTGTCATGGTTCCAATGACTTTTGTGATTTCTGCCTGCAAGTTATTGTCAGACATTTCATGAATAACCACTTCTTTGTTTCAGGATTACGTCTTTCAGACTGCTTAAATCACTAACCTTAACAGGAAGTGAAAAGTAGTCAGACATATTTCAATCTTTTGAGGACTAAATTGCAATTTTCAGAATGTTAAGACTGAAAGCTCTCTTGTGAGCAAACTGTCTACTGAGTTGAATGCCCTGGCATCTCACCTTATTTACCTTATTCTCACATGCAGTGAGATTTCAGTTAGTATACATAGGTATTAAACATGTGAAGGGGGCATTCCTCCATGTTGGGGACTGAAGGTGAAATCTCTCTCTCTCTCTCTCTCTGCAAAAATTGACTTTTTTCAAGTTTTTGCAGGTTTCAAATGCTGATAATTAACATTTAAGCATTTAGGGCTCAAAATGTACAGCATCACTAATTTTGCATTAGAAGCTTCATTAGGGTGCCACTAATTTTGATATACTAGTAGAATAACCCATGATGATCCTGCCAAAAGTCAGCCAATAGAGTCTGAAGCAGTTAACTTGTTTTCCTGATTTACTTCGAAATATACTACAAACTACAGCAAATTTAATTTTCTTTAGAGATACTGCAAATGTTTCTACCTCCCCTGGGTTTGACCTGGATAATTACAATACTCAAATGAGATATGCTAGTTAGCGATATCAGAAAGCTATTGGTTCAAGGAATACATTTTCTGTACTAAAGGACAAGATACATTGTCATATATATTTTTGAACTAAATTTTTAACTGTATTTTATATGGTACATTCGTTGGCTGAAAGCATTGGTACACTTTCGTTTTTTTTTATTTTTTTATTAAAAATCCCATCAGATTTGGTCACAGTGAGTTAAATTGAGATACTGTAATACTAGTATGGCAGCTTAGCCATAAACATCCACACTATTATTAAATCCCATATTTCAATGTGCTTACAAAAGTTCAGTTTGTCAAAAATACTTCTCTTAATCACTACACTTACTGAAGGAGAATACTCTTTCTGATTATGGATGCAATATTGTGCCGATAAAATAAATGCAAGTGCAGCTGTGTTGGTAATGAAACATTTGCAATCCGTACTGAACGGAAAAACAAAATGAGCTACCCAGTTAACTGGGTAGATGTCACAAGAGATAAATCTGCTGCTTCATCTTCTCAGTTCACAAGAGCCCTGACGCACATTCTTAAGGAAGACAATAATTTCAAATCACGCAGCATCAAATGAATGCAGTGCACTCTTGTGACCTTGAGTACTAAGGTAAAACAGTGCTAATGTACTCATGCAACTTTAGAAAACAGATCTGTACAATGTTTTTTTTTTTCTGACTGGCTGACCATCTTTTAGGCCTTACCTGCACATGCCAGCAACTCTCCACTTAACAGCCAGTCACCAACTTCTTACTAGAAGTATGCATTTCCTCCAAATGTAATTTAATTTCCAAAATAATCAACTGAAGTCTCAGTACAAACCTGCCATTTACCAAGGGAGAACCAAGGTATTAGAGCCAGGATCCCAAATGTTGTCAGGATGGTGCTTAAGCATTACAAGTTAGTAAATACTATCACGATCCTAAGCAACAGCCATAGACTCTAAGAAGAGGCTCAAAAAAAAAAAAAAAACAGCCAAGAAAATGTGAATAGCCAAGGTCAAGATGGGAAGAGACAAAGCCAAAGGGATACAGGAAAAGAATAACAGCTCCTTTAGACAGAGATGGAGGAAAGAATGTGGGAAGAAACGGAAGCAAATAGAAAGTAAAAGGGAGTAAGTGGTTCTTATGCTCTGCAAAAAGAGACTGTCACACGCTTGTTCTAGTACTGTAGAAGCACTAACATTTAGCACTTTGATCAAAGCTGCACATTTTACACTCTGCTACTTGACAGTAAAAGGGCTTCACCAACAAGAATCAAAATGCACATTATGCTCTGCTGCCCACACAGTATGCGACCATTTTGGTTATGCTCTTTGCTTATGATGTGATATTATACTGGTTTGGCAAGTGTCTCTCTTGCAACAGCAGCAAATCATCTCTACACTATGGCTTCATAACCCTTAGCCAAACATTATATCAACTAAACAAAAAGCAGAAGTGTGCTTTTCAGGGACTTGTGAGCATCTTTCTTAACTTTTACCTGACCAGCATGTCTCTTCCCAACTTACCATACTGATAGAAGCAATATCCATGTGTAAACAAGGCTTTTGCATGTTTTCCTCTCGTATAACGTTAACACTCCTTGTGCCAAATTGTCTTCACAATTAAAGACAGCACTCTACATTACTTCCATCCTTTTTCTTCTCCTATCCATGAGACACTTCAAAAGAGGCATGTGCTCCTCAGACTCAACAGATTGTCAGTTACATCAGTAGTTCCTTTGTCAAGTTGTTCTAAGCTTCACCTTTTCTTCAGTCAGGCACTTTGTTTTGCTCACCGGCCTCCCTCCTATCACTGAATCTCACAGGAACTAAATGGCTATATTTTGCATTTCACTCCATCTGTTAAACATGCTTACTCATACCCAGACTCCTCATTCACAAATCATTTATGTACTGTATAATAATTAGATAGGTCTACCTTACTTACAACGCCATCTCTCCTCCATGTCAGTATATGCTACAGACAAAAGATTTTTCCCTTTTTTAAATTAGTGATACTTGAGTCAGCACCTTGAAGACTAACATGTTAGTTCTATCACTCCAGTTCTCTCCTTCTCTTTGTGTATTTTTTCTCTCCTTCTCTTCTTTCCTTCTCATTCCAATCTCCCCTCTTAAACTATCCCATTTTCTACACGTACACTTCCATATTGCCTACCTTCTAGCTATTATGCCTATAGCCATCTTCCCTTCCCTACCAATATTCCCTTTTCTGTTGATCAAATATCTTATCAAACTTTATTCGAGTTATTATTGCTTGTACCCATCTTCTCACCCCTACCTATATTGCCTTTTCTCCTGATCATATATCTCATCAAACTTTGTTCACTACATACACTGCAATGGTTTTATTGCATAATGCATATACAAAGTATGCATGTTTCTATATCATCTTCACAGGCCTCCACTATAAGGCCCATTTGTACCCAGAGTTATGTATTCTAATTCTGTGTTCGCCAAATTCTGTATGATGTTCCTGTGTACTCCGTCAAATTTATTTATTTTTATTGAATTTACTTAACATTTGTTGACCAGGAAAGTTCAAATAGGACAGAGCCTATTTTCAGTGGAGGCCTGGGGAGATATGGTCCAAACACATGTCTTTAGAATGTGGGAGGACACCAGAGTACCCAGAGGAAACCCACGCGAATGCAGGGAGGACATGCAGACTCCACACAGAAGGCACCCTGGCCGAGAATCGAACCAGAGAACATCTTGCTGTGAGGGGCAACATTAACCACTGCACCACTGCACTGTCCAGCAAATAATTGTATCCTCACTATCGTACTGTGCTAAATACCTATATTCTCACTATTGTAGTCTACAATTTCATAATGGTGTTCTTGCATTCCAATTTTTGACTTACTCTATACTTTGTATTGATTTTCCTGTGTACTGTGTTAAGTAATTGTTCCATCATATTAGTACTGTGTTAAATAATTGCATTCTCAAAATAATGTTGAAATTGCATATTTGTACTTGGAGCTTTTCTCCCCAGGCCTCTGCTGAAAATGGGCTATTTAGCCCAGTTGGACCTCCCCAGTAAACAAATGACACAGTCAAGTCAACAAGTCCCACAGGTTTAGTTATCAAATTTACAGCTTACTCGCCTTCAAGAGCTTAACTGCCATTATACCTTACTGGAAGGTTCTGCTGCCCATGTACTTATCAGCTCTGTTTTTGAATATGATTAGGCATGTACCTTATTGTGAATTGTAATTTATTCCAAAGTTGTAGTTACTGGAGGGTAGAAACTGTCTGACTTCCTCTGCTATTTACTTTAATTTTAAAGAATACATTACTAAACACTTCATGTGCCTTTTTCAAGTGGCTTGTTTTTTAGGCTGTACAACATGTCATTATATTATATTTGCGAAATCAGTTATGAACCTTGAGTATGATGTGCTACTGACTGCACTTTTCTGATATTGGTTGCAAGACATTGTTTAAGCTTGCAAGTTGCAAGCTTAATATACTGTCTGTAACAATTTCAAGATCTTTTATTTCAGTGCCTACCCTTACTGCCTCTCTAATAATTTTTGTAAATTGAGTGTAAACCTTTTTATCCAAATTTAAGAATACTACATTTATTGGCACCAATAGTATAACTGTTGTTACTGTACAAAGTACTGATTTTATTCAAACCATCTTGATGTAAGGTTATATCTTTAGTAGAGGCAACTATTGACCCCAGTTTGGAGACATCAGCATATATCACTAATCATAATTTGCTACATGCATGTCTATCCAAAAAAGAAAACAAACGAAAGTTCTAACAACAAATCTGGAGGAACTGACTCTACTAGATGCTGCTACAACCTTGGCTGGTGAAGACAGAGCACCAAATCCTAAACACAACACCACAGAGAGGTCAGAAACATGCTCATAAAAGCAAACCAAATATGCTATGAGCAATGTAAATGCCTACCTTAAACCATAATACATTACAATGAGTTCCTCCGGCATATTTGAAACAATACTATAGCAGTAAGCACTTCTGGAGATAAATTAGATATTACATTCTTTCATACTATTGCTTACATTTTAGGCCAGATTCCAAAAAAGCTTTGGGTATGGGTTAACATGCTAAACCAATCAGTTTCTCCATGCCTGAGTTGAAAAGATAGGTCAATGGCAGTCCCCATTCAATAAAAGCTAATGAAGACTGACAACGCTTTACAAGTGATTCTAAAAGAAGAACTGGACTACACTGACTGCAGTCAGCATCGTGTACTGATGAGCTTTGCCAATATACAAGGCTGACTACATAGTGAATCCCATTAAAGGCAATGGAGATGGGACAAGGTGATGAACAGGCAGCTGCATCTAACTATGAGACTATGCACCATTAGCAGTACCTGGTTCCAAATACAAGCAGAGATGTACTGCAGGTGTCAAACGTTGGGGGAGGGGAGCCTGGGTCCTTGAGCATGCTCAACTGTTAGTGCTGCGAGCCATTCCTTATACTCCTTTGGGAATGACTCACATTACTGTATTCTCTACATCAGATTTAAATTCCTAGTAGGCTTGGAATAGGAGAATGTAGGTATGTCGATAATGTTGGCTTTTATGCCTGCATTCATCAGGTCACCCTACAGACAGAGCTATTGAGATGGAAGACCTCATGGCCAAGCAGCACCACCTATATGTTGGATCTGGAACTGCAAGCAAGCTCCATACCTGCAGCACTAGGCCCATCATATAGGTGACACGGCTGTAACACAGACTCGGTGGGTCACCCAAATCCTCTGGGAAGTTCCTGCTACACCTGGAATAGGTAATAAGATTCATGAACATCAAATGTTATATAGTCTCATTATCTGTTCTCTGCATAATAAGACTCCATTCAGTTCAGTACCTTGGTGGGAGGGGGGCAAGGTGGTTTGCACAGTTCAGTGTAATAAGAGCAGTCCAGTTGTTATTATGCCAGGATTTTGGAATTCATGTGTGTCAGTTAGTATTTTTCAAAGCTGTGAGCCTCAGCTTTTTGTCAGGAAGGTTAGCCCTTATTTAGTTTTCCATATTTAGTTACGTAACTTTGTTTACCAGGATGGTCATACTGGGCTGTGTTCCTTGTAAGTGGAGGTCCATGGAGAAAAGCTCATATTAAATTCAATAATACATTAAACAATATGCTTGAGTGATGAAGTATGTGAGGCTTGACAACATACATCATACATAATAGATTAAACACAACATGTAGTAGATTAAACATAAGCAGGAACTGGAAACTATTATGATAATTTATACAGGCATAGCATATCTTAGCTGAGTTAGGCATAGTCAGGAAAGGACAAAGGTGCAATTATTACTATTACATATTTAGATCACTTGAAAGGTGTAGTTCTAGTAGTTTTGAGGGAGGGAGTTATATTACTCCATCTGGGGGTAGATTATGAGCAGGACCAAGTATAAGACACGTGGAGTACATAAAAGTTAAGTAGCATTTTGGGAGAAAGTAAATTAATCTAGCCAGCTTATTAGGTATTGCTTTAGATTCTCTTTAAAGATTTTAAGTGTAGTATCTAGCCTTAGATGGAGTAGAATATTATTCCACGATTTGAAAATGTGACACAAGCCTGCTGACTTGCTGGAGTTGATAACACTTAGTAAGTTTTTATCACTTGAATATATGTTTCTATTCAGTATATATTGAAGAAGAATATTGGCCAGGCTTGGGCATTCTTCAGGGCTGTGGATACGAGCATGCGTGTTACTGAGTTGGAAGTAAGACAAGCAGTCAGGGAGTTCTAACCAGAGGAGTTGTTTTAAAGCTAAGCAATGATGTGACCTATGCAGCTTGTTAGCTGTGAATTTAGTTATTTTGTTATAGCACTGCTCAAATAGGTTTGATTGGATAGCTTGAATACTGGTAAGAATGGGGGCTCCATAAAGAAGGGTTAGGAGTAGGTATGCTGTGGATATGTATATTTTTGCATCTTCTGTGAAATGAGGCTACATCCTGTAGAGGATACAGAGTTTTTGATGTTTTTTCAAAGTCAAAGCAAAGTAAACTTTACTATCATTTTGAACTACACACGTAGCCTAAATGAAATTTCGTGAATCAGCTCAATTCTTGAGGTTACAAAGGAAAGTAAAACAACACAAACAAGTAGAGGAATAAACATAGCTAACAAATACAATAATACCCCCAATATATGCAAGAAAGAGCAGAGACATTTATCAACACTCATATACAAAAATAATACCCTCCCCTGAGTTAAATTAACTACCCTATTTAAAGTAATACAAAACACACTACAGACTGAAATGCCTGTCAGTTGTCTAATATTGTACTTAAGTGAGTTAAATAATGCTGACTATGGATATAATAAATAAATATTGCACTTACTAGGAATATATGTAAGTATATATTGCACAAATAAATAAAAATTGACTTATTTGTCCAGACCCCTGGGTCTAGTGTCAAGTTCAGAAGTCTAATCACTGTAGGGTAGAAACTGTTACTGAATCTTGTAGTCCTGCAGCGGATGCTGTGACATCTCCTGCCTAATGCCAGATGCTTAAACAGTCCATGTGCAGGATGCGTGTTGTCTTGTATTATTTTGGTGGCCTTTCATATCCTTCTTGCAGAATAAAGTTGTTGCATCAATGAAAGACAGGAACCTGATACCTTCTCTGCAACTCTCACCACTCTTTGTAGCTCTTTCCTTTCTGTAGCTGTGCAGTTTCCAAACCACACTGTGAAGTTGCAGGTGAGAATGCTCTTTATTGCACCTCTATAGAAGGTGGGGAGAAAAGGAGAAGGAACCTCAGCTTTTTTCAGCCTTCTTAAAAACTGGAGGCATTAGTGCACTTTCTTGACCAGTTGGCTGGTGTTTCCCAACCATGAGAGATCCTCTGATATGTGTACACCCAGTAACCTCATACTCTTAACCCTCTCCACACTCTCACCATTGATCCTGGGCACTGGGTGGTTTGTTCTCCTTTTCCTGAAGTAGATGATAAAATGGTCTTGCTTACATTCAGGTCAAGGTTGTTCCCATCACACCAACTGATCAGAGATGCCACCTCCTCTCTGTATGCCCTTTCATCCTCCTTTGTGATGCACCCCACAACTGTGGTGTCATCAGCAAACCTGATGATATGGTTGGACTTGTGCTTAGCATAGCAGTCGTGGGTCAGAATGGTGAATAACCGTGGGCTGAGAACACATCCCCTGTGGAACCCTGGTGTTAATCGTGATGCACTTTAATGTGTTCTTATCTGAACACACTCTCTGTGGTCTCTTATTCAGGATGTCCAGGATCCAGTTACAGAGATGTTGACTGATTCCTTAGTGTGCCGTTTTTTCTATCAGCTGCATTGTTACCACCGTATTAAATGCAGAGCTGAATTCTATGAACAGTATCATCACATAGCTGTCTTTGCCCTCTAAATGCTCATGGGAGATGTGTAGTGCTACTGATATGGCATCAGCCGTGGATCGGTTAACTCTGTACCCAAACTGCAGAAGGTCAAAATCAGGAAGTAGGCATGATGAAAGATCCTTTTTGATCAGCCGCTCAAAACATTTCATAACAGTGGATGTCAAAGCAACTGGTCTGCAGTCATTAGGGGCTGGAGTGAGTGGTTTTCTTAGGTAGTGGGATGATGTTAGTTTCCTTGTAGCATGAGGGTACTTTTGCCATGGCAAGAGAGATGTTAAATATTTCCTTGAGCACTTTACATAGTTGATCAGCACAGCCTTTTAACACCTTGCCCAGTATGTTGTGTGGGCCAGCAGCCTTCCTGGGATTCACTCTCCTTAGCTTTCTTCTTACCTCCTCTGTACTGAGGCTGAGTATTGCATCCTTCTCATCAATGGGTAGCTTTAGTGCCAATCTGTTGTTTCATTTCTCAAATCTACCAAAGAAGAAATTCAAACTGTCACACTATGCTGACCTTATTTTGTAGTCAGTCATCTCCTGTATGCCTTGCCATTGTCTCCTTGCATCCTTCATGTCTTCAGAGTAGCTCTGTACCTTTCTGCCATACTCCATCTTAGCCTCCTTTATACCTCTCCTCAGATTACCTCTTGCTACACTTAGGGCTACTTTGTCCTTAGCCCTGTAAGCTGCTTTTCTCTATTTCAGAAGCTCATATACCTTAGGGGTGAGCCATGGCTTCTGGTTAGCTCTAATAGTGATACTCTTGGTATTTGTTACCCCATCAGCACAGTTTGAAATGTATGCCATCACCACCTCAGTGTATCCATGAGTGTTCAGATGCTGATTCACTGTGGCTGCCTCCTTGAACATATCCCAGTTGGTTCTTTCAAAGCAGTCTTAGAGGGCCTCCATAACCCCCTCGGGCCATACCCTGATTTGTTTCTTTGTGGGTTTCTCTCTAACCAGTGCAGGTTTGTAAGTTGGTGATAGCAAGATTGTATAATGGTCAGAGTTTCCCATTTGTGGAAGTTGCACTGCCTTGTAAGCTTTCTATAGGTTTATGTACACCTTGTCCAGGATATTCTCACCCCCTTGTAGGAACATCCACATACTAATGGTAGTGTGGGAGTACTTCTTTCAGATCTGCTTTATTAAAGTCACCAGCTGCCACGTGTACAAAGTCAGGATATTTGCTCTGCAGCTGACCCATGTGATTGCATAGTTTGTTTAGAGCCTCAGTGGTATTAGCACTAGGTGGGATATACACCACTGTTACACTGACCACATTCAGCTCCCTGGGCAAGTAAAATGGTCTACATTTAATGGACAGGAACTCTAAGTTTTCACAGCAGTGTGACAGTATGATTTCACAGTTGCTGCACCATCTTTTGTTAAAAAGGGTACAAACTCCACCTTCTCCTTTTGACTGATTTGTTTACATGGGGTCACATTTCATGTTTTCATTTAGTAGCTGGTATGTGAAACTGCTTCAGGTGTGGTATTATTGGAAGAGGTTAATGTGAAGTTGGATTTGTTGCCATGGAATGGTTTGGGAGTGAATAGGAGTAGTTTGCTTTTTTTGGGGGGGAGGAGTTGCACCATGCCTCTACAGATTGGTGGGGTGCCTGACTAAGTTGCAGTTTTTTGAAGGTTTTAGCTGCATGACAAGCACTGAGTCATCTGCATACTGTATGTCTGTTTCCACAGATCAGTAGTACTCAGAAAAAGGCTCACCACTCATGATAATTGTCTCCACTGATGAGTGGGATTCAGAAAAAGGCTAACCACTCATGATAACAGTCTCCACGGGTAAGGCAATTACCGCAATGATGGGAAAATGTGATACAAAGACAGCTAGGGACACAATGAGAAAGACCTCATTATCAGTCCATTATAATGCCTCTGAATCACACACCACACAACACACTAGCATTGTCAGATCTGGCAGCAGTAATGTTTTGTCTGGCAACCCACACACTGCATTGGCAAAGGCACCACCCCTCCACTCTTTCTCACTCACACACTCATACACACACACTCATATATACATACACACACACACACATCTATCAAACAAGGCCCCATCACACAGTTGTTATACTCATGGCAATTATGTTTCACTTAAACACACACACACACACACACACACACACACACTCTAACATCCCTCCACACCATGAACTTACTTCCCTACAAGAACTCACATAGAAGTCTAGGGTGATCACCATGCTTTTACTGTGGTCATTTTTTCTTCCAACAGTTAAATTATTCACAGCTGTGTGATCCTATGAATTGCTCAGCTTTGCAAATCGGGATCCATTACCATTTCTGGAGGAGAGCACATGGCTAATTAACATTAGCCATTCCCTTGGTCTGCAGCACTGTCATGCAGCTTTGCCTGTGAGACTACCCTCTGCACTGAGGCTTTTGTCAGGGGAAAACTTCATTGGTAGGGCTGTCTAAGAATTGAAAAGGCTTCCTGCAGTGGTAAAAACTGACATATTAAGGCTTCCCCTTTGCAGTACACCTTCCTGAATTCCAGCTTAAGTTTTGTTTTGTAAATCACCATCTGTACAGATTGCTATGATTAATGGATTTACAAGTTCTGTAAAACAAAAGTGACAAAATATATTCTCAAAGGTGACAATAAATGCAGTCAGAAAACATGGAAAAATATGTCATCAGAGGTGACCCAATATGCTATTTTTTAACACTTTTACTGAGTTGTCACTTAAAGACATAGGCAAACATACATTTATATAAAAGAAAATAAACCATCTTAAAATATTGCTGGTTAGCTGGTTATAGACTTTATACATCACATATATTATTTTGCTAATTATCATCAATGCTGCATAACAAAAATTGATAAATTATTGCCTTAAATCTCACTTTTCCTATAAAACATTATTCTGCATGTATTGTTCCCACAATTTACATTTTTTTCTATGTAATTTGTTCCTTCCCATTTACAGATCACATTTACAGTCCTTTTTTCTCTGTTACAATATTCAGTACTTCAAATACAGTTGGTTAAGACCTTAATTTCATTTTCTAGTAATTGCTTTTTTGGCAGCTACCAGAGTTAAACTTTACAAGGCCTTGTTATGTCTAGGCAATGCAGATCGTGTATGACAGCTCAAAAAAATATTTCCTTAGTTCCACCCATTTGCTCATATTTCTGACAACGTACTACTCTTTATGGAATGTTTAGGGTCTGCCAACTCAAAACATGTGTCCAGTTACCTCTTTCTCCGCTATCACCTAGCCATCATTTTCCATCTAGCGGAGGAAAAATTCTTTGCAGTCTGCTTGGGGTATAAAATAACTATGCAAACACTTCCAAGCAAAAATCTTAAATCTTCTAGACTTTGTTGCATATTTGGGAGACATACATATGTCCTCCTATTGTTTATTTCTTTTGTAATCTTCTCTGATTGATTCCTATAGTTATAGTGCAATATTTTATGTGCCCTGTTGATTATCCTGTTTTTAACAGCAGCTTGAACTAAAAACTGTACCAGTGCAGGTCTTTCACTTAGGATTCCACTATCCATTTCTCTTTGGTTATAATCACCAATAGGGTAGGTAGTCTCTAGCCTGCAGTCCAGATATCTTCTAAGTCTCTTGCCATTCCATTAGCTTTCCCTCTCTAGTTATTTTATCCTAATACCTTCATTCCTTTGCCAGTTTTCCCCAGTAAATTTCAGTTCCCTCTTGCCTATTATCTGTACCCCTAATTTGCAGCCAACCCTATTAGTGACATCTTGTTTCTCCATTCTTGTGTTGGCTTACTTCTTAGAATACTTTCTGCTACTTTATGAGTGTAATATTCTGTATGGCTGTTATTAATTATTCTCCATAAGGATCTGCATCAAAAACCCACACTCTACTTATTGCTTGAATTTCCCCTGCTACATCATCAACCCTTTCCACTCTGAAATATAAGTTTCTGCTTGTATTATGCATATGAGCCTTAACTGTGTAGTTTTAAAACATAACTTCAAATCAGATAACCCTACACCACCTTGTTCTAGTGGAAGGATCAACATATCCCATGTAAACCTAGTATTTTTCCTTCACAGATTAAATCCTTTAACTCTCTATTAATTACTATGCACAACTTCTCCTCTGGTTGATAAAATAGGCCTGACCTGTATATAAAACAGGACTAAAAACATTTTCAATGCTTATATACTGCTGTCCATATCCATAAATAAGAGTTTCCAGTTTCTTAGTTTTTGTATTATCTTTTGTTTAATGTCTTCTCACATATCCTTAGCTGCCATAACATAATCTTTTTTAATCCATAATCCTAAGTATTTCATTTTATTGTGTCCCTATAAATATTACTGTTGCTGAACCATTTCATGTGTGGGTACATAGTTTACCAATATAGTCTTTGTTTTATCTTCATTAATTTTACATCCCCAAACTACCTGAAACTAACTTAAAATGTTCCACAACACTGAGATGTCCTTTTCTGATTTTATCGGGTACACAGTAATATCATCTGTAAATACAGTCAACTTTTCTTGATTACCATGCCAATTATACCCTTGAATTTCTGAGTCTCTTATTTTCTTTGCCAATGGCTTTAAATATAGCCCAAATAACAAAGAGAAAGAGGAAACCCCCCCTCAGTTCTTCTGTTCAGATTGAACTTATCAGAGAACTCTCTCATTTTAACTTTTGTCTCTGGTCACTCATATGTCTTCCTAATTAACCTTATTATGTACCAAGGAATGCAAAGGCTTCCACTGCCCTAATCATAAAACCCCAGCTTACTCTGTTGAATGCTTTGTCTGCATTAAACCCCACCAACATCAGCAGTATTTTCTTACATTCTTCTTGCCTCTATATCACCATTGTTCTATTAATGTTGTCAAATGTTTGCCTCCCCTCCACATAACCACACTGATCCATATCTATCAATTTTGGCAACACCTTTGCTATCTTTTAACTATTATAGACATAAACACTTTACAATCATTGTTGAAAATTGAAACGGCCTATATGAGGCTGGGACTGACAGATCTTTAGTATTTAGAAAGCATATCAACCACAGCTTTCTTCTAGGATGTTGGTGTTTTTTAAAATACTTGTTAAAGATTTCCAGATCTTTATCACTTTCTTCCCTCCTAGCTTCAAATCTTCCATAGGAATACCATGTATTCCTGGACACTTTCCTAAAGACTGATTATGCTTCACCATTTTTATCTCATCTCCTCATATCATAACTGTTAATTGTAGTGCATTATCCATTTCTAACCTTGGTATACTTAAGTCTTCCATAAATATTTCCATTTCAGCTTTCCAAACTTCCTCTGCTTTTGTACATTTGCATACAATTTCTGAAATATCTCTAAAACTGCTATAGAATTTCTGTTTATTTTTCCTGTTATAGGCTCCCTAAGTTTGGCAACAACCCTTTCTACTTTCCGAAACCAATGTCATTGTGCTAAACATTTTTGTGCTCTGGAGTTATTATAAAAAACAGCTGCTTAACAGCAATCTTTCTAAATTCATGCACATTACTCATATGCTCCCTTATTTAATCTTTAGCACTCTGTAGATTTGCCACTTCTTGTTCTGTGACACTCCCCTTATTCTGGAATACTTTAACATTTGGCAGTCCTTCTAAATAATTATTGTTACTTCTTAACCATGCCTCTTATTCTTTTATTTCTACCCTATTTTTAAACTCCACTTTCATTTTATCTCACTCACTAGTTATAACTACTGAAAAAATTCTATCTCCCATAATAACTGTCTAATAATTTCCACTACCCATTCCTTAAATTCCTCTCTTTTTAACAGATAGGTGGGGAAGTGTCAGTGTCTCATTTTTACTTTATTACCCTGCATTTTAATCTAAGTTGTTATTGGTGCATTATCTGAAATAGTTGCTTGGATGTGTCTGAAACTTTAAATTAAATGCACAGGTTCCTGTAAAATACAATTTCTGTCTAGTCCAGCCAGTTATAGTACCTTAGGGAATAATATGTAAATTCTCCCCGAGTTCCTACTATTGCATTCACATCTTCCATATCACATATTTTCATACAGTTCTTCAAAAGCTACCCCTATGTGTTATATGTTCCTCTCTAGGTCTCCCTGATACAGCCTCACTGTTGCAATTCAAGTTCAGTCCCAACCTATAGTAATAGTAATACTGCTTGCTGAAAGCGGATTATTTCTATCAAATTCTTCCCAAGTTCCAAAATAGCAGTTTTAGATGGAATATCAATACATGCCAGTGTAACCCTCCTCCCCTGCCAGTATCCCCTTACTACCACAAATCTACCATTATTATCTTTTACAATCTTCTATCACTATTGGAGCTTCTCTAGCAATTCTCATAAGTAATTCCCTTTTCCATTGTCCCTGATATTCTGATGAATATCCATCATGAAATCCTTTCTTTAATAAATTCAGAAGCTCACTTCTTTCTTTGTTTTATCTTTTTGTCTATATATGTGAGGCCATTCACATTCCAAATTAATATAGATAGTGTAACCATTATGCTAAGAAATCATTATTCTCACCTATTATATGTGACATCATTTTTAAATGTCTGTTTCCAGCTTTTGTGTTTCCTGCACCCACTGTTAAGCAGGTTAGTCCTTTTCTTGTCATCTCCGTTTTTGAACCTTTGTCACATTTTACAATACTTTGTTTTGATGAAAACCCTCAAAAAACCCCACCTCCACAAGACCTTCATAACCTATTCAATTAAAACTATCACACAAAACTATGTAGTTCTTCAAATAATGAACAATTGTCCCAAACTGACAGCTGCACCTACAGGCATTAACTAACCTAAAAATTAAGGTTATCCATGTTAAAGCCCACATTACAGCCTATGCTGCTACTCACATTAATTGTTGTCTATTCTTGTCTTATTATTCCCCTCCCAGATGTGAAAAACAGCTTGTATGCTTTCAGAAAGTGTTAACTTTTAGTCTTAAAAAAGTACACTGGCTATCCTTAAATAAATCTAAATTATACACTGTTCTAGAAAATGCATTGAGGTTTTTAGGCACCAGAAAAGCTGCTATGTCTTATTCACTTCCAATAATTTCAAGCTTTATTTTTTACTAAGCAGCTTGCCCTTCTACCTTTTAATTTTATATTTCTCTCAACAAACAATGTCTAGAACTGTTGAGATGCATTGCCTCAACATATAGTCAACTTGTCACTGGACACTAGAACAGAATGCACAGCTTCCTTTAGCTGCAGAATTCTCAATTCAGTCTATAAGAGATGCAAACAATTAATTTGATGACTTTGATCTCACCAAAAAACAGTTTGTGAGCAGCACACACCTCCAAAACAATCCAAACATAATTACATTAAAAAATCTTATACTGAGGCTACAAAAAATCTTTATCAAAGCCTCCTAGAACTAAGACAACTAGGTCTCAGTGAAAAGATAACACTTCATTTCTTTCAGGCATGACAACAGCAATAAGTCTCCAAGAGCCAAATAATTTAAAATGTATTTTTCCAAATGACTGTACTAACATAAATGTCTTAGTAATAGGTGACTTTACAGTTAGGGTCACAGATTCTCCCCTCACAAAGCTGGATAAAGATAGAATACTGGTGAGGTGATGTTCAGGTGCCAGGACTGATAATGTCACAGAGTTTATAAAGACCCTTTCACATGACAAAAAGGACTAGGATATATGCATGTTAGGAGTGAACAATGTGGAACACTAAGGTACATACACAGAGATATGTTGAACTCTCCCTGCATGTGACAAATGCAGTCAAGACACTGGTCTAGAATGGAATCCTAGGTACAAAGAAAAAAATAAGTGGCTTTAAAACTGGTTAAATAATTTGCATCATTTCAGAGGAATCCAGCACAAGTTGTAATGGAATGAAATCCTCAACAGTCCAATTTGCTTTGCAAAGCATGGTGCCTGCACCTCTCATTCCAAGGCTTCTGCAAACTGGTTAAAGTCTTTGCTGTCCCTATAGTGCTTTTCAGGCAGAGTCCAGCTAATGTACATTCCAATGTAACAAAAATATCAAACTTGAAAATTGATCACATTTAAGAAGTTATTCCTCAGTATCTAATGTCTCAAAAGCAAGTTGGATATATTGAGACTCTCCTGTACAATGAATCCATGTTTGTGTAATTACTGTGACTTAGCTAAAATATAAAAGCATGTACTCCCTCCATACCCAGGTTTTGTACCAACCATGCCTTCAGACCTGCTGTCAACTGTTGTGGTGTCTCATTATCTGTCAAGGACCACATCACCTCCAAGCAGATTCCCAGATACCGAAAAACTGAACTCACAGAACTCCAGATCACCCAACACTGGACAACTATAAATTTATAGTCTGTTTCAAGAGACCATTGATGTTCCCTGATGCACATACAAGACTCCTAAATGTGCTCTATGAATTCCCTATCAGCAAGAATGCTATTATATTAGGATATTTTAATTACCTCTCAATAAAATGGAGCACCTATACCGCCAATGTAGAGTATGCCTAGAAGTTCTTAATCTTAATAAACAAAAACTCTCTGGAACATATAGTTAACAACCCTACTAGAAGAAATAATATTCTTAGGCTCATAGGTAGTTACTAAGCATGCAGTCCATGATACTATTGGAGAGCTTAGTCCAGTTTCTCAAATGCTCCAAAGCACTCTCTGGTAAAGTGACTTGCACAAGGTCAGACGGAGGGTAAATGCACTATACCCTAGTATCACCTATACTTCATACACTATTTCCAAGGATCTCCTCCTGATAAATCAGTTCACAAACTTGTGACACTCATCTTCAAATCCATAATGCCTTTAAAGCAAGTATCTCTGAATTCATGGACTTCAAATGTACTAATCTGTTCTAATTCTATGATGAGGTTTCAAAAGTCACTTACAGTACCAAAAGCCCCACTGCTGATACAGCATGTAGCTTCACAAAGGAGCTCTATGACCTCCTAGTATCAATCAGAGTAAATTATAAGGGGAAATTCAAAAGCAAACTGCCCTGGTGGTCCACTAACATAAATACAATTTATAACAAAAGAAAAAAAAACATTAATTACACAGCAGATCCAAGACCCCTCATATCAAGGACAGTATCAAAAATATTGCTGTGAACTTGAAAATACTACTGTATCTACTAATGCAGCCATGGACCTAGTTTAGCATCTTAAGATAAACATAATTATAAAGCATACCCAACATTGCTATGAACACATTTAAAATGGCACCTCCAATTGGGACTCAATAGAGAGTGCCAATGTACTAGCAAAAAATTCAATGCTAATTTTATGCCTATGACTTCCAACCAAAGCCCACATATCCCAAAATCCCTTGCACCCCCCATTATCACAAAAGATCATGTGTTGAAGGTGCTTTCTAAGAACAAAGATACTTCTTCCATGGGGCCTGACAATATATCTAGATGTTTAATAAATATTGTAAGCATGGCCTCACTAAGCCACTACTCAGACTGTTCAACCAAAGCTTAGTTACAGGTTTTGTCCTTGAACTTTGGTGCATCACAGTAGTGACACCACTGATAAGCCTGTAAAAGCATGGAACCCATTATAACTGACCTTATAAATTATGATATCTAAAATGTTATTAGGCTTGACCCTCAGCAGTTTGACTTTGTTAAGGGAGATCCCTGCCTAATTAATTTGGTTAACTTCTTTGAGAGGGTTACATAGGCTATCAACAGTGGTCATGATAATAACACAGTGTATCTTGGCCTGGCTAAGGAATTTAGAACCAAAATACCACTAAGGAATTTGACACTATGTCCTATACAGGCATTGTAAGTAATCTAACTACTTAAAAAATAGATTCAGATGTAGTAATATGACAGCAAATTTTACAAAAGATAGAACTGAAATGTACAACTTGGAAGTACCTCATCAGAAAGTATGACTATTCTCCAGGGCTCAGTATTAGGACCACAAAGTTTTGGTATTTACTTTTCTGATCTAAAGACAGGGAACCAAGACCTCTGGCCAACCAAGTTTGCTCCTCTGATACACAAATCCTTCAGCAAGAAATCACTCATAAATATCTGCTCTTCTGAAAATGGGCTCAAATTAAATTAGAAAAAATACAAAATTGTAACATTTGTTAAATAACCACCCCCTCAGCATACTCTATAGGCAATACCCCACTACAAACTGAAAATGCAGTTGAACATGGCATAATGATTCCAATGCTTTCAATCACCATGTGATAAAAGTAGTGAAAAAATAATTCCGCAAAGTACAGCTAACTGCTAAGCACTTATCACCAAGATTAATTAAACACTGATTAGGCTAATTAGTGAGTAATGCCTCCTTTCAAATGTGCTTCACTACACATATCAAGCAACTAGAAAGACATCTAAAGTTACTTAGGTTCTTTATAGGTTCATAGATTAGTACTAGGCTAACTGCCCTTGTGAGCCATTTTAAGCCTAGCCAATTATCCCTTGTGAGACTCAAACCCTGTAACTTGTGTTTGTAAGGCAAACACCTTAACCATTAGGCCACCCTCCCAACCAAAATATTATCAAGGCAGGCTGGAAGTAGTGTCTCTTTTTTCAGTATCGTATAGACTCTTGAAAGGGAGGAGCTATGCCTTGCCTTACACAAAATTAGGCCTTGTACTCCTGGATCTTCTGTATCTCCACAAGTGTAATAGTTCCACAGACACTAGAACCAGAGACCTAAGTCTTCACCAGCAGATACATAAAATGTAACTGGCAGTCAGATTCATCACAAGTACATCTCCACCTTTGGGACAGAATGCTCCTGCAGATTAATGGATGTGACACACTATCATCTTTTAAATGAAACCTGGATGATTGGAGGGGTACACACATCTACCCTGGAACTAATTGGCCTATGCCTCTTACAGACAGGGGGTACGGCATGGTGATGGATACTAGCAAGGTATAAATAGTAACCAGAAATTACCAGATTCTTTTTTTTACTTGAAATTCCTATAAATCCAATGAATCCTACTCCTCTTAAATCTACATGTAAATTCCAGGTAATCCACATAGAATCTACAGTAGAAAGTTACACATCATCTATAGATGATCTACTTTTCCTATGCAAAGGAAAACATGGATTCAATCAATATATACCATAAAAATTTTCTTGGCATAAAGAGCTACGAGTTAAGTAAAAGCTCACATGGGACCATCACATGATCACTGGAGGATAACTATGGAATTTTACTGTGTATGAATGTCAGTTTATGGCCATGAACACAGCAGAGCAAGACACATCTGGATCTATGCTTGAAATCCTAGTGCAGTGAAGCACAATATGAGCAGACACTGACAGGGCTAACCATGGATGAAATTGTGAGAAATGTATTGGCCTTCCAGTTATGAAGGGACATGTTGTGTCTAATGTGTTTAAGGATAACTATTGCTTTAGCTCAAGGATGGCTCTGCATTAAGCTGGCAGATATTTTTAGAGCAATAAATCTAAGACAGGGACTTTGCCTAACATACCACAGCACTGCCAAAAATGGAAGCCAAAATGTACCACTTGCTACAATACACAGGGGCCAAATAATGGCATGTGGCACAAAGCAAAATGACAGTTTTAAGTACAGATGAGGTGTTGTTATATCCAATGCAGTGGCAAAATGGGTGAAGTAAACATGAGGGATCTATTAGTACACTCAAAAATAAAAAAAATACGAGCACAAAGCCATTTTTCTGTGTAATAGATGAAACAGAATTCAGCTTCCTTCTGATCTACAAAAAGAAAGATGATGCGCACAGCCAGTATCAGTAAACAGTAGACCTCAAACAGCAGACACAACCATTATAAGCACAGCTATTACTTGTCTATGGCTAAAATAGATATTTGCCATTTGAGTAGTCAGTTCACAGATAACTTACCACAACCCCCCAAGAAAAAGAATCAAATAAAAACTTGTAGAAATTTGTCTACCAGGGCCTTTAACACGTGTTTACAAAGGTACAAACAGAAAAAAGTTCACTTGAGAAACATCAGAACCATACTACTACTGCTCAGACTGCTATACTGCCCTTTGTCTTGTCACGAGTTTTATGGAGTACTGCAACAATGAAGTCCATAAAACAGAAACAGACATGATAGAGTCTTTCTCCTCTTCTGAGTAAATCAAAACATACATAAGCATATATATACATATATATATATATAGAGAGAGAGAGAGAGAGTTCTAGAAAACTAATGCACATAGTACGTTTTTTTTCATTTTTTTATTTGTTACAAAAATACAACTATCAGTAAATATGAAAAAAGGTCGTCTTGTTCTGTTTAAAAGAGATGCGCTCAGATTCCGTGCTAAGTTACAATACATTTGTTAAACATAGAATGGCAGTATTAGGTGCATTTTATAGCAGAATCTCCTGTTGCCATTGGCTAAAAACTTTGTAAGGAAGACTCAAAGGGACTGACATATAGCCTTTTGTACATGGGTACTATGTGCAGGAATTCATAGGCCTTTCACTGCCACAGTCAGCTATTTTGCATTATACTTTCATTGATGCAGAGGATATCTTTAATGAATTGCCACTGCATCAAAAGTATAATTCTTATATGTTTCAGCACAAAAGTATTTTTGCCATGATTCAAATTCTGTGATTTGAAGAAGCCAAAATTAGTTAAATTTATCACATGAACACAATTAATTCCCCAAGGGTAGAATAGCATTCTTAAGTTACATTTTTGCAGCTGAGTAGCCTGGTGCCATTTTTATGAAATATTTTTGATCTCCAAGTAGGAGTGGCATGCAGATCTTTATACATAAATACTAAATTCTGAGGTTCCCACATTATCACTATCTTTCATTGATACCTGCACTACAGATATTTATTACTTCTGCACATGCTGGATTATGCGGCACTGGAACACAATATATATTTATTCTATTGTCATAAAAAGTAAAGTAAAAATCACACACACATCCTTTTATATATATGTGTGTGTGTGTGTGTGCATGTATATATCTCTGTAAACATGACTATTCAAAATACAAAGCACTGAACTAACTCACTGGCAATTACCATTTAATCACTACCCAAATAATCTAAAAAAAAAATTACAAATCAAAGCCAGTAGGTTACATTTGTGATTACCCAAACTGAAACAAAACACATCCCTGGAAATTAAATACACTAACTCCAAGGTTGTACAACCTTATAGAAAACAGGAGATCACCTGGATTATGTAATGGTCAAGCTGCTGAAGTTTGAGTTACATAATTTGGTCAACTGTTCCACCAATGAAATCACCTACATTTCAGCAAGTGACAAAATGTGTGCAGTTGTGACAAATTAAATATCACCATATATGTATCCATCAGCAAAGGAATACTCCTGTTGATGCAAATCATTGCTACAGTCTGACACTGTATTATACTCAGATTCCACTACATGACATTTGTCAGACTGGACTCATGATACTGGCAAAGCATTTGTCTTTATTCCATTGTCATCAAAACATACATATATTTTTTCATATAAAGTAACGCATCTGTCACTGCAAAAATATCATGGCCAGCACTCCATGTTATAAGGAAGGTATGTGCTGTATTCAAAATGAAAACTGAGCTGCACTGAAATCCCAAACAGTAGAATGACAGCCAAAGATGAATACTGCAACTGAGTGTTCAAGAATTAATTATTTAAAGTTTCATCAGAACTCTCAAAAGAGTAAGAGTTATTACTTCTTAGAAAAGGCATGTATATTCACTTAACTAACATAGTCTGGCATGTCACATCACAAAAGTTTTCCATTGCTAGGTATATAACATCTGCTCGGGCTGAGCTATGCCACATCTATGTAGAATATATTTTTATTGAGGCCTCATTGCAAGAAAAAAAACATATATATTTCTCCAGAAAGATTTTCATTTGTAATATGCTGTCTCAAACTCCATTGCTTAAAGCAGCAAAAGTCTAGCTTTCAAATTTTTCCTAAGTAAAAGAATCTAACAGCTATCAATAATGAACTATGTATTACTGTTTTGAATTTAGGCCAAATAATACATGTTTTTGAATAAAAGTGATGTTTTTCTTTCTTTTATATGTTGTGACATATAATGCCATTAATATGACTATTTTTTCATTACAACACAAGATGCAGTTGCTCCTTTGCCCTTGAGTATATGAGCTCAAAGTAAGGAATCTTCAGAGGTAAGGAATCCTTATAGGTAAATATGACAGTACATTTCCTTAAACAATTCTTGACAAATGCACAACTCCTCTAGAAATAAAGGCATTTAGACAAAATCAGCAAAACATTCAGAAGTTTGGGGACATCTTCCTGGGAAATGCACAGTAGTCAAAGGATTAAAGTGTTCTACTTATCCAATTTGTCAGAAATAGAACAGCTATTGTACTTGACTACATTTTTAATGGTTATAAATGTGCATTCTGTGGTATTCTCTTTTAAACAGCCAACACTTTCCTGCTAAAGAGGCAAGTAACTGTACCATGTAATTGGCAATCCATCCAAGAATGATAGCTGCAAATTACTATCATCAGGTCTGCATGGTAAATGATGATATCTGCTTCCTTAGTTTGTCTGTTAGACATATTACTGTGTAGTGAGGTTAAATTCACTTTTGCTATGTGGATGATATGATCATTGCATCAAGCTATAGCATTTTTGACACATGAAGTCTAAAGATTATATCTAATTTCTTTGATGTGAGGGGGATTGCATAATGATTAAACTAGCCTGACTTTAGTTAGTCATTAAAAATATCTAGCACAAAATTTCATCAAAAAGGTTGGATCTGATGCCCTTACATCACCCTGATGCTTCTATTAGGCAAAGTCAAAGGGTCCTGCTGCCAGTTCACTTTTCTTTCCCAGAACTTAAAATGTCATAAAATAAAACACCTTTTGGTAAAGAAACAGAAAATTCTTGATTTACAACAGGAGGAGTTTTTGTATTGTAACTGCTGTTTTGACCCAGGTTGGTCTGTATATGTAAGCATTTTTTACAGCTGCGTGTGAACCAGACATCTGAATGAATGCCCAGATTGCACAGTTCTAAATGACTGAATCCAAATGACTGAAAGCCCATTTAGGTGAAAGCCCATTTCATAGAAAGTTAATTTAGTCAAATCTGAGACAGCTGCACACAGTTCTGTAACAGAGAAGAAAAAATATGCAGAAATGTGAAAGGTTCACCTGGTGGCAGCTGTTACCTGCGCAATCACTGCTACTATGATTTCTATTTGTGAGCTGGTTGTGATTTCCTGAGTTTGATGTTTCTCTATTCTTTAGGTTGATAAACTGTACGAGTTAGTATATTATAATGTTTGCTGTTTGATGACACACACACACGTGTGCATGCATATGTATTATATATATATATATATTTTGAGTGTGTGTCTGTATGTAAATATATCTATAAAATCACTGTAATGGATGGACTCTAGAAGGAGTTACATAAGAAGAAGGAAGGCAATCCAGAGGGTATGCCTGTGAGAGAATGGAGCTGAACCCTTCAGGGAATACCCCAGCTGCATTTATGCTTGCCTGTGTGTAAGGAAAATACATTTTCGCTTATCCATCTTGGCGGAACTGTAAAGACAGTTGGTCTACTGCTGTGAGATCTATGTAATTACTGCTCATTTATTTTATCAACCACTGTATCAGACCTTTGTCTACAAGGGAATACTGTATTTGAATGCAAACAAACATTGTTTTGGACTTTAACTATGAAAAGCTTGCGAACATTAGATTACATTATATTTTTATTGATTTGCTGTGGCACAAAGTATATAGGACTTTAGTTTGAATACAACAGTGATGCTGAACTCCTCCTTTATTGAAGTGGAGTTGTATACAAGACAAACTCTGAAGTTTCTCAGGTCCCCATCCTCAATGTGCAGTGTTCTCCCAGCATGTGCATCAACTGATTTAACAGTGATTTATTCCTTATACAACATGCATTTTTCACAGGGAAATCCCTTTCAAGATTTCATGGAAAAGACAAAATTACTTTAAACATATTTTTGTCATATGGAAGTCGAGATGATAGCTACATTGTTCTACAGTCTTGAAACTTGGTGGTTGTTTACACATCAGGACATTCTATGGCTTCAGTGGTCGTTTTGCTGATTACAGTGTGTACTAAATCTTTCACTAATACAAATTTCATTATTTTGATATATAGGGTGATTAGATCTTCACATCTTATTAGCCTTCCAGGAGAGGTAGGAATTCCATGCTATAGCAACACACTGGACAACAGCCAATCTAGAAAGAAAACAAAGTAGCATACTTTTAGCTTTATCTATGTAAAGTTTACTTTGACAGACACAAATTACAACCACTCAGGTTTTAAACTGAACACAAAGATATAGATATTTTATATGCAAATGATTTCAGCTAAGTAATGCACCTTCATAAAACACAATTATCCAGGTATTTATATCTGACAGTATTATTTGTGTATTATTTATTTTCATTTAACTGAGTTAGCCCAACTCAGCCAAAATCCCATTTTCAGCAGACAGCTGAGGAGAAAAGTTCCAGCATACATTTTACAGCATTTAGCAATTAGAAAAGTTAAAATACGTTTCTATAAATATATCAAAATTCAGCTTCAGAATCTATTATACGATATCTTTGTGAAAAAGAAGTTATGTACCTACCATAACGTTCCATGTTAGTTGTCTTCATCTCGCCTTCTTTCTTGTTTGTTGGGATCAGAGCTGATCCTCGGCTGTTTACTGGCTCGAGGCTACCCCTTATCCCATGATGCCTAGCGCTAGCTACCCAGATCTCGTTTGTACTAGCTAACCCCAGACATAGCAAGAATAACCTGACCAACTAACAGGTTGGGCATACTTGTTATACACTCCAAGTCATTAGAGGAAACAAACCAGAAAATACTCAGCCGGTGAAGCCTAAACTCCTCTTGGTCCAATAGGACAGGGGGATGGAGGGGGGGACGCAAGAAAGAAGGCGAGATGAAGACAACTAACATGGAACGTCATGGTAGGTACATAACTTCTTTATGTTAAGTTGTCTATCTCACCTTCGTTTCTTGCTTGTTGGGACAGCGTCCCTAGCACCTACTATCCTGGGTGGCTTATTGGAACAGACTCTTCAGAACAGTGGAACCAAAGTTAGCTCTATTCCTGGAGACCATGTCTAACTTGAAATGAGAAATAAAGGTATGAGGATTTGCCCATGTGGCAGCGGCACAAATAGAGTCCATGGGCAACCTAGACTGGAAGGCTACAGAAGTGGCAAAGCCCTAGTGGAATGACCTTTCGGTTTGGTAGACACTTCTTTGTTTCTTATTTGATAGATGAAGGTAATAATGTGAGACAACCACCTGGACAGGGTCACTTTGGAAACTGGAAGACCCTGTTTGCCCCTAGCATAAGAAAGGAAAATTTGGTCCGACTTTCTTATATCCTTCGTTCTATGCAGGTAAAAACACAGTTGTCTATGAACATCCAAAAAGTGTAACTTGTATTCTGCCTTGTTGATGTAGTTAGGGAAAAATGCTTGAAGGTCTATGGATTGGTTTAGATTATTTTCTGAACAGTCTTTAGGAAGGAAGGAGGGATTAGTTCTCAGAGCAACCCTATCCTTGTGAAAAACTAAGTACGGAGAACGAATGCTTAGTGCTTGAAGTTCCGAGACAAGTCTGGCTGAGGTAATAGCTACTAGAAAGAGAATTTTCCAAGATAGAAACTTACGGGAGCAGGATGCTGCCGGTTCAAAAGGGGGCATAATCAAGGAGGTTAGTACCAAATTAAGGTCCCAAGGAGGAGGGGGATCTCTCACTGGGGGCCTAAGGAGAGTAGTCCCTCTGAGAAAGGCTTTACACAGCTTATGAGACATGATATTTAGATTAGAAAAACCAACATGATAGTTAGAGATGGCCGCTAGTTGAACCCTGATTGCAGCAGAAGCAGACCCAGAGTGAAAAAGCTCAGTTAGGAATTCCAAGATCCCGTGAACTGGGGCTGAAAAGGGATCTATGTTCCTAGCCTCTGCCCAATAAGAGAAACATTTCCATTTGCTAGCATACGTCTTTCTAGTAGCAGATTTGTGAGAGGAGATAATAATTTCACGCACAGCCGGGGAAATGCTGGGAAGCCTGGCTAGGGTTGGAATTGGATCAACCAAGCTGTGAGCTGGAGGGATCGATGCAGCTCTCCTGATTGATGAATCAGCAGGTCTGGAATAGGATCCAGGGTCCAGGGCTGCTCAAGGAGGTAACAGTGTAGGAACGGAAACCAAATCCAAATCTGTTGAGGCCAGTAAGGAGCAATGAGGATCATTTTGCAACCCAATGATATCGCTTTCTGTATAAGTTTGGGTATAAGAGGGAAAGGCGGGAAGGCATAAAGAAGTCCCTGAGGCCAATCGTGGACTAGAGCATCTCTGGGAGGGTGACCGGGAAGCAGTAAAATGGAGAAATAGTTGCTGCATTTGGTGTTGAAGGGGGTTGCAAACAGATAGCAGCAAGGCTGTCCCCATTTGCGGAAGATCAGATCCGCAACTACCTGATTCAGAGACCATTCGTGAGGCATGAGAAGAGTTCTGCAGAGCCTGTCTGCTATGACGTTGGACTTACCAGGGATGTGCATCGCAATCAGAAATCGTTGGGAGGAAATCGCCCACTGCCAAAGTCTGAGTGCTTCTCGACATAAGGGGTAGGACCTGGTTCCGCCCTGCTTGCTGATGTACCACACTACTGACATGTTGTCCGTTTGAATTGCAGTGGTTCCAGGAGGGAGGGATTCCAGAAGTGCTTGCAACTCTAGTAGCACGGCTCTCATCTCCAAGACATTTATGTGCAAATGGTACTCATGAGGCTGCCAAGTGCCTTCGACTGTCTTGCCCTGATAATCCCCCCCCCCACCCTATCAGTGAGGCATCCGTGGTCACTGTGGCAACCAGAGGGGGTTGGATGAATGGTCTGCCCTGAGACACTAGTGGGGAGACCATCCACCAGGAAAGGTGTCTTTTGCAAGTTTCTGTAATCATGATCATGTGAGACATGGGGAGCTGTTGAAAGGACCACTGTGTGAAGAGAAGCCACTGACGGATTCTCATGTGAAAACGGGCCAGAGGTATCAGAAGAATTGCCGCCACCATGGAACCCAGAGTTTGAAGGACCAACCTGACTTGTACCCTTTTGCATTGCATGAGGATATGAACTTGCTGCCGAATCGTGGCCACCCTGTCCACCGGTAGCCTTGCGGACATACTTTTTGTATCTAGATCTGCTCCTATATAGGTAATAGATTGACAGGGCAACAAGGCAGATTTTTCAAAATTTATAGTAATGCCTAACTGGGCACAAATTGCGATTGTATAGTCCCTGGCTTGAAGGAGTTGATGCCTGGTAGTAGCAGTAAGGATCCAGTTGTCTAGATAAGGAAACACCTGGAATCCTTGACACCTCAGGTGAGCCGTGACTACTGCCATACATTTGATGAACACCCTGGGGACTTTGGTGAGACCAAAGGGCAGAGCTCTGAACTGATAATGACTGGCTCCCAGCCGGAAGCGAAGGAATCTCCTGGAGCGCCTGTCCATCTTGATGTGATAGTACGCATCCTGGAGATCTATTGAGCACATCCAATTGTCCTGACCCAAAAAGGGTAGAATGGACTGTAGCGTGACCATCCGAAACCTTGTTCTTTGAACAGACTTGTTTAGTCTGCTGAGATCAAAAATTGGTCTCCAGTCCCCTGTCTTTTTTGGCACTAAAAAAACCTTGAGTAAGTTCCAGATCCAAGTTGGTCTATCGGGACTTCCTGGATTACTCTTTTTTCAAGCAGTCTTGACATTTCTATGACTGCTTGGGCCCTCAGATTGGATGGAACATCTGGGGGGGATTTGCTTGACAGTAGGGGAGATTGGAAGAAGGGAATTACATAGCCTCCGGATATGATTGAATGTACCCATCTGTCTCGCGAAATGTCTTGCCAGACTTTTGGGTACAGTGAAAGTCTTCCCCCGACTGCCTCCAGAGGCGGGCAGCCGGGCAACTCTTCAGGGATGCTGGAAGGGCTTGTCAGAGAAAGATTCTCTGCTGCCCTGGTTCTGCGGACCCCCTCTGCCTCGAGGGCGGCATCTGTTGTTGTTTCCACCTCTGCCCCTGGAGGAAAAAAATCACTATGTGTATCAGGCGAGGCTCCCTGGGATTTCCGAAACCACATTTTACCACTCTTCTGACCTTTGGGATATGGTCTGGAATGAGTGGAAAAATGGACTCCCACGGCAGAGAGAGTCTTGCCTTCCTGTTCACACCTAGTGAGAGTGTCCTTCACCTGTGGTCCAAAGAGAAATGAACCGTCAAAGGGGGTGTTGGTGAATGACGCTCTAAAGGGCTCCGCAAAATTACACAGCCGCATCCATGCATGTCTCCTAAGGGCCACGCCTATACCTGCGGCTCTACTCGCACCATCGGCTGCATAGGAAATTAGCCTCCTGGAGGAGTTAACTACCGAATTAAGGGTCGCCAGCTGAGAAGCTACTTTAGCTTGAACCTCTTCAGCTGATGGATCCTGGAGGGTATCTCCAAGCTCTTTACGGAGATCCCTCTGAAGCCTGGTAAAATGGCATAAGTAATTCAGTGACCTCATGGAAAAGGTCACTGAAGCAAACATATGCTTCCCGTATCTATCCATGGTCCTAGACTCCTTGTTAGGAGGATGGACAGAGGAAGAAGTTTCCGCCAACTCCTTTTTAGTGGCCACTGCTACTACCATGGCATCCACAGGAACACCCTTGGTAAGGAACTGTTTTATCAGGGGGTGCAGTGATAAACTTGCCGGGCCTCCTTGGGGTTGGTTCTACTGTATCCGTGGCTGACCAAGCCCTTCAAGCCACTACTGACATTAGTGGATCGAAGGGTGGAGACACCCAGGAGGTGGAAGGGTGGGAACCAAACGCATCCAGGAATATGGATTCGTCCTCAGTAGGGGCTAGGGCAGTCCAGTTCCCCCACTGCCTAAGCATTTCTAGGATGTCCGAAAAGGAAACATCTTCAGAGGGGGATCTCGGGGACCCTTCTGATTCATCCAAATCCGTATCCGAAGTGACAGACTCAGGGGAGTCAATGTGCTTCCTCTTGCACATCCTCTTCCGAGGGGCCTCCTCTGAATGATCAGGGGAGGCCTCGGAAGAAGAGGAAACACCCAGTGAGGTGCTCTGGAGTGTCAGTTCCCCACGCTTGGGGTCCGGAGGAGGGACAGAGATTGACGCAGGCACTACAGGGGATGGAGCCAGTGGGGTCGAACGTGGTGCTGACTCAGGGGCCAGTACACTCCTCATGACATCAAAGGCATCCCTGCCATGATGCAAAGAAGGCTCTGGTTCTGAGGAAACCGGAATCATCCTCCGCACCGAGGGGGATGGCTCTGAGGCCGATGTAGGAGCCGAGCTCACCTGCGCTGAAGCTCCGAGAGGGAGAACGGGGTTGGACAAGAGTCAGATGCCACTCGCCCCCTCGGAGCTGATGAAGGAGTCTTGGCACCCGATCCCTAGACAGAAGGCACCAACGAGGGAATCGGAGCCGATGACGGAACTGAAGGGGAAATAGTGATCGGTGCCGACTGTTCCATGATTCGAACCCCAACAAACTCTGAGCTCAGAAGAGTCGGAGGAGGAACATCGATGGAAGCGGACAGAGCTGACACCTGTTGAGGAGGGCTGGATAACATTTTGGCCAGTGCCTGTGACTTCAACAACCTACTGACCACTCTCTCCACGTCGTGATCCGAGAGTCTAGAGGACCGAGAGGAGTGGGAGGATCTGTGACTGCGGTCACTCCAACAGGGAAGACCGAGGAGCCGAATGTATCGACTCTAGAGAAGGCAACCCTGGTCTCTTGTGGGTCTGAGATGGCTCCGAAGATACTGGTGGAGCCGACTGGGAGGCAGCCTCCTCGGTTCCAGCCAGAACCAAAGTAGTAGGTAATGTTTGGGCCAATGAAGGCTCCAAGCTGGGAGCCGACGATTTGGCTGGTTTAGGAGATTTCACCGGCTGAGCCTTGGCCGGTGAATCCTGGGGCTTAAGAAGACCCCTCAAGATAAGCTTATTTTTGCACTCCTGCAGAACCCTTGGGCTGAATGCATGGCATACAGAACAAGAGTCCTGCAGGTGCACTGCGCCTAAGCAATAGACGCAAGAAGTGTGCCCATCTGTCAGAGACATTTTCTGACAGCATGAGTCACACTTCTTGAATCCAGACACCTTGGATTCTTTAGACATATCCAGTAGAGAAATACTACCTTACACTGAAAATTTTTGGCCAAAGGGCCGAACAGCAAAAAAACTACAGACACTAACTTAACCAAAACACAATAAACTACAGTTAAGAAGTTTTTTTTGTTTTTTTTTAACTAGGAAGCCTCTAACTTAAACGGCTACCTATGAGGTAAAAAGAGAAAGGCTTAAACTAAAAACGCTACCTACAAGAGGAATAGGAAAAAGGGGGGGGGGGAGAACTCTCTAATTTAAACGAATTCTAAGGGAAACTACAATTACACTAATACTACAACAATAATACTACAACGAACTAATTAACGACTATGCTGAAAACTATAAATTATCAAAAAAGGAACCCTAATCTGATAGAAAAGTAGTATAATAAAACTTACACGAGCCTGAGCCAGTAACAACGAACCTCACAGCTGAAGCAGCAAACGAGATCTGGATAGCTAGCACTAGGCATCATGGGATAAGGGGTAGCCTCGAGCCAGTAAACAGCTCTCGAGCTATAGAAGATGGCTAAGTCGGAGCCGAGGATCGGCTCCGATCCCAACAAGCAAGAAACGAAGGCAAGATATATTAATACGATGAGCCCATACTGGGTATTTTTTTCTTGTAGGAATAAACACGTGTTTTGCCAAAGGTTTGACAATGTACATTTGAGTCTGTCATATTAGCATTATGCTACAGTTTAATTAAAAAGCACAGATTACTTTAATGAAAAGAATGTTTTTTGCAAAGAAATCTAAACTGTCACTAGTTTCTGGGGAGAGTGATTTTGCTAAGTGTTCATTTTCACAAGTATTTTTACAAGCTGCATTCTTGTTTGAAATTCTAAACACAATTCTTAATGACCTACATCCATTCAAAATACAAGTGGTTACTGGTAGAATATTCATAAAGACAAAAAATACCACCACAGTTTTTTTTCTCTACCAAGGCATCCACTCTGCTGCATTCCCATCATCTTATAACCAATGCAGCTGACATACAGTACAAAGATGAGTTGTATGAGGAACTCTAAGCAGTAATATTTAATATTGTTTTCCCGGACTCAGTCTCTCCATATGGGTTAATCAAACTTCCAGTGCTGCATGTGACCACAGTATCTGGCCACTAATGGCTGTTGCTGGAGAAATGCAAGCTGGTTTTGCAAGCTTCAGTTTTTCAAATTAGCTTATTACCAAAGCAGTTTGCTGTATACTTCCTGCCACACTTTGGATACCACATAGGAAAATTGTCAAAAGAATGGGAAAGCAATTCAGCCAGTAAGTGTACCAAAAACCATCTCTGGCCTTGTATAATCTCCAATGTTGGCTGAGTCTAGATTGCCTTTCTTCTGAATGTAAGGATGGTATATTAAACAGGCAACATCTGAGGTAACCTTACAAAGCAAAGATCACCTAATAACAGTCAAGGCCCTAATAATGCCTCCTCTCATCACAAGGAGTCCTCAGTCATTGTGCATTACAAACACCATTCATAATGAATCACTACCTGAAGACAAAAATAAAAAGACAAGTTTGAATAAATACGGGGATGTAGGGGACGCTGATACCCAGATCAAGAAAATGAGGCTGAATATCAGGTGACATACTTCACACAACTACTTTATACTGCATTAATCCCTGTCCCACTCATAGTCTATTTATATGTGTAAAATACCAAGCTATGAGTTGCTGAGGGGAGTGGAAGCACCACTAAGATACCCTGAAGTGCTCCACACACAAAAACTCTTCTGGCTTTGGACTGGGCAGCCAACATGTAATTTTTAATAAAGATATGAGCTGCAAATCAGGATCCATCTTTGGAGGTAGCTACTGCACAAACTCCTTTGTCAATGGCTGTTGTATTAGCGTTAGACACTACAGAATAAGCCCTGATCTGGCTAGCAAAGGTTTGACAGCAGTGACACAAAAAGTGGTGCAAATTTCTGGCAATTTAGAAAACATTAGTTTTATCAATGCTTTGTCCAACTTAAATACGGCCAATAAAATAAAACACTATTCATCATTCCAGAATTCTTCTGTCCTGTTATTGTGAAGCCAATGGTATCTTCTAAAGATCAAGATAACTAAGGCGCCTCTCTTCTCTGTTTTGAAGATGACAGGAAGAAAAGAAGGTAACCAAGTCATTGTAGTTAAAAGTAACTACCATGGCCTTAGGAATAACAGGAGGATTAGTAGCAAAATTACCATTTAAAAACAGTAAAAAATGCTTTGCACGCAGACATATAAACTCATTAACTGCTCTTGCAGAAGTGACAATGGTCAATTAGAAATTTCTAAGCAGCAAACATTTAAAGGTAAAAAAAATGAACCTGAGCAAAAGGAGCTTTGGACAAAGTTATTAAACCAAAACTTAACATCACATTTCATAATCCATACTTTTAAAAAAAAGGCCTCACATGGAAATTCCAGTCAAGAACAATTCAAAGGCAGAAAGAAGAGGTAATACTGGATCACAGGGAAAACAACTATAGAATAATGCACCTTAAAAAGTAAGACAAAAATGTGCATGATTACAGTGATATTTAATAAACAAACATCATTTCATAGTGTTAGGCATTTTCCCGTTGCAAAAAATTTAGTCCAGAAGAAAAGAGAGTAAAATCTGGAATTAGGAGATCAGCTTCCAAGTTATATGTACTCTTTCTATAAGGGATGCAAAATCCAACCCTGTTGTTGATAAATCAATCAGCCTCTGATGAAGCTTACAAATACTGATAATATGTCTCTTAAATAAGGGAAAACCAGTGCTACTAAAATTAACTAAGTTTTTTTCTTCGTTTTCACCAAAAACTCTCAATCAAAATAATTAGAAGGCAATCACAGAAAAGGAATAAGGATAAATAATGAAACCGAACAGAACTTTAGAGAAAGAAGGTTGTTTGACCTTTGCCTATACTCAACCCTCATTAGGCCAATCAATGAAAATAATGCCCCTATTTGGGATTTATCTGTCCAGACATATGCAACAATCAGTCTATCTGTCAATGTTAAATATGAATGTCCAGATTCCTCAAGGTTGCTAGGACAGGAACCAGACACTTAGAAACCACCTTGGAAGCAGTAGCTACATCACATGGAAGCAAAACTAAATGAAAATGCTTTTGACCCACTCTAAAACCTCAGAAATATTCTTTGAGCTCTGTGAACATGTACAAGCCAATGACAGACCTCTCAACTGTCAAGAATTTGCAGAATGTTCAAATTTTTGCCTTATATTTTTGGTCTTGACCTCATACAATTTGTGGTTTTATGGCAAGTTATTGAGGAGCAAAAGTCAATAACAATTACTGATGTTTGAGTTTCAGACTTCAAATGCAAAACCTGTTGTTCTTTTAACTTTCTAAGCTTATATGAGCATTATTTAAAACATATCCCTGATTTTGAGCCGTTGTTCTCCACATTATTTTTGGCCAAAGATGGTGCTGAAGAAAAACACAAAAACACTGTATACTTTAACACATGAGAAGAAATTAGCTAGTAAGAAGATGTTATTTTTTTTCCAAATTTTCTTCAGAAGTCTCCCTTTCTGACATTTGATAGAACTGTTGTATAATCATGTTATGACATTTAATCATATGAACCAGCAATGCATTTTGAAGTATAATTTATTTTATTAAATTACACTACATTGTATTTATTTATTTTTGTTAACTGGAGTAGATCACTGATCTACATGAACCTATTTCAGGGTCAGCCCAGGCGTGTCATAGAATGCAACAAAAAATCAACAACTGAGCAAGTAAAATACAATAGGAAAGTATACATTAAATCACATATTTATATATTAATAAAGTTGGCTAACAGATATCATTCTTGGATGTACAAACCATGAGAAGTTGTAAAGACAATGAAGAACAGGGCTAAAATGGGGAGAGAATTAGAGAAGTGATTATAATTAGTAGCTTCAGCAACATTAGTAGGCAAATGGGAGAAGGAGATTGAGTCAAGTAGAGATAAAACTGTTACCTCATTTTAGGTTACATAACCTGTATGGAAGCTATGGCATTTAGCTTCTTCTGTCAAGTGATCCTTAGAGGGGTGAGGACCACCATACTTTGGGTCTCTGACTGGAGATGTGGCTAGTGAATTTTTTGGTTGAGCAGGATAAATGAAGGGCAGGAGCATGGTTTGATTATGACCCAAGGTTATGGATTATTTCCCTTAGAGAGAATCTGCTGGGCAGACAGGTGAAGGTATCTTAAGTTTCAGCAGCAGCAGAGAGCTGAGGAGGATAGCAACTCTCTTTTGGAATGCGGTGCCATCTATCTTTTCTCAGGACTTAGCTGTGGTGTTTGGACCTGAGGGACAGTACTATAAAGAGGCATATTTTGCTGGCTGTAGTACGCAGGGTTGTGATTGTTTTTAATTTCTGGGACAGGCAAAATCAGGAAGACCATAAGACAATATACTAATTGTGAAAAAAAGAATGCCTTTAGCTATGGCTACTCTCCCTGCACAGGTCAAAACAATGGGGATTTTTCATGCCCAAAAAAAGTTTGATGTATTTTTTTTTTTTTTTTTTTTTTTTTTGCTTTTGGGTTTTCTTGATGTGAATTTTAAAGCTGAGGTTCCTATCATGCCAATGGCTACTACATTTGAAAGAGTTTCAAACATTATTGTTTCCTATGATTTGTAAGCCTGAATGGAGTAGATTTTAATTTCTGAGGGATGCAAAAATCATTATCTTTATTTTATTTGGGTCTACAGGAAATTCATTTCAGTTCAACCAGTCACTAAGGGAGAGCAGACCTTTGTTCTAGCAAACTCTGGAGTGCTGTCCAGGAAGAGAATGACATACAGATGACCATGCCATTGGTGTACATTACGCCTGGGAGATTAGGTATGGGTGAGGTCAGTTTGTTGAGGTATATGGAAAATAGCAAGGCAGAAAGGACTGAACCTTGAAGAAAGTTTTTGAGAAGTGGGGCATCTGAAGAGTAAGCACTGTCTAGTTTCACACAGAATGATCAATCACTCACAGGCAGCTGATGATCCCCTGGGTAACACTAGTGCTGACCAGTGGCTAACAGCTCCACTCATGGGTAGATAATGGTGTCAAAAGCACTTGGCAAGGTCTATGAAGATAGCACCTGTTAACTGACCATCATTCATAGCCATTAAATATGTGATCAATAAGAATCCAGATAGCTGTCATTGTCTTACAGCTTGCCCAGAATCATGTTGGTTAGGAAACAGAAGGTATTACTGCCCGGTGATGCAGAGCAATGATTATAAGTTACTTTTTCAAATAGTTTGGCTGGTGTAAGACGTATAGAAAGCAGTCTGACGTCAGTGAAGGAGAGAGGCAGTTGTCAGATTTAGGAAGTGGTTTAATTAGGATGTCTTTAAAGATTTTGGGGAAAACATTTTTACATAGTGACAGGTTGAAGGCATGTTTAAGTGGATGGTATATGTATTTGGAGAAAGCCTAAAAAAACATGAAACTCATCTGATCCTTGGGGTGGGGTATAATCAGGAATTCATCCTAATTATTTGTTTGATATCTTTGGTTTTGATTTGTTTAAAGTGAAATGGTATTGCAAAATCTGGTGGATTTGAATACAGGGTGATGTTATTTGAGGGTCTAGTAGGGTAAACTAGAAGTCTTTGCAGATAGTATACCAGTTGTTAGGAGTGACACTATTTAACTTTCTTCTAATTATTAGGTTAATTTGAAACCAGAATTTTTTGGTGCAGTTTTTAAGTTTGGTTTGATAGTTTTTGGGGGGGTATGTAGCAATGGGTCACCTAATTCCTTTTTAGCTAAGTTGTAGAAGCTAATGAATCTTTCTCTGGTTTCTTCAGTACTTTATTGTTTCCACAGAATCCAAGCTTCATTTCTTAATTTGAACAGTGCTCGAAGCGCCTTAGAAAACATCCTGTTTTTATTTGGATTGTGTAAGGGTGTGGTGGGGGAAGGCCTTGTTTTTGAAGGGCTTGGAGTGTTTCAGTTATGCTGTTGTCTTTGCTCTTAACAGACAAGACTGAAGAGCAGGCATAATGAGAAAGAACTGCTTGTAGTTAGCAAAGCTGTTTATGGTTTTGGGTCAGAATATTAATACATAATGGGTTGAAATATTTTTAATTGCAAAGAGTACAGGGCAGTAGTTGCGAAGTGTGCGGGTGGAATAGTGGCTTGTGTTACTTTGTCAGTGATGTTAGCAATGAGTAGATCAATAAGGGAGTCTGTCAGATCTGATGTTAGGCTTTGTGTCTTCTGACATTACTTGGGATAGTCCTATATCTGCAAACCATTCATATACATCCTGGAGTCTTTGGAAGAGAAGGTTTAGGTTAAAGTCTCCAATTATATTTGGGTATTTATTGCGGGGGTATGACCTCCAAAATGAAGATTCACTGCCTGGAAGGAGAATTGCACAGGTAGACTGTTGTTGTGTAAAGATCTAGACACTTGATCTGTGGGATTTTAATAACTACCCAGTTAGAGGTTGTCCTGTCGAATGTTTGAGTGGTTGCAGGTGAGTTTTGTAATAAGATCATGGTATTTTCTCCCACTTTAGTACCTGACCTATTGTAAAGAATATACTGGTAGCCAGGGATGTGGATGTGTATTTGCGGAGTATTGTCTTTAACCAGGTTTTTGTGATGTCTATAATATCAGGTTAGTAGGTTCTTAAGAATTTGTCAAGTTGATCTAATTTACTTTTAATACTACCTGCATTGCAAGGGCAACATCTGATGGTTGTTTTGGGGGGTGTATTGTTGTTGTGATTAGGCCTGGACTGGGTTCAATGTTACCTCACAAAAGTAGCAGCATTAGGAGTGGAAAAACTTTGAGAGAAATTTAGGTAGGTAGAGTTGTTAAGCACAAAGTTACATGGAGAAACACTGTAGAGTGATTCTCAGACTGAGTTTGTTGGAGAGGGAAACAAAGGCTGGAGGAGTAATAGGTAAACAATACTGCTGGTGTGCTATTGGCAAAATGGGTTTGCAATTGTAAGAATGAGTCTGAGTTTGTTGCTAATGTTATAAGGAAGGAGCAGAAGGTTATAATGAGAATTGCTTCAACTATCAAAACTGGCATCTAGAATAATGAGGTAGGAAGGGACTGTGTGAAACAGAAATATATTTGTGTTTTGCTTTGGTTTTAGGATGGTAGGGGTAAGAGTGGAAACTAAGACCAGTGGATGCCAACTGAATGAGTGTAAACAGCTGAGGAAGAGTTTTTTTGTATGAAAAGCCAAATAAAGTGTAACTTTTATATGAAGCTGTCATGTTGTGCACTGTCTTGCAGAGCAGAAATAAACGACATGAGGAAAGGGTATAAAGTAGCGGAGATACATGTGAGAGTTCAGGGGTGGATACAGAAACCCGAACATTGACTTTTTTCCCCAGGGTAAATAAACACTTGCCCAACAGGAACAAATAAAGCTTCACAGACTGTTGACACGAACAACGTGAAGAGGTAGATGCTGGAAACTGCCCAAAATTAATCACAAATAGTCGCAAAGATCAGATATCCTTAAATAGTTGACTTAACACAATTTTATTAGTGTTTTCGGAAACGGCAATGCGTTTCCTTCCTCAGATAAACAAACGAAGCAATGAATCATTCACATACAGCCCTTTCATTTAAAAACTTTAAAAGCATCATGTGATGCTAATTGGATTTAGGCTAAGTGCCTGCATAATCCAATTAGCATCACATGATGCTTTTAAAGTTTTTAAATGAAAGGGCTGTATGTGAATGATTCATTGCTTCGTTTGTTTATCTGAGGAAGGAAACGCATTGCTGTTTCCGAAAACACTAATAAAATTGTGTTAAGTCAACTATTTAAGGATATCTGATCTTTGCGACTATTTGTGATTAATTTTGGGCAGTTTCCAGCATCTACCTCTTCGCGTTGTTCATGTCAACTTGCCCGACAGGCCCTTTTCTCCACTGTAGTGCAATCCCGGTGTTGGTATATTTAGTTGGGGGGTGAGGGGCACAGCCCCCCACCTAGTGGGTTTTACTTACTTTGGCGTTTCATTTACGTTTGGGCAAGTGTTTACTTACCCTGGGAAAAAGCCAACGTTTGGGTTTTTCAGGTTTCATTATTTTTGTCTTGGGTATATGACTGTTGATCATAAAGGCATCAGAATTTGAAAGCAGATCCCTTTCACACAGGTCCAGATCAAAACAGATTGCTAGTGTATTGGCTTCAAAAAGCATTCAAATCTTTCCAAGGCTGTAAGTCTTTCGGCCTGTTTTTCCTTAACACAGTATGTACAAAAATAGTTTCTTAGCAGCAGAATATGTAGAAGCCTGACAAAAAAAAAGCCTTTAACAATCAATGCAGTCTGCAGCTGCAATGTAAAGCCTATAGAGATATTAAGCATCTGGAGACAGCACATCTGGAGTACGATTTTTTTCTAAAAGACTTGAAACAGTCATGAACAACAGGGATAGTATAAGGGAAGGAAGTGGGTACAGCATCAGCGTAGTAAGATGGTGTCTCTTCTGAAACTTAGGGAAAAGACATCTTTAAAATATCAAGCACTAAATTCAAGTGAAAAGTCCCATGGGATGGAACAAGGTCCTTTTGGGGTTTTTTTTCTAAGGAGGAGACTGGGTCTGTTATGCAAGGAAGGCGGTGCCCTTTTTCTGTCATAGACAAATTCAGAATATAAAAACTGACTCATCAGTTTTCAGCCCTGATTATTTGTTCCATTAAGCTTGTTCAGAAAAAAAAAATCGATGTCCAAGGCATTTGAAATGCAAGCAACAAACACGGAATGTAAAGCCAGATTTGTTTTTGAATGAAGTGTTCTGTCAACAGAAATGTAATATGCCATCAAGTTCTCACACAGCTTTAACTTGCGGATTTTATTTCCTTTCTTTCCTTTTCTTTTGATAATATTTGTTTCTGACATCTGGTTTCTTTCCAGTAACCATTTGAAATATCAGGAAAGTACAGTTGTGTACACTTACCATAAATGTAGATGTTCGAATATATTCACTGTTGCAGTCATTACATTTGGGTAATCTGCTGGCAGGTTGCCCTCATTCGGCCTGATTAACAAAGTCTTGGCTCCTGTGTCGGTTGCTGTCCCTTCTTCCATGACGTCAGGTCATCAGGGATATAAAACATGCAGCCGAAGACATTACATCAGTTTTTCTTGCCCCAGATGTCAGGTGCCCCCCAAATGGGGAGCCAAATATTTAAGTAATTTAAAAAAAAACAATAAATATATATATATATATATATATATATATATATATATACCTCCAAACAAAAGCAAATACATCAAAAAGGCTTTTAAGCATAGTAAAGGAAAGTAAAGGTATAGTATGAAAAAAGCAGAGGGTTGGAGGGAGGGTAACCAGGACTGCAACAGTGAATATACTCGAACATCTACATTTATGGTAAGTGTACACAACTGTACTATGTTTTTCATGTTTCACTGTTGCAGTCATTACATTTTGGTAGAGTCCCAAAGCTATGGTTGGGAGGATGGATTTATACAGCATTAGGACCAGCTATAAAGGCCCTGTAGGACAGCAGTGGCAAAGCCAGCTCTGGATTTAGAGAAGAAAGGTAAATAGTAATGTTTGGTGAACGTATGAACTGAGCTCCAGGTAGCAGCTTCTAGAATGTCTCTGGTAGGGACACCTCTGAGAAAAGCTGTAGAAGTAGATGCAGCCCTGGTGGAATGAGATCTGATCCCCTGGGGGATAGTTTTACCATGGTGCATATAGCAGAAAAGAATACAATGGCTTATCCATTTGGAAATAGTCTGCTTTGAAATAGCCTTTCCCTCTGCCCCTGCAGCAAATGCCACCAGTAGCTGTTCAGATTTTCTTAGAGATTTTGTCTTATTTAAGTAAAATCTAAGTTGTCTGTGTACATCCAATGAATGCAGAATCCGCTCCCCCTTGTTCTGTGGATTGGGAAAGAAAGTTGGCAAATGAATGGTCTGATTAAGAGCCACACTGGATACCACCTTAGGCATAAAGGACGGATTGGTCCTGAGAGACACCCTGTCCACATGAAAAATAATGAAAGGCTCCACTGCCATAAGAGCCTGTAATTCAGAAATCCTTCTAGCTGAAGTGACTGCTAAAAGGAAAGCTGTTTTCCAGGAGAGAAATTTTACATCTGCAGTAGCAGCTGGCTTGAAAGGAGGGAGAGTGAGTTTTTTCAATACAAAATTGAGGTCCCAGGCAGGGGTTGGAGCTCTCCTGGGTGGTCTTAAGTTTTTGGCCCCTCTGAGATACTGCTTTAGCAGAGGATGAAAGAAGAGGAGAGGTTCTGTGTTGTAATGAGCTGAAATGGCTGAGGCATGGATTTTTATGGAAGAAAAGGACAGGCCCTTGTGAAGCATCCCAGTTAAGTATTGCAAAATCTGAGGAATATTGGGCACTGCTGTGCTTATTCCTTGTGATTGATTCCAAGCACAGAATCTTTTCCATTTCTCGGCATAAGATTTTCTAGTACTAGGCCTTCTTGCTTCCAAAATGACATCCATCACAGGTTTGCTGAGGGATGCTAAGGGTGAATTTAGGTGATTAGCCACGCTGCAAGATTCAAAGTTTGGAGCTGAGTGTGCAGAATTTGTTTGTTCTGCTGAGACAGTAAGTAAGGTGTCTGAGGCAGGTGCCACAGTGGAAGGTGTGACACATTGCGCAGGAGTGGGTACCAGTGTTAGCGAGGCCAGTCTGGAGCAATCAGAATCATTTTTGGTTGGTCCTGTTTGACTTTTATTAGAACATTGGAGAGCAGAGACAGAGGGGGGAAAGCATAGACTGATAGGTTTTTTCCAGCTGAATGATGGAGCATCCACATTCCAGGCTTTTTTGTGATGAGTTCTTGCGCAGAATTTGTCCAACTGATAGTTCTGGGGTGAGGCAAAAAGATCTATGTCTGGACTCCCCCGTTTGCATGTCAACATGTTGAAAATCTGTGGTTCCAGTTTCCATTCTTGTGGGTCCATGAGATTTCTGCTCAGTTCGTCTGCCAGAGTATTCAGCTTTCCTGGCAGGAATTGAGCTTGTAGTTTTATTTGGTAGGTCAAGGCCGTGTTCCACAATGCCATGGCTAGTCTGCAAAGGGAGTAGGAGTGTGTACCCCCCTGCTTGTTTATGTACCACATAACTGTGGTGTTGTCTGTCTTTATCATTAATTGTCCTGGATAAAGGTAGCCCTTGAAGGTTGTCAGTGCATTCTGTACAGCTAGCATCTCTTTCTGATTGATATAAAGGTGCATTTGATTTGGGCTCCATTTGCCCTGTATGCACTTCCCTGCCAGATGAGCCCCCCAAGCATAATCTGATGCGTCTGTAGTTAGGGTTTGGGTGGCAGGGGGTGGAGTGAATGGCAGTCCCTTGTTCTGCTGTCAGGCCTGTGCCCACCATAGGAACTCTAGTTGCAGGCAAGGTATGATAGGAATCATTGTTTCCAGGCTGTGACAATGTTGACTCCATAAACTTTTTAAGTACCACTGAAGTTTCCTCATATGCAGTCTTGCATATGGAATTAGAAGAATGCAGGAGGCCATGAACCCCAAAGTTTGCAGAATTTGTCTTGCAGATAGCAGGGTTTTTGTGGCCACCTGTTTGAAGTAAGTTACCAAATGAATTTGCTTTTCTGGTGTAAGGTAAGCCATCTGGGCAGTTGTATTCAAGCTTGCACCCAGGAATGTAATTTCTGAGAGGGTACCAGTTGTGATTTATTTTCATTTATGGTGTACCCTAGACAAGTTAGAACCCTTTTTACAAACGCCAGATGTTTTAGAAGAATGTCCTTGTTTTCTGCCTGAATTCGACAATTGTCCAGGTATGGATATATTTAAATATTTCTTTGCCTGCAAAATGCAATTACTGGAGCCAGGCACTTTGTGAAGACCCTGGGCTCAGTAGATAAGCCAAAGGGCAATGCAGAGTAGTGGTAATGCACGTAGCCTGCTTTGAAGTGGAGGTATCTTCTGCAAGATTCCCTGATTGGGACATGCAGGTAAGCCTCTTTTAAATGTAGAGTTGCCAACCAGGCAACTAACCGGTGAAGAGTCAGCATCTTGAATTTTGGAATGTCCAGAAATGTGTTTAGAGTAGATAAGTCCAGAATTGGACGCCATGATTTGCCTTTTCTGGGTACCAGGAAAAGTCTTGAATAGAAACCTTGTCCCTTTTCCTCTTCTGGTACTGGTTGAATGGCCCCCATGTTCATGAGGGACAGTACTTGTTTCTGGGCCTCTGCCCACTGATTTGGGGGCAGGTCTGGCCATCCGTTTGGGATTGGCAACGTGTGGAAATTAAATCTGTATCCCTAGGATACTATATTTAAAACCCATTTGTGCTGAGTTTAAGTTGCCAGTTTCTTGCATGAAGTGCCAGTTTTCCCCCCAAAGGAGCGGCTAAAAGGTAAGTGCTTGGTAAGTGTAGAGGGAAGTCATTGAGACTGTTTACTATAGGGAGGTGCCTTGTTGTTTCCAGATTTGGAGGAGGAGGCACCCCATTGTTTTGTTCTAAAAGTCCATTGTGACTGAAACCTGGAGCCTTTGGAATGTCTGGGTTTGATTTGAGTGGCTCTCGAAGGAACTGGAAAGGACCAGTTCTTAGTAGGCCATTGCCTACTAAATCTTGGAGGTTGCACTTGTAAGAAATCTTTCACAGTTTGCATAGATTTAGCTTTATCTTTCATCTTTTTTAAAACTTCTTCAGCCTTATTACCAAAGAGACAGTCCAGTTGTAAAGGAGCATCCAACAATTTTGCTTTAACATGATCAGGCAGAGTTTGCTCTTTGAGCCAAGCATGCCTTCTTAGCACAGACCCAGTTACAGCAGCCCTGCAAGAGGCCTCCAAAGAATCAAAACCACATTGCAAAGTATGTTTTCCAACTTGTTCAGCTGAATGCAATAAATCCTTTAAATCTTTATTTTCCACACAATCAGAAATTAACATAATTTTCTGTTTAAGCAGTCCCATGATATGCTGTTGATATTTAAGCATTTGAAATTTACAGTTTAAAGCCCTGATTGCCAAGGTTGTAGAAGTGTAAACCTTCTTAACCCATCTATCCAGCGCCCTGGATTCTCTATCAGAAGGGGTAGGATTTTTAGCAGTAGAGGCCTTAATGCCCTTGGGACCCTGAGAAATGGTTTCAGTATCTGCAATAGGATTTTTAAAAAGGAATTTGTGGGAGTCAGGAACCCTGTAGTATCTGTCTGGCTTACAAGGAGCCGGAGGCAGAGAATCAGGAGCCATACTAGATTCTGAAAAAACATCATCAACAATGTCTAGAACAGGAGATACAGCCAAAGGCCTATGCTGAGGAGGAAGAAGAAGAAAATCCCTAAGTCTCTTTTTAGATTCAGAGAAATCCTGACTTTCCCATTGGAAATGTTCTCTTAAGATATATAAAGTTTTCCCCAAAGAAAAATCCTCAGGGGGAGAAGCAGAAGGAATGGAATCTTCTGCATCAGAGTCCTCATAAGTAAGTATAGACAAATCCTGTTCATTATAAGAGTCAGAAGAAATAGAATCCTGTTCAGAAAATTCATCATCAATGTGTTGCCTAGGCCTCTTAGAAGGAGGGGGTTGGCTACCCCTGATCAGAGTAATTAAATCTTCAGCCATTTTGATCATTTGTTTTTTAGGCATAGGGGCCTGCACATGTGGCCCAGGCATAGTTTTTTAGACATAGATTTAGATTTTGGCCTTAGTTTTGAAGATGGCGTCAGTCTAATATACAAATCTGTAGGTCTGAAAACACCCTCAGAAGCTGGTGCCTGCACAGCGGCTCTAGATCCATCTAAGGTAGAGACATCCGTGGGTTCCATAATTGAAGCATCTCGCAGCATACCGGACTCTGAATGGGTCTCAGTAGAGGCCTGCGAATCCGAAGTAGTGGATATCAGGGGCTGCGAAAGTGCCTCACTGAGTACCGGCAAACTTATGATTGGCTTAGGAGAAGTGTCGTCCTCAGTTTTGGACCTCAACGGCCTGTCTCTTGTCTTTTTCTTTGTGTTTTTTAGGTATTCGGGTAGTCGGATTGCTAACTGATGACATTTCTGGATAATTAAATCATGAGCCAAAATATTTAGAAGCAAAAATATACAGACGTTTAATAGTGCGTTGATTAAATTTAGCACAAATCCAACAGCAAGGTACGTTGTGGTCAGGGCCTAGGCAAGGAATACAGTACAAATGAAAATCCTTATGAGGTATTTACTTCCCACAAGTAATACAATTATTAACTTTTACTGACATCGGTAAGGAGCAAGAAAAAGTTTCCCCAATGGGGTACTTAGCTTTTAGTTGAAGACTTTAGTTCTGAAACTCAAAAATTAAAATTTCAGGAGTCGGCCAACCGGCACTTGCGAACTGTTTCTGCTTCGGGCACCGCACGGCAAGAAAGACTGATGTAATGGCGTCGGCTGCATGTTTTATACCCCTGATGACCTGACGTCATGGAAGAAGGGACAGCAACCGACGCAGGACCCAAGACTTTGTTAATCAGGCCGACAGAGGGCAACCTGCCAGCAGATTACCCAAATGTAATAACTGCAACAGTGAAACACGAAGAACATCTGCTAGAGCAAGTCAAGAAAAATGGAGACTGAATGGCCAAAAAAGCAGACTTGGCCATTTCCTGGAATATTCCCTTTTCTCTGAGGTATGGGGATTTCGTTGTTGGTATATATACATTTGGGGGGGGGGGGTTCCCCCCTGCAAAAATGATTAAAGGAGAACAGCAATGTTTAAGATTCACTCTTCGGTGGATTTTCAATCTTTTTTTTCATTCTGTTGGCACCCGGCATTACGAATGCTAACATTTCAACAGGGACCCTTTGTTCCAACTCCCAAAGATGCAGGATAGGCGAATCCTCCAAAATAACCATAAATGCCTGTTCTGTGTGGTACTGTGTTTTGTGTGTGTGTGTGTGTGTGTGTGTGTGTGTGTGTGTGTGTGTGTGTGTGTGTGTGTGTGACTGTTCTGTGATGGACAGGTGCCTGTTCATGATTAGCTTTACTACCTTACACTCACTGAATGGTGGGTGGCCTCTGCCTCCCCAATGATGCTGAAATGGATTAAGTGGGTTATCTGGTCAGCTGGATTCCGGGATACATCGTATAATTAATACAAAGAGAAGAGATGCAATAATATATAAAAATTATGGAACTAGAATGCTGTTTAAACTAACGCCATTACGCATACCAATATATATTTTATTTACAGCCTAAACATTAGAACGTAAGAATTAAACAATATAGTATCAGACAAAATACTGACATTGTCTTAATAAAGGTGGCTTTATAAGACTATACAAAAGAAAAAAATAATTCCTATATTAGGTATCCTTGGAGAGCACTCCAAGTCTCCTCAAAAGAAACAAGACCCCTTTATTTCAAATACCAGAAATCTCCCAGTAATCACGCTAAAAGGAAAATTATACTTTGAACTCAGAGCACAGAACATCTTTAGGAGAAACGCTTCACAGGACTGCTTATGACAATGTGGACTATATTCCAGAAAGTTGCTTCACAGATTTCAAGTAACATTGTATCGTGTAAGAGAGATTTTGAGATGCAAAACTGTCTAGCTCATTTACTGCAGAGAGTAATTATATACATAAAATATATCCCTATGTCCTATAAGGTCTTTTCACCTTTAATACAACTAAATCAGATGTCTGGATATATCCAGAGTGCAGCTGCCTTCTCTGAAGCATATACTCATGTCCTTACTCACCAAATAAAATCATTGGTAATAAAATCTATAAGATTCTTTGTATGCCCACAAGAGTCAAATAACAATTTCAGTACTTCAGCAATAAAACCTGTGCACACTGAAATAAACTTAGAAGGATAGAGGATTGGTGCAGTGGGCCTTCACACAGTTTCAGGGAAGCACTTACTCCATACCTCTCAACCTGAAATCATAAAAAATCTGGACAAATGCACATGAGAAATAGGTACAAAGCTGTATGCTGTTTAACATACAATTTGCATACACAATTGTGTAACCCCACCCAATCTGGTGGAATTGTGGGATATCAACTTTTAAATGCAAATTGAAGAACAGACAAAATATTACACACAAAATAAACCGAATAGTTTTATTTAAATTAATATTTGAACTTGTATCAAACTTTGAACTTGAGCAAACTGCAAAACTAAAATATAATTTTCTTTTATAAAAATAAAAGTAACTGCTTCAGCCTTCTACAGCCAGAAAATAAATGAGTTGGATTTAAATAGAGGAAATCAGGAGAGAGGTAGATTTACTAGGTATTTCTGCCAAAGAGGACATTCTCAAGACTGCAGTATCCACCTCCTTTAAAAGTACAACAGAGTACAATATCAGCAATCCATCTACATACCGTGGGAGTAGAACCCACAGCCTTCTGCATCAAAAGCAAGTACAGTATCTGTTGTACTACTAACAACAGAAGGAGACTTGGCATAAGCAGCACTAAACTTCTCTCCCCCTGAAGAACGATGCTGCACAAGAAATTTGGAAAAAGCCAGAAGTTATTTGGGGGGGGGGGGGAGACAAAGGCCCAAAACCAGGGCACCTTTTAAACATTGGTTGTATAATTATCAACCAAAGTTATATTTATCATCATTTATTTATTATTCATAAAATATGCTATATGAACTATGACTTATATTTATATTTATATACAATTTGATATATTTTATATACAGTTGTTATTATTATTAGATTCTAGTTTTATTAGCATTATCTGGTTTTAGTCCTAGTATGAAATAAGTAATGTACATCAATTTTATTTATATATTCATTTATTTATATATGTATCCGGTATATATTTATCATTCTATGTACAAATTCTATAATCCTTACAAGTAAAACTATGCCATTTAAACAAGACAATAAATATCAAGATACATAGAAAAAGAAGTAAATATCCTTACTATTATTATACTATGCTGTACTATTAAATTAGAGTTTTTATATTTGAATGAAAAAGCATGAACACTTCATATTATATACTGCATACTGATACAAGTGCTTATATTGGTTTACACTTTATCTGTTTACAAACCATATGTAATATAATACAAACTAAACAGAAATGAATTTCATTTTATTTTATTTTGATTTATTTTAGATTAATAGATGTTACTGAAAGTTTTATTATTGTTGTCATATATCTTTAAATGGGTTCTGAAGGCATTGCTCTTGATATTAATTGTAACTTAATTGATTTGAAAGAGCGGGAAATTAATCAATTTAAAAATTTTAATTATGCAATTAAGACCTGTATATAAGTGTATGACTTTTTATTGTGAATTGTAACCTGAAGAAGCATACTTGGTGTATGCGAAAGCGCTTGTTATTCGTGTAATAAACAGATTTTATTTCATCATATCGTGGTGATACTTGGTTGGTGCTGGACTTATTGGTTGTATAATCTTAGAAAGCTGCTACAATAAAATATTTTCTGCTACCATGTGTTTCCTGAAAGATAGGAAGACTGAAACTCAAAGGACTATCATTGTTTAGTGAATTCAGTTCTAAATGATTTGTCAGAAAACCACAAATTTTAAGAGAAACAGACCACCAAAAGTATGAGTCGAACATTCGATGAAAATCTGGAGAGTTAAGAGCTACAGAATCATCAACTACTTGAATCACAAGTGGTGGTATAGGGTGAATTCAAGCTCTTGCTTCTTGAACAGAAGGTACAGGATTTGAACCTGAGTAACCCTAACCATGAGGTATACCTACCTGGGTTATCACACACACACACGCACACACACACACACACACACACACACACATACACACACACACATACCCACACCTACCTCTATATGCAATACTAAACTAAAATGGCAAGCTCCATATGCAATATTATCGGCACACACACGGATAACTCCAGCTCCAAATGGCTTGTGTGGGTGGACAGGAAGAGTACAGATGCGACCAGGACCCTCCTTACAGCAGCAATAATAATTAAGTTTATCAAACTTACTTGCAAAATGGCAATATCTTGTGTGGGTGGAAGGAAGAGCACAGATAACACATTAATGACACACCCCCCTTCAGCCCTCAGCCAAATTCAGACAGGCTGGCACTGTTCATGAAGCTATCATCATTGTGATGTGATGACATCAGCAAAACCCCCCCCCCCCAAAAAAAAAAAAATCTGAAAAACAACCTGGGAAATTTGGAAATTAAAGGGGCCAATTGGGAATTCGTGGCACCCCATTATTTTGACCTCAAAACTGGTAAATACCAAGGAATTCAGTATGGTTGAGAGGTCTGACTTACTCCAAAAAATGCCTTCCTTGTTCTGCAGTTAGATTAGGACCTAAGTGGACAGACACAATGGTGCAGTGTTTAATGTTGTCTCCTCATAGTCAGAGGTTCCCTGGTTTGGCTCTTGATTGGGGTACCATCTGTGCAGAGTCTATACTTCCTCTCTTTGTCTGAGCGAGCTTTCTCTGGGTGCTCCAGTTTCCACCCATATTCACAAGACACGTGGTAGGATGACTGCCAACTTCTAAGCTGCCCATGAGTGTGACTGCAATGTGGAAGAAAGGCCCGGCAATCTACTTCCATTTCTCCCCCATGCCTAGTAAACTCCACGGATGGCAGTGGATGCTCATTGGGTCACTATACAAGTCAGCTGCTCCTCCAGAGTGTGGCTGGATGGAAATAAAAATGTAGTTACTGTGCTCATTAATTACTGTGTATATTATTTTCTCTTTATTCTTACTGTCTGTGTATATTTACAAAAAACACCCAGTGTCATAAATCCTCTAGTAAGCTAGTCATACAAAATAAAGAATGTCCTTTTTTCAAAGGTCTGCATAGAAACAAGTGGCCTGGCAGAGGTAATGAACAGTATGGAAAACAGCTGATCAGCATTTAAGTAACTTGCAATGTGGCACTATACAGGCATTCTCTTATTTTATGACATACAAATTACTGAAACTCTGCAACCAGCATAAGTGTGTCTGTAATGGCTGAACCCTCCCAGCCTGGTATGCTTTTGTCTGTGAAGTTCAGAAAAATAAATCCAGATAATCTTGCTTGTATATTGTCCCAACAGTCATTAGGTTATAGCAATTGAGGGTCTTTATCAGGGATGAATGTGACACAGATAAAAAGTAAGAGGTGCTCTAATAGCAGAGGAAAGCAGAATACTGTCTCTTTGGCCTCATGTCTCCTCAAAAATAATCTTAGAAGACAGACCCAGTGAAGATGATCCAGGAAAAAAATTATTAAGTACCCATGATTGCTAATTCTGCCCCCCAAAAAATGGACTGAAAAACTGCACCTGACAGACTGTCTTTTAAGTGGGCTGTCGGAGAACTGTAGACCAAAGACTGAAAACCAAAGAAGAGAGGCTTGAGTTTAAAGGGGCAAGGAGAGAGGCCTGGTCAGCATAAAGATAGAGGTCCCAAGCACATCCTTATTACTAGAAAGGGAACATGAAGTGCATAAAGAAGTCATCATTCCGGAGATAGCCAAACAAAAGTATTGTAACAATAAATCTTCTTGGACTAGGCCATAAGGACTAAATAACCTCAGGAAAAAAACTGCAAGAGAGACTCACCCAAGCTAGAGTTTTAACTGTAACATCTTAAACCCCCTGTACTGGAGGACCATGGGATATATGCAAGTGACCCCTTAAGGACATAACTGTGTTTCAGCTACAAGAGTTCTGAACTCCCATGGCTTTTAACTTGGCTGAGGCTTTCTTGCAGTTTTTACTAAAGGGTTTGCCAGTGTGAATTTTTCACCCTTTGGTTTGGATGTTGTTTGGAATACTTTGCAAGCACCCTACTGTTTGTGAACTTCAGGTTTGATAAGCTCTGTGTTTCTAAAGTACAGGTAAACAATCCACTTATGCTGTAGAAATGATGTTAAAAAATGCCCAAACATGCATGTCTGCTGCTAGTGGAGTTTGGTTGCGTTGGACTGAATGTACCCATAAAGACTTAAAAAGTGAATAGTCATGGGCATTTAGAAGTCAGTAGGCTGAAACACTGTTACATCCTTAAGGGGTCATTCACATTTATCTCACGAGCCTTCACTACAGGAGGTCTAAGGTATTAGATTCTGAAGACTCTAGTTTGGCTGGAACTTTCTTGCAGTTTTTACTAAACGGTTTATTTGTGTGATCTTTTTACCGTCAGCTTGAATGTTCGGATTGAGAAGAATTTCTTGAAGTATAACCATCGCCCTGCAACACTTGCTCTTTTGACTGAAAATGAAATTCAGAAAGTGAGGGAACTCTTTTTCTTTTCTTGGCTAAAGACGTACTAGGCAAAGGAAAAGGTGGCAATGAGCATCTTAGCACATCCCAGTAAATCTTCCCTTTCCATAGAAATAGAATAAGGAGAAGGCAAGATTTTCTGACCATGTTCACATTTCCTGGAAAACTCCCTGGAATATCATCATCATCATCAATCCCCTTTTCCATTTTCTACATGGGGTCGGTGTTGTGTCACTTGTCACAATGTCTCCCATGCCATTCTCTTACCATCTTCGACAGTCATGCCTGTCACAGGTCTTTTTTCACACAACCCATCCACCTCTTTACTGGATGCCATTGCTTCCCCTTGCCTTCTTCCTGTCTGTCCCAAATCTTCTTCACCAGATTGCCTTCTGTTTTTCTACACATGTGCCTGAACCACCATAACCTGTTCTCTTTGACCTTTTCTGTAACTGGAACTACTTTGGCTTCTGCTCTTATGTCCTCATTTCTTTGTCTGCCCCACAGTGTGCATCCTACCACCAGTCTCAGGCACTTTATCTCCATCACCTCAAGGTTCCTAACTGCTCTGCCTTTACTGCTTAGGTTTCTGTACCAAACAGCAGTACTGGTCACACCTCTGTTTTGCACATCATACTTTTCAGCTACTTAGACATTCTTCTGTCATACAATCTCCTAACACTCTGTGCCAGTTGACTGCAGCCCCTGAGATCCTAGCTTTGACCTCGTCATTTAAACTTCCTTTCTCCTCAACCACTCCTCCCAGATACTTGAAGCTGTTAACCTGTTCCACTGTTTTCCCTTCCATCTCAGTCTTCAGCTTCTTCTGATTTTCTCTATTTACTGCCATTACAAGTGTCTTATCTGTACTCAGTTTTGTCCCATGTGCCTTCAGTTTTGCATTCCATTCTCCTAGCCTTTTCTGAAGTTCTTGCTCATAGTCTGCCTGTTATGCCATATTGTCTGTATACAGCAGCTTTGTTGTCATGTGCAATCTGACCTATCTGGTAATGTAGTCCATCACCAGTATGAGCAGCAGTGGGCTCAGTGCAGATCCTGGATGCGCACCCATTCCCAACTGGGCTTTACTATACTTGGAGAAAGCTGATTTGGGCAGTCATGCTGCGGTTCAAAGTCTCAGAAATGTTGGCAAAATTAGTGCACGCTATGTACAAGGACCCATTGACTCCCTGGAAAATAACTAATCCTTAGCAGTACTCATCCCTGGCTCAAGTTCTCAATCTCACCTGAGTGAAGAACCCTCACCTGTCCCTTTTCCTAAGACTTACAAGAGTGTTTCTTGCCCACCAAGGGCATTCCTACAGCCACACAGAATGTGGCTATCCTCTGTTCTTGGTGGCTCTAGATGCACCACAAGGGGGACAAGGGGAAAAGGATGCCCAATATGAAGAACCAAGAGCTGCCACATCAGAGTTACCTACCTGTGGCTGAGGTAGAACAGGAGCCAGCCTGGCATCCAAAGACTTCCCAACAACTTTCTTTTTCTGCAAGCAGAAGAAAATAAATCCCTGGAGAAATGGTAGCTGCTCCATAGTTTAGCCAAGAATGAGACCTCAAGGGCAGTTAGAGGAGCCCTGATGAGTTGGTAAAAGTTAAAGTAGAGAATTAGTAGTACTGAGATAAATAAACCACTGACAGTCCCTTGCAAGCACAATATCCTGTCCCAAATAAACAAACTTACAAAATCTGTAGAAAAATTTGGTGGAAAAAAAAGAACTGTCTTTCACAAAATACTTCACATAAGCATTTATGCAAAAACTCTCTTCGAGAAACAATGACAGTCCCAAAAACATTCAGTTTCCTTAAAAACACATTTAAATTAGAAAAACACATTTTCCTCAGAAAAAAAAATTAGTGGAAGGTTTTCCACAGCAGGAACTTATCTGCTCAGCCTCAGCCAAGCCTGCCAACTCCCTTTTTATTCTTTCTCTCCCTGTTTGTCAGTCCTGTCACATATCTTTCTATCATCAACAAAAAAAGGAATATTCCCTTTCCAAATCTTCTGCAATGCTACTACTACAGACACTGGAATGGAATGCAATGGCCCAAATACTAACCTCATAGTACTTCAGAGGTAACCATCCTTTCATGTCAGTGGACTCTGTTTACTGAAACCCTCTATATCCCTTTTTCAGTTCAGTGTTTCAGCCCGGTTAAAAGACTATGATCCCTTACAAGTCATTATATTTTTTTTTATTAGCCTTTATTGTAATACCATAAAGTCTAAGCACTCATGTCTAGAGACAGTTTCTTACCTTCTATTGTGTTACCAAATCAAATAATTGTATAAGAACAGCCTGGCTTGAAAACTTGTGTCTGTTGCTCCACCTACTTTCAAATATTTCAAAATTCTTTTCCTTACAAATAACTCCATGCCCTTTCCTAAAAATTAAGATTGTCCTGATCTCACTCTTGTGAAGGCCCTCTGGCTTTGTTTTCAGTTCTCTCTTGGGTTCTCTAACAAATGGCCGAATCCTAGCAGGCCCAATCACTCTTTGTGGCTTTTGTTTTGAGAATTCCTGCATGATTCATTTTTCTGTGAAGAGACAAGGATTAGCCCCTTTACACATGGTGTTCTACTGAATGGATACACTAAATCTCCCTTCTCTTCACCCTTTGTGGCTTTTGTTTTGAGAATTCCTGCATGATTCATTTTTCTGTGAAGAGACAAGGATTAGCCCCTTTATACATGGTGTTTCTACTGAATGGATACACTAAATCTCCCTTCTCTTCTGTGACTATTAAGCAAATAAACTGTAACCTTGCATTTTTTGCACTACCGTTTTCCACCGAATTCACCCATGTTATAAATCTTCACTCTAAAAATTTTCATCTTTGTTCATCTATGAATCTATATAGCAGGGACTGCTTTCCTTCTTACCTGGACTGGGAATCTTCCTCAGTTTAGGAAAGGTGATCTGTTTTCCCAAAGGCAAATCCTCAACTTCAAGTATGACTGGATCTGAGCTCAGCACAGCAGATATAGATCAGGAAGTTGCACCTAGTAGCTGCCTCAGCTGGCATAACTTGCCAGTCAGAATTCTTGGGATCACAGAGGAACTGCTACAAGCTATCAAGTCTAACACTGAGATGGTGCATCTGAGGGATCCATGATGCAGCTGCATTAAGCTGGACAGCTTTACATCCTTTAGGCAAAATGTCTGTGGTGGATCCAAATCAGACATTATTTTAAGAAATGTATACAGTAGCCCTAGCAAAGGATGAAGGCAGCATCATGCCTAGGGCCACTGCACTAGCTGTGTGATTTTGGTCGCACTGTCCCTGCTTTGGTTACCAATGCATACCTTATGATTTATCAACTGCATGAGTACTTGATGAGTGCAGGAAAACCTTCTGAAAACAGCAAATAAAAAAATGAAGCAGTGTCTGCAAAATGAACACACTTGTATGTGTTAAATGTCTGCAATGTGGCAGTCGGTAAGTACCAATGAGAACCTCTGATATACCAGAAGTTCATTTAACCTATGAGTGCTGGAAAGTACAGGTCTTAGGCACACAGCTGGAAATATTCCCCACGTGTTAGCTTGTGAGAAATCCTTACTTAAAGAAATAAAATAAGCATGCTTCGGAAGGATGAAAGAGGTAACAGTTTTTCTGCCTCACATAATGGTCTACAAGATTCCATACACTGCAGTCTAAAAAAACTGAGGAAAAGAACTGAGTTACACATTTTGTAATGCAGATATATCGCTTCATCTTCAGGGAATACTGGAAGCCAATGTAACATCACAACCTCCACTAAGAGCACAAATAAAAGCAGTATACCATACCAACAGTTACAGATGTGATACAACACTCAAACCTGCGTACATGTTAATAGAATGGGAAAAGTACAGCTGTGTATACTTACAATAATACAAAGCAATATAATCAATGCCAGTGCTTATGAAAGTCAATTCAAACTGTGTATACTCATAACTCAAAGTTTTTAAGCATCAGAATTTAACAGCACTTAGAAAACTGCTAACCACATACAGCACTGACTTGCATAATGGGCATCTATTCCCTAGAAGAAGGTATCAGGTGTGAAGGCAGCAGACTATAATGTGCAATGATTTTCAGTGAAGAAGGGCTTAAAAATACTAAGCTACAGTGTGAAGAAAAGCAAATCAATAATTTCATTAAATGCACCAGTGCACAGTGTTTTCCAGGAACGCATTAGTGAAGCAGTAAGATAGACCTTTTTTCCTATCAGTGTAGCTTACAAAACAAAAGCTGCCAAAGCCACATGGTAAGAGGCTTATGTTTCCTTATAGTAGGTTCATTCTTAGTGTAAAGTACAAGCATTCTCATCAACAGCAATGTCCTGTCATAGGTACTGCAGACAATTACTGATGCACATAGGAAGTTAGTTTACCATTTCATTTGTTTACCTGTCAAGCTTAGGCCAACAGACCTTCAAGAAGCTTGATAATCTGTAACTCTCTGTGGCAGTGACCTTTGTATTAGTTTATTTTCTCCTTTTTTCCTTCTTTTTTGAATTAAGGAAAGCAGAGCAAACAAATAATGGCAGGAAACCAACACATTTAAAATTCAAGAAATGTTATTAAAGCAGCGACTGGACTACAGTGAGGCTAACATTTTAAACTCAACAAACTGGTAATGTTTATTAGCCAAGGGACATTTTACAAACTCAATGAATTAGGTGCATTAAGAACAGGCATAAACCCTTGACCAGCAAGTTCAGACATTACTAGTAAAGATATCAAAGTTTTTTTTCTGTAATCTTTAAGTTTTATTACATCATACTGAACTCTGTGAATCCCCTGCTGGTAAGTTTTTAATGTGGAAAATGCTTAAAAATATGACTAATAAATACAGCACATGCAACTTAAATGTAACCAGTTTGGAGGCTACTTCTTACACACAAAACTTCTAGTAAAGCCTGACTACGTACAATGTGGCAAACAACTCTGGCTTCATATATTTGTGAAAGGTTCAAATAATTTACAGTAATTTTTGCACATTTTATTTCTTTTTTAAGGAACAGAGTATTTCAGCCAGTGTGCACTTTCACTTAACGACATATCTTTGCAAAACAACTATCTGAGTCTCCGGAAATGTTATCAACAATCAGTGAAGCCACTGTGCTGGAAATAGTTACTTTTCAAAACAACATATCAGTACAGAAATAGAAGTTATGTTCTTACCATAACGTTCCATGTTAGTTGTCTTCTTCTCGCCTTCTTCTTGCTGGATGGGTTCGGAGCCGACCTCGGCTCCGACTCGGCCACTCTAAAAGCTCGAGAGTTGGTTCCACCGGCTCGAGGCTCCCCTTATATCCCACAATGCTAGGCGTGAGTTACCTCAGATCTCGTTTGTAAGCTAACCCCAGCTTATAATAGTATGAGCATAACTATAACAAAGTCCACCTCTAACCAGGGAGAAGAAGGGTGACCTATATCCTCATCCAGGAAATATGCACAACAGCATATGCCTAATAAAAGAGGTGGTAGAAAGAGAGGTCACAATCACAACTCCTCTAGGTCTGTCCAGGCCAGGGGGCAGGAGGGTGGGGCCTTAAGAAGAAGGCGAAGAAGACAACTAACATGGAACGTTATGGTAAGAACATAACTTCTATATGTTAAGTTGTCTATCTCGCCTTCATTCTTGCTGGATGGGACCGCGTCCCTAGCACCTTGTCCCGGTGGCCTAACGGAACAGACTCCTGAGAACAGTGGAACCAAAGTTAGCTCTATGCCTAGAAGCTAAATCTAACTTATAATGAGAAATGAAAGTGTGAGGAGTAGCCCAAGTAGCCGCTGCACAAATGGTGTCAATAGGCAGTCTGTCTTGGAAGGCTAAAGAAGTAGCCAAAGCTCTGGTGGAATGGGCCTTAGGTTTATTAGGCAGCTTTTGGTGTCTAATTTCATAAACAAGGGAAATCAGAGATGTTAGCCATCTAGATAATGATACCTTTGAAACTGAAAGTCCCTTTCTGCCTTCTGCATAGGAGACAAACAGCTGGTCAGATTTTCTGAATTGTTTTGTTCTATCCAAATAGTACCTCAACTGACGATGAACATCTAGCCAGTGTAATTTTTGTTCAGACCTATTGGAATATTCTGGAAAGAAGACAGGGAGGTCAATGCTTTGATTTAGGTTTGACGTCGAGACTACCTTAGGCAAAAAGGACGGGTTGGTTCGTAAGGATACCCTGTCCTTATGGAACAATAGATAAGGAGGTCGACAACTGAGTGCTTGAAGTTCTGAAACTCTTCTAGCTGAAGTAATAGCTACCAGAAAGAGAGTCTTCCATGATAGCAATTTTAAAGAACAGGAGGCTGCAGGTTCGAAAGGGGGAAGAATCAAAGAAGTAAGAACTAAATTTAGGTCCCAAGGAGAAGGAGGATTTCTTATAGGAGGTCTGAGAAGAAAAACTCCTTTCAAAAAGGCTTTGCAAAGCTTATGGGACATTAAGGCAGACTCAGAAATACCCACATGAAAGTTAGAAATAGCTGCCAATTGAACTTTAAGAGTAGAAGGAGATGAACCTGCATGGAAGAGTTCAGCTAGAAATTCAAGGACTATTTGGATGGAAGCAGTGAAAGGATCTATGTCCCTTCCTTGAGCCCAATATGTGAAGCGTTTCCACTTACTCAAATAAATCTTCCGAGTGGAAGATTTATGGGAAGCTATCAAAATATCTCGAACGGAGTGAGATAATTGAGGAAGCCTGGCTAAGGTTGGAACTGGAGGAACCAAGCAGTGAGGTTCAGAGAGGGAGGGCGATGTAACTGACCCGACTGATGGATCAAAAGATCTGGAACTAGGTCCAGATGCCAAGGTCGCTCCAATAGAAATTGATGTAGGAAGGGGAACCACACCTGTCGAGGCCAGTAAGGAGCAATGAGGATCAACGAGACCTTCTGAGTGATAGCTTTCTGTATCACTTGAGAGATTAGTGGGAAGGGAGGAAATGCATACAGAAGTCCCCGGGGCCAAACTTGGACTAGAGCGTCTCTGCTGGGTTGGCCTGGTAAAGGGAATAGAGTGAAATAATCTCTGCACTTGCTGTTTTGGGGAGTAGCAAAAAGATCGCAGCAAGGCTGACCCCACTTGAGGAAAATTTCTCTCACAACAGAGTCTTTCAGAGACCACTCGTGAGGCATGAGGATAGCTCTGCTCAACTTGTCCGCGATTTGATTGGACTTCCCGGGGATGTGCGTTGCTGTCAGAAAACGCTGAGAAGAAATCGCCCATTGCCACAATCTGAGTGCTTCTCGACACAGGGGGTAGGACCTGGTTCCGCCTTGTTTGTTGATGTACCACACTACAGACATATTGTCTGTCTGGATTGCAATCGTTCCCAAGGGAAGAGAGTCTTGAAGGGCTTGCAACGCTAAAAGCACTGCTCTCATCTCCAGAACATTTATGTGCAAGTGGCATTCGTCTGGTTGCCATGTGCCCTGGACCGTCCTGCCCTGATAATGCCCCCCCACCCGATCAGGGAGGCGTCCGTTGTCAGAGTAGCAACCGGAGGGGGTGGAACAAAGGGTCTTCCCAACAAGAGCTGAGGGGAAGACATCCACCACATGAGATGATTTCTGCACGCCTGCGTGATCATAATGGTGTGGGACATTGGAAGTTGCTGGTATGACCAATGTGTAAAGAGCATCCATTGAAGGATTCGCATGTGGAATCTGGCTAATGGAAGCAGAGGTATGGCCGCCATAATTCCCAACACTTTCAGAACTAACCTGGCTTTGATTCTGTTGTTGTTGAAAAGGAGTGAGACCAGTTTGTGTATGTCTGTTATTCTCTGATCTGTTAGTCTCGCAGACATGTCTACTGTGTCTAGATTTGCGCCTATGAAGGTAATAGTATGACAAGGCGACAAAACAGACTTTTCGCAATTTATTGAAATGCCTAACTTTTGACAAATGCGAAAAGTGTAATCCCTGGCCATCAGAAGGAGATGCTTGGTGGGAGCTGTGAGGAGCCAGTCGTCCAAATATGGAAACACCTGGAATCCTTGTCGTCTCAGGTGAGAAGCTACCACTGCCATGCATTTGGTAAACACCCGGGGGGCAGTGGTGAGACCAAAGGGCAGGGCCCTGAACTGAAAATGACTGGTTCCCAGCCTGAAGCGGAGGAATCTTCTGGAGCGTCTGTTCATTTTTATGTTATAGTACGCATCCTGAAGGTCTATAGAGCACATCCAGTTTCCTTTTACCAATAGGGGAAGGATGGACTGCAGCGTGACCATCCGAAATCTTGTTTTCTTGACTGATCTGTTCAAGATACTGAGATCCAAAATTGGTCTCCAGTCCCCTGTTTTCTTTGGAACTAAAAAGAACCTTGAGTAGATTCCGGATCCTTGCTGGTCTGCTGGAACTGGCTGAATTGCTCTTTTTGCAAGCAGCTTTGAAATTTCCAAAACCGCTAGATCCCTTTGAGCGGGTGGAACATCTGGAAGGGATTTTTTTTGATTGGTTTGGAATGCGAAGAAAGGGGATAGAATAGCCTTCGAAATGACGGACTGTACCCATTTGTCTTGAGTCAGGGATAGCCAGGCTTCTGGGTACAGTGACAATCTCCCCCCGACTGCCTCCGAAGGTGGGCAGTCGGGCAACACCTCAGGGATGCTGAAAGGGCTTATCAGAGAAGGCTTCTCGATTGCCCTGGTTCAGGAGCCCCTGCCTCGAGGCGGCGTCTACCATTGTTATTCCGCCTCTGCCTCTGGCGGGAAGCGACTTTGTCGTCAGGCGAAGTCCCTTGAGATTGTTTACGGAACCACATTTTCCCACTTTTCTGGCCCTTTGGGGTAAGGCCTAGAAGGAGTAGAAAAGCGGACTCCGGCGGCAGAAAGAGTCTTGCCATCAGTCTCGCACCTAGTCAAGGTTTCTTTCACTTGAGGACCAAAGAGAGATGATCCATCAAGCGGGAATTAGTGAAAGACGTCTTGAAGGGGTCCAAAATTGCATAGCCGCATCCAGGCATGCCTACGTAAGGCCACACCCGTCCCTGCGGCCCTACTCGCTCCATCAGCCGCATAAGAAAGGAGGCGCATGGAGGAGTTGGCTATGGAGTTAAGGGTAGCCAGCTGAGTGTTCATCTTATCTTGAAAACCCGCAGCTGTAGGGTCCTTCAACATGTCACTCGCTTCTTTAATCAAGTCCCTTTGAAGGCAGTAAAATGGCACAGGTAGTTCAGCGAGCGCATAGCAAATGTCGCTGGCGAGAACATCCGCTTCCGTACCTGTCCATGGACCTAGATTCCTTGTTAGGTGGATGGACAGGTACTGAAGGATCAGCTAGTTCCTTCTTAGTGGCAGCAGCTACCACCATAGCATCCACAGAAACTCCTTTTGTCAAGAACTGTTTGTCTGCTGGTGCCGTTATGAATTTTGAGGGTCTCCTGGGAGTGGGGTCCACTGAATCAGGAGCCGTCCATGCCTTTTTAGCTACCACCTGCATGAGGGGGTCAAAGGGGGGAGACACCCAGGAGGTGGAAGGACGAGAGCCAAACGCCTCAAGGTACACAGATTCATCCTCTGAAGGGTTGAGGGCTGGCCAATTTCCCCTCTGTTTGAGGATTTCAAGAATGTCTGCAAAAGAGACATCTTCAGAAGGGGAACGGGGGGAACCCTCGGAATCCTCTAAATCTGTGTCAGATGTGATGGACTCAGGTGAGTCAATGTGTTTCCTCTTACACTTCCTCTTCCGAGGGGGCTCTGCTGCCAAATCAGGAGAGGCCTCGGAAGAGGATGAGATCCCCACAGGGGGTTCCTGAGGAGCTGGCTCTCTGCGGTCCGGGATGAGGGAGTGAGTCGACTTGACCTGTGGCACCGTGGGGAGGGGCGGAGCCGACTGTGGAGTAGAGCCAGGCTCTAACACACTCCGCATGACCTCGAGCACCCCTGTCAGGCAGAGCCAGAGGTCCCGCTCCGAGAAGCTGAGAACCTCCCTCGGCACCGACAGTGATGGCTCCGAGGCGATGTCGGAGCCGAACTCACCAGCGCCGAAGCTCCGAGAGGAAGAGCGGGTCGGACAAGGGTCCGATGCCACTCACCCCTCGGAGCCGGCGAGGAAGTTCAGCGCCGAGATTCTTCGAAGAAGAAATCGGAGCCGGCGAGCCGAAGACATCTGTATCGGCTCGGCGCTACCACAGTCTCGGTTCAGCGCCCGGCTCCGAGCTCAACGGAGTCGGAGGAGGAACATATTGATGGACAGGGGCAGGCATCGACTGATGAGTCGGGCTCTGAAGCATTTGGGCCAGTGCCTCGGACTTAAGAAGTCGACTCACTACCCTCTGAAGGTCATGATCCGACAGCCTCGATGACCTAGAGGTGAGATTTATGGCTCCGTTCAGACAGCAGAGGAGATGCTGGAGCCGAATGAACGGAGCCAAGGGATGGTGACCTAGATCTCTTCCTAGATGTCGGCTCCGAAGGTCTGGTTGGAGCCGACAAGGGGATTTCTAATACCTCGGCTCCAGCCGGAGCCGAGGGAACCACAGAAGTTGTAGACTCATCGGCTCCAGCCGGAGCCGATGCAGACGTAGGTTTAGCAGCCTTAGGTCTCGGCTCAGTAGCTGGAGCCGAGGACCTAGAAGCCTTGGAGGGCTTCCCAGAGACAGAAAGGGAGTCCTCAGGCTTAAGTAGACCCCTTAAGATCAACTTGTTCTTTCTTTCCTGCAGGGCCCTGGGACTGAAGCCGTGGCATACAGCACAGGAGTCCTGCAGGTGCAAAGGCCCCAGGCAGTAGACACAAGAAGTGTGACCGTCTGTCAGAGACATTTTCTGACAGCACGCATCACACTTCTTGAAGCCTGAGACCTTTGTGTCTTTAGACATCCTAGAACAGGAAAGTGTAACCACACACACTCAGTCAGACACACTGATTACACTTATCTTATTTTAAAACTCAAAAATAAAACAATTAACTAAAAGTTTTAATTAAGAGCAACACACACACACCACTAGGGAATGGGGGAAGGCCAGAAGGCCCGAGGGAGAACTTCTAAGTTCTTGTGGGAAAGAAAGCAGGATTTTCTGAAAACAGGGTAGAAATCCACTAAACTAAGGGAAAAGTAGTTAAACTTAAAAATATAGGGGTTTAAGTATTCTAACTTTACTGAAAATACACTTACCAACAAGCCGGTAGAAAACCAACACCTCGATCGCTGTAGCGGCAAACGAGATCTGAGGTAACTCACGCCTAGCATTGTGGGATATAAGGGGAGCCTCGAGCCAGTGGAACCAACTCTCGAGCTTTTAGAGTGGCCGAGTCGGAGCCGAGGTCGGCTCCGAACCCATCCAGCAAGAATGAAGGCGAGATAGACAACTTAACATATAATATTATGATGCAAACAACAACCCAGGCTATTGCTGACTATTAAAAATCGTATTCACAATCTACAGTCTATCCATCCATACATCTATCCAACCAACCATAATGCCCCTTTTCCAATTTTGCACAAGGGGTTGGGGTGTCACTTCAACAGTGACCATCATCTAGTGTCACCGTTTACATTGCTGGGTGTCTAGCCCTGCTGTGGAATCTGCACACTATCATATTGACAAAAGACGTCTCTGAAAGATCCCTTATTCATGTGCTGCTCTGCACTATCCGAATTGCAAAACGTCACATAAAGCTATTTTCATTGCTAACAGCTCTTTCACACATACCGAACAAATAAGCAAAATAGCAAAAATGTCATGTCCTGCAAAGTGACTTACCACCTCATTTTATATACCCTCTATGACATTCCATCTTTTGACTTAATTAGTTTACAATGAATGGCTTTGGTTAAATGCATTATGGTTTGTTAGTAAAAGCATTACAGAGAAACAGACAGTTCTACAGTTAAACGTAATGCAGCATTCTACCCTTCCTTTCCATTACCCCGTTGTGTTAGTTACCACATTACAAATAAAGACTTTAGGACTTATAAAGTATACTTAACGCTTTCACTTCTCTATTTTGTTTGATTACTTAAAATAAATTGTTCCAACCAAGGTAAAGTTTTAGTTATTTCAGATGTCTTGTTTAGTTACAATACCTCTCAACTGCCAGATTTTCGCAGAATGTCCAGATTTTTGCCTCATATTTTTGGCTTGTTTCTCATAAAATTGTGTTTTTTCCTGGCATATCACTGTCAAACGATTGAGGACTAAATTCAGAAAATAATGGCAGACATTTAAGTATCAGACTTAATATTCTTCAGAAAATGCATGCTAATGTAAAGCCTGTTAGTCTGTCAACTTTCTAAGTTTGTAAGAGTAATATTTAAAAAACATCCCTATTTTTGGGCCCCCCCCCCAAATATTTATGGCTTTGTTCAGATTTCTTGTTCTAAGAGGTTGAGAGGCATTTTTTAATATACAGCAATACTGCTATTTAGTTACTCGTCTGATACTAACAAGTCTAGTTAGCAATTAAACTTTTGCAGATTTTTATTCTGTCTTTTTAGACTTAGAGGCCACGCCTAGATATGAGTGTGAACAATCTCCTTCCGTCTTTATGACACAGGTACTTGCAATCTGTAACCAAAGTAAAATACTTTATAATACTTGACGTATGGCACATTTAATCATTATATGTAGATTGGGATTCAAAGACAAGTACTGCATGCCTGTCCAGCACTACGTAGCATGACAGGGCTCGTAGCTGCTTGGAAATACAGCAGGGCTTGCAGAGCACTGATAGTCCAAGAAAAGGACATCATAATAAAGTAATTAAACCTTGTTACTGGGAGAAGCACCACCAGGCAGATACAGTGGAGGAATCACACAAGAAAAGGGCATGTGACTGGAAAGCTGGACATCATATAAGAGGAAGGCAAGTGCCTAAAGACTGCGTGTGCCCACACATGTGATGAAGTGCCACATCACTGCCACATCTATAGTGACAGCTAGCCAAAGGACAACCAGTACAATAAAGTGACAATCTAGTTTATCATATAAATGTGAGGAAAGGGGGAGATAGGGGTTTTAGAAAAAGGGGAATAGTAAGTAGAGAAAACATACAGGGTAACTATAACAGATTACAGATACAGTAGGGGGATATACACATTATAATGAAGGATAAGTGGAGAAGTAAATAGGAGTGGTTGTGGGAGGAATGGCATGGTGGGCCCTGTGGGGATATTTCCCATGGTCTATGTTGGAATGCTGAGCAAGCAAAGAGTCAATATTCAAAACACTGAACCCATTACACTGAATGCTTGGAATACCAAAACCGAGCTAAAAAGCATAAAATATTGCAGCTTCCATGCCTCCCCAATGTATGGGGTTGTGCCCTTACAACACCTGCTAGTATATACACACACACATCCATACACACACACACACACACATCGGTCTACTTTGTTTCATTGAAAGCTCATTTCACTGAATTTGAATTCACCCCGACCAAATCGCTGAAAGCTCAAATTACTGAAAACTCATTTCACTGAAGTGAAGTACTGCCACTGTGTAGAGTACTGTAAGGCAAGTACAAGATATATGCCCTTTACCCCACTGTAGTGCGATCCTGGAGTTAGTATATATATAGTTGGGGAGGGTAGACCCATACACACACACACACACAATGGTCTACTTGGTTTCATTGAAAGCTCATTTCACTGAATTTGAATTCACCCTGACCAAATCGCTGAAAGCTCAAATTACTGAAAACTCATTTCACTGATGTGAAGTACTGCCACTGTGTAGAGTACTGTAAGGCAAGTAAGAGGTATATGCCCTTTTCCCACTATACTGCAATCCTGGAGTTAGTTCATATAGTTGGGGGGGGGGAGGCACAGCCCCCCACATTGGGGAGTGAGGGGGTACAGCTCCTCACCTAGTTTGGTTTTATATTTCACCAAAAGCTTCAAAACAGTACATTTCAAACCACAGACATGCATATTTACAACACCAATAACTAACTCTTTCCAGAAGGCAATGTATACCCAAACTAAGTGAGGGACTACACCCCTCACACCCCCTAATGTGGGGGGCTGTGATCCCCACATCCCCCCTATCCATATATACTAACTCCAGGATCACCCTACAGTGAGGAAAAGGGCATATACCTTGTACTTGCCTTACAGTACTCTACACAGTGCCAGTACTTCACTTCAGTGAAATGAGATGCTGTGAAATGAATTTTCAGTAATTTTAGCTTTCAGCGATTTGGTCACGGTGAATTGAAATTCAGTGAAATGAGCTTTCAATGAAACAAAGTAGACCAATATATATATATATATATATATATATATATATATATATATATATATATATATATATATATATATATGGGTCTACTTCAATAGACCGAAATACCAAATGATCGACATTTAAAACAACAAGACCAAATCAATGACTGTGCACAATCACGGAACTTCAAAATCACGAAATGCCATATAACCATCAATAAAACTTAGAACAGTGAAAACAGCTGATACTATCAGTTTCATTACACTTGCATTCACTAAGTAGCTATCTTCTACCTGTACATCGCTATTTAGTATGTTTAAATACATCCGAAGATATTAAGTACTTTAAATGTCACTACTAAATAAATACGGTGCAACAACGATGCACTCCTTAAAATGGAGAACATTGACATCTGTGCAGTGACAGAGACCTGGTTCAAAGCTCCAGAGAGCTCCCCTGCATTACCAGGCTATAATTCATACCACACCTTTCGGCCACCAAACCCGGACCGAAACACTAAAGGTGGAGGTGTGTCCATATTCATTAAGGATATCCACACCTCCAAGCTAGTTGCTCAGCATTATGCATCCCACCATGCCCCAGGATTCCCACTCCTCTTATCTTGATACACTGGAAAATATTAAGGTACAATCCAACACTCTAATAATGGGTGATTTCAACTACCCTACCATTAACTGGGAAAACTACTCATGTACCAACTCTTTTGCTCAACGTTTTCTGGAAATCATCAATTCCAACACTTTGGATCAACTTATCCACACCCCCACCAGAGGCAGCAATATCCTAGACCTGGTCATCACCAACATGGGTGACCGGTGTTCCACACCAGAGGTCAGCTCCTCGTTGGTCATATCTGGCCACAAGCTAATCACCCTAGACATCCACATCCCGCTCTCACCCCCCATTAGGAAAACAACCGTAAAAAATTTCTCCAAAGCCAACTTCACGCTTCTTCTCATGCTACACTAAGGCACTGTACGAGCACATCCACTCATGCATAAATCGTGCCATCCCAAATAGAACCAAGATGCTCTCATCCAAAAAAAAGAAGCCAATCTGGTGGTCCCCTGCCATAAACAAATTTTACAACAAAAGGAAGAAACTGTTGCAGAAAAGAGGAAAATCCCAGGATGCAAAAAACTTCCTTACCAGCCTCAGAAACTGAGATCCCTCATAAAATCCTCCAAAGCTAGTTACGAAAATAAAATTGCCAAAGATTCCAAAGACAACCACAAGGCATTCTATAACTATGTCAATAATCTAAATGGCAATGCTCAGATCTGCTCTGAGCTAAAACAGAATGGCATTAAATATACTGATCCCAAGGATATTGCCAATATCCTGGCAAATCGATTCAGTGCCAACTTCACCCCCCTCTCACCCCCTAAATGGCCCATCTCAATACCGGAAGATTGCCAAATTCCAGTAATAACGGCCACACAGGTAAAACACGCACTCTCCAAAGCTAAGAATACAGCATCCATGGGACCAGATGACATCCCGGGCTGTGTACTACATGAACTATAATATGAACTGGCACCTCACCTAAGTGTCATGTTTAATCATAGCCTCACCTCAGGTTTCATGCCCACTGAGTGGCGCAGAGCTACAGTTATCCCACTCCACAAGGGGAGATCCACCTTGGATCCCGGAAACTACTGTCCCATCAGTCTGACAAGCCTTATCTGCAAGGCCATGGAGCGTATTATCATGGAACTTATAAACAAAGACATTGGTAACCTTCAAACACTAGACCCCCACTCAGTTTGGGTTAGTGAAGGGCCGATCTTGTCTCCTGAACCTGATTGACTTCTTTGAATCAGTCTCCAGAGCCATGGACAAGGGTAAGGTGGTCCACAAAGCCTATCTAGACCTTGCCAAGGCCTTTGACACCATCCCCCACTCTGGAATCATAGATAAACTTACTAAGCTGGGCATTAATCCCTACGTCACCCAATAGGTTGCTAACTGGCTTACTGATAGAACCCACACTGTAAAAGTAGCCGACTCCAAATCCAGCTCCAGACAAGTGACAAGTGGAGTACCTCAGGGTTCAGTCCTGGGACAGCTCTTGTTTGGCATCTACTTCTCTGAAGTACAGGCCAACACTAAGGGACTCTGGATAACAAAGTTCACAGATGACTGCAAACTGGGAGCCATTATTGAATCCCAAAATGATATGGATACTCTACAAAGGGGCCTTACAGAAACAGATGCTTGGTGCCAGAGCCATGGGCTCATGCTCAATGCCAAGAAATGTATAGTTATCCCCTTTGGGAAAAAACATGTATCCATGAATTACCATATAGGTGGCAGTACACTAAACATCGAAAGTGTGATAAGAGACTTAGGGACACAGGTGGACAGTGGTCTCACCTTCGATAACCACATTGCCACAACAGTCAGGAAATCCTTCTATGTGACACACCTCATCACTAAGGACCTTTCATCCAGAAAAAACGAGGTCAATGTCCCACTGTACTCATCCCTCATTAGACCCATTATAGAATACAACGCCCCGTTTGGTATGTACCTCTCAAGACATCTGCAACAACTGGAAAGGCCGTGGAAATACCTCACTAAAAGAATCACAGACCTAAAGCAGATGCCCTACGCTGACCGACTTAAAAAACTCCAGCTATACTCTGTCGCATATCGTCTACTCAGAGGCGATCTTTGCTTAACATACAAGGCCATGTCAAACCCAGAGCTGTTGGACATGCTACACTTAAAGAAATTCCAATCCCTCAGAGCCACACGCTCCAGGGATCTAAACCTTGTCATCACAATAAACAAAACATGCTGGAGGGATAGGTTCCTGACCCAGAGACTCCCCAGACTCTGGAATAGATTGCCCATACATGTCAAGCAGAGTGCCTCTTTGGTCCTCTTCAAAAGGAACCTTGACGATTGGATGGGAGAAAGGAAATTCACCCCGGGGATCACGTCAGTCGCCCTGCTAGACAGGGGTCCAGGGAAGTAAACAGTGTGGGAAGAAATAGCCAGGGAATTGTTATGGCTAGGCTTGTATAGGCCATAGGGATGATAGCCTAGCACCAACCTATGAACCTATTAAGACAGAAGTGGCAAACTTCATGACACCAATGCAGATGGACAATAGAGGTACGTCTGCTGAATCCTACACAAATGCACTTTATAAGCACTTACACGAGTGCATGGATCGTGCTATCCCTAACAGAACCAAGATGCTATCCTCCAAAAAAAGGAAGCCAATCTGGTGGTCTTCTGCCATAAACAAACTCTACAACAGAAGAAAGAAACTGTTGCAAAAAAGAGTAAAATCTCATGACTGGAGGAACTCCCTGGTTAGCCTCAGTAAGAAGCCGAGATCCCTCATAAAATCCTCCAAAGATAGTTATGAAAACAAAATTGCCACTGATTCTAAAGACAACCACAAAGCATTGTATAGCTATGTCAAAAATGTCAATGTCAACACTCAGATCTGCTCTGAGTTACAGCACAATGACACTAAATATACAGAACCAACTGATATTGCCAACATCCCGGCAGATAGGTTCAGTGCTAACTTTACCCCCCTCTCACCCCGTAAAGGGCCCATCTTTATACCAGAAGAATGCAAAGTTCCTGTAATCACGGCTGCACAGGTAAAAACTTCACTCTCCAAAGCCAAGAACACAGCATCCATGGGACCTGACAACTTCCCAGGCTGCCTTCTACATGAACTACAGTATGAACTGGCACCCCACCCAAGTACCATTTTCAATCATAGCATCACCTCAGGCTTTGTGCCATTTGAATGGCACACCGTGACAGTTATCCCACTCTACAAAGGGGGGGCCACAACAGACACCAGGAACTACCGCCCCATTAGCCTGACGAGCCTCGCCTGCAAGGCCATGGAACGTATCATCATGGAACTCATAAACAAAGACATTGGAGATCTCCAAACCCTGGAACCCACACAGTTTGGGTTTGTAAAAGGCAGATCATGTCTCCTAAACCTGATAGACTTCTTTGAAGTAGTCATCAAAGCCATAGATGGGGGTAAGGTGGTTCACACAGCCTACCTAGATCTCGCCAAGGCGTTCGACACCATCCCCCACTCTAGAATTATAGATAAACTCACTAAACTAGGTATAAATCCCTATGTCACAAGATGGGTTGCCAACTGGTTTACTGAAAGAACCCACGCTGTGAAAGTAGCAGACTCCAAATCAGACTTCAGACCAGTGACAAGTGGAGTACCACAGGGTTCAGTCCTGGATATTCTCCTATTTGGTATTTACTTCTCTGAAGTACAGGCTAACACAGAAGGTCTTTGGCTAACTAAATTCGCAGATGACTGAAAACTAGGAGCTATAATTGAAACTCCTAACGATGTGGACATCCTACAAAAGGGCCTCACTAAGACAGATGCCTGGTGTCAAAGCCATGGTCTCACGCTCAATGCCAAAAAGTGCATTGTCATCCCCTTTGATAAAAATTCTGTACCCCTGAACTACCACATAGGCGGAAGTCTACTTAACACTGAAAGTGTGATAAGAGACCTTGGGACACAGGTGGACAGTAGTCTCTCCTTTGATAATCACATCGCCAAAGTGGTCAGGAAATCCTTCTACGTGGCACACCTCATCACAAAAGGTTTCTCATCCAGAAAAAAAGAGGTCATTGTTCCCCTCTACTCATCACTCATTAGACCCATTATAGAGTACAACGCCCCTTTTGGTATATACCTCACAAGACATCTACAACAACTGGAAAGGCCGCAAAAATACCTCACAAAGAGGATTATTGGCCTCAAACAGATGCCTTACGCAGACCATCTCAAAAAACTCCAGCTTTACTCCGTCGCATATCGCCTACTCAGAGGCGATCTCTGTCTAACATACAAAGCTATGTCAAACCCAGAGCTGTTGGACATGCTCCACTTAAAGAAATCCCAATCCCACCGAGCTACACGCTCTAGGGACCTAAACCTTGTCACCACAATAAACAGAACATGCTGGAGGGATAGATTCCTGTGCCAGAGACTTCCCATACTCTGGAACAGACTACCTATCTATGTCAAACAGAGCTCCTCATTAGCAAAAGAAAAATCTTGATGATTGGATGGGTAATAGGAAATTCACCCCGGGGATCACTTCTGTGGTTCTGCTTGACAGGGGCACAGGAAAATAATTTTCTTGGGTGGTGAAAGCCAGGGTACATTTTTGGCTAGGCTCGTAGTAAGAACCTATGAATGTCTATTTCCTGTGCTCTGCACTGAAAGCAACATGGCTGACGTAAATATGGAAATCCCGGGAGTGTTAGGTGGCTTGTACCAGACTGTATAGTCTCAAAAAAGAAAGCAGCTCCTAGTAGTAGATGGCTACTTGTGCCACTTAGAGAGGACAAGGAATTCTAAGAGATATTGGCGATATAAATACAAAATCTCGCAGAGTTGCAAAGGTAGAGCTGTAACTACAACAATGCCTAATGGGGACAGGCTAGATAAATCCATCCCACCCCACCATCCAGGGGATCCTGGAAAAGTGGAGCGGTACATAGTATGCCATGATTTAAAAACTAGAGCAACATACAACAGAGACACCCCATGTTTATTGGTTGAAGATGCGTTAACTTCAAACTCTTTCAAAATAATACAGAGTATACCTCACAGGAAAGCACTTTTGCAACAAGTGAGTCGTGTAAGGCATAAAACAGATGTGAAAGATGGTAGTGAGAACTTAACAGTTCACAGCACAGATTTTGCCAACTACCCGCTTAAAAGTAGCATTTTTGTCAGCACACTTATGTGTGATCCAAGCACAGACACCACAGTACTAGAATTCACTAATTTAATTGACAGTTATATGGCATTTCATGATTTTGAATTTTCTTGATTGTGCACAGTCGTTGATTTGGTCTTGTTGTTTTAAATGTTGATCATTTGGTATTTCGGTCCACTGAAGTAGACCCATATATATATATATATATATATATATATATATATATATATGTATATATATATATATATATATATATATATATATATATACACACACACACACACACACACACGCACACATGTATATGTGTTTATATATATATATATATATATATATATATATATATATATATATATATATATATATATATATATAGATACAGAGACTGCGGTGGTGGTGCTGCGGTAGCGTTGTCGCCCCACAGTAAGACATTGCCCTGTTCGATTCTCACCTAAAGCGCCTTCTGTGTGGAGACATGCGTGAATGGGCGTACCTTCGTTGAAGTTTGTACGTCAGGGCTGGAAACTCGGTACGTAAAAATCTGCTGCCAATCATTAGGGGACCGGAGTTCCGCTGTGGCGACCCCTAACCGGGAAAAGCCGAAAGATACAACAATATAGATAGATATCATCTCTGAGATTGCACTGCATAGAGGAAAATGAAAGCCCCACTCCAGGCTGTACTGCAATCTCAGAAATTGCATTTGACAAATTTCTGAATATTTGATCTTTTGCTTTTGACATTCTGAAGGTCGACATTTTTGATTTTCAGTCTTTGAATAACTCAGTTTTCCCTGCTGCTATTGTTGTTTCCTCACAACCATGTTAAGCAACGTACCACATGCTACAAATATTTGGTTGCAGGTCTCAGGCAAACACTGTGATGCTCCAATGGATACATAAAGGCAGTAGAAGCATTCCTTATGTTGACTGGAAACATGATCCACCACATTCTGTGTCTCTGACTTGTTCTGACAGTAAACGGAAAACTTCTTTTGTGATCATGGAAGACAATGTGTAAGGCATCTATCATTTTTTCTATTAATATTTCTATTTACATTTACTATGAGTTTCCCTCATCTAATGTGAGCTAATGCTGTGGTGCTTTTCAGACAAATATGTTTATATAAAACAAGATTAAAAATTGCCTTATAAACTAGACAGGGTCACTCTTCAATAACAGAATTTAATGACACTTTCTGATGTATTTTTGAATATTCCAAGATTTCTAATCCAGTTATTTTTCTAAAAGGAATGTTGTTCAAAGTAACTTGCATATAGACTACAGAATGTAACACAAAAAGCCAGCTTCATCGAAGGGAGATCCTGTACATCAAATCTAGTTAACCTCTTTGAGAAGGTCAGAAAAGCTCTTGACAGTGGTCATGCTGTTCATACAGCATATTCAGACCTAGTCAAAACATCTAATACCACCTCCCATGCAGGCTTTAAATACAGATCCTTTTGTGGTAAAATGTACAGCAAAGTGGCTAAAAGACAAAATCCATATAGTTCATGTGGCAGGTGGCTTATATGAAAGTAAGAAAATTAGGTAGCGGAGTCTCCCAGGGCTAAGTACTGCTCTCTATTCTTCTCAATATTTATTTCTCAGATCTCCAAACTCAGTACCAGAAGCTCTGGTTAACTAAGTCTGCACTTATCTGCAAACTGGGTGGGACTGTCAATTCCATCCCTTTGCACCTACACCCTTCTGAACAACGTACCCTAGTTAATACCCAGTACACTGAACATGGGTTTAAACACTAAAAAGTGTAATATTTCATTTGGCAAACAACCCCCACCCACACCATACAGTATAGATAATACTGCATGTACTACTAAATGAAAACGTAGTCAGACCCCTGGGTTGACTGTTCCCTCTTCCTCAATAATCCTGTGGCAATTGTAGTCAGAAAAAAATGTTCTAATCAGCACAACTAATAGCAGCTGGTATACCGTGCAAAGCTACAGGTATTGGTAAACTTAATAAAGGTGTACTGCAAAGGTTTCTACTCAGCACAACTAATAGCAGCTGGTATACCGTGCAAAGCTAAAGGTATTGGTAAACTTAATAAAGGTGTACTGCAAAGGTTTCTACTCAGCACAACTAATAGCAGCTGGTATACTGTGCAAAGCTACAGGTATTGGTAAACTTAATAAAGGTGTACTGCAAAGGTTTCTACTCAGCACAACTAATAGCAGCTGGTATACCGTGCAAAGCTACAGGTATTGGTAAACTTAATAAAGGTGTACTGCAAAGGTTTCTACTCAGCACAACTAATAGCAGCTGGTATACCGTGCAAAGCTACAGGTATTGATAAACTTAATAAAGGTGTACTGCAAAGGTTTCTACTCAGCACAACTAATAGCAGCTGGTATACCGTGCAAAGCTAAAGGTATTGGTAAACTTAATAAAGGTGTACTGCAAAGGTTTCTACTCAGCACAACTAATAGCAGCTGGTATACCGTGCAAAGCTACAGGTATTGGTAAACTTAATAAAGGTGTACTGCAAAGGTTTCTACTCAGCACAACTAATAGCAGCTGGTATACCGTGCAAAGCTAAAGGTATTGGTAAACTTAATAAAGGTGTACTGCAAAGGTTTCTACTCAGCACAACTAATAGCAGCTGGTATACCGTGCAAAGCTAAAGGTATTTGTAAACTTAATAAAGGTGTACTGCAAAGGTTTCTAGTCAGCACAACTAATAGCAGCTGGTATACCGTGCAAAGCTACAGGTATTGGTAAACTTAATAAAGGTGTACTGCAAAGGTTTCTACTCAGCACAACTAATAGCAGCTGGTATACCGTGCAAAGCTACAGGTATTGGTAAACTTAATAAAGGTGTACTGCAAAGGTTTCTACTCAGCACAACTAATAGCAGCTGGTATACCGTGCAAAGCTAAAGGTATTGGTAAACTTAATAAAGGTGTACTGCAAAGGTTTCTACTCAGCACAACTAATAGCAGCTGGTATACCGTGCAAAGCTACAGGTATTGGTAAACTTAATAAAGGTGTACTGCAAAGGTTTCTACTCAGCACAACTAATAGCAGCTGGTATACCGTGCAAAGCTAAAGGTATTGGTAAACTTAATAAAGGTGTACTGCAAAGGTTTCTACTCAGCACAACTAATAGAAGCTGGTATACCGTGCAAAGCTACAGGTATTGGTAAACTTAATAAAGGTGTACTGCAAAGGTTTCTACTCAGCACAACTAATAGCAGCTGGTATACCGTGCAAAGCTACAGGTATTGGTAAACTTAATAAAGGTGTACTGCAAAGGTTTCTACTCAGCACAACTAATAGCAGCTGGTATACCGTGCAAAGCTAAAGGTATTGGTAAACTTAATAAAGGTGTACTGCAAAGGTTTCTACTCAGCACAACTAATAGCAGCTGGTATACCGTGCAAAGCTACAGGTATTGGTAAACTTAATAAAGGTGTACTGCAAAGGTTTCTACTCAGCACAACTAATAGCAGCTGGTATACCGTGCAAAGCTACAGGTATTGGTAAACTTAATAAAGGTGTACTGCAAAGGTTTCTACTCAGCACAACTAATAGCAGCTGGTATACCGTGCAAAGCTACAGGTATTGGTAAACTTAATAAAGGTGTACTGCAAAGGTTTCTACTCAGCACAACTAATAGCAGCTGGTATACCGTGCAAAGCTACAGGTATTGGTAAACTTAATAAAGGTGTACTGCAAAGGTTTCTACTCAGCACAACTAATAGCAGCTGGTATACCGTGCAAAGCTACAGGTATTGGTAAACTTAATAAAGGTGTACTGCAAAGGTTTCTACTCAGCACAACTAATAGCAGCTGGTATACCGTGCAAAGCTACAGGTATTGGTAAACTTAATAAAGGTGTACTGCAAAGGTTTCTACTCAGCACAACTAATAGCAGCTGGTATACCGTGCAAAGCTACAGGTATTGGTAAACTTAATAAAGGTGTACTGCAAAGGTTTCTACTCAGCACAACTAATAGCAGCTGGTATACCGTGCAAAGCTACAGGTATTGGTAAACTTAATAAAGGTGTACTGCAAAGGTTTCTACTCAGCACAACTAATAGGAGCTGGTATACCGTGCAAAGCTACAGGTATTGGTAAACTTAATAAAGGTGTACTGCAAAGGTTTCTACTCAGCACAACTAATAGCAGCTGGTATACCGTGCAAAGCTACAGGTATTGGTAAACTTAATAAAGGTGTACTGCAAAGGTTTCTACTCAGCACAACTAATAGCAGCTGGTATACCGTGCAAAGCTACAGGTATTGGTAAACTTAATAAAGGTGTACTGCAAAGGTTTCTACTCAGCACAACTAATAGCAGCTGGTATACCGTGCAAAGCTACAGGTATTGGTAAACTTAATAAAGGTGTACTGCAAAGGTTTCTACTCAGCACAACTAATAGCAGCTGGTATACCGTGCAAAGCTACAGGTATTGGTAAACTTAATAAAGGTGTACTGCAAAGGTTTCTACTCAGCACAACTAATAGCAGCTGGTATACCGTGCAAAGCTACAGGTATTGGTAAACTTAATAAAGGTGTACTGCAAAGGTTTCTACTCAGCACAACTAATAGCAGCTGGTATACCGTGCAAAGCTACAGGTATTGGTAAACTTAATAAAGGTGTACTGCAAAGGTTTCTACTCAGCACAACTAATAGCAGCTGGTATACCGTGCAAAGCTACAGGTATTGGTAAACTTAATAAAGGTGTACTGCAAAGGTTTCTACTCAGCACAACTAATAGCAGCTGGTATACCGTGCAAAGCTACAGGTATTGGTAAACTTAATAAAGGTGTACTGCAAAGGTTTCTACTCAGCACAACTAATAGCAGCTGGTATACCGTGCAAAGCTACAGGTATTGGTAAACTTAATAAAGGTGTACTGCAAAGGTTTCTACTCAGCACAACTAATAGCAGCTGGTATACCGTGCAAAGCTACAGGTATTGGTAAACTTAATAAAGGTGTACTGCAAAGGTTTCTACTCAGCACAACTAATAGCAGCTGGTATACCGTGCAAAGCTACAGGTATTGGTAAACTTAATAAAGGTGTACTGCAAAGGTTTCTACTCAGCACAACTAATAGCAGCTGGTATACCGTGCAAAGCTACAGGTATTGGTAAACTTAATAAAGGTGTACTGCAAAGGTTTCTACTCAGCACAACTAATAGCAGCTGGTATACCGTGCAAAGCTACAGGTATTGGTAAACTTAATAAAGGTGTACTGCAAAGGTTTCTACTCAGCACAACTAATAGCAGCTGGTATACCGTGCAAAGCTACAGGTATTGGTAAACTTAATAAAGGTGTACTGCAAAGGTTTCTACTCAGCACAACTAATAGCAGCTGGTATACCGTGCAAAGCTACAGGTATTGGTAAACTTAATAAAGGTGTACTGCAAAGGTTTCTACTCAGCACAACTAATAGCAGCTGGTATACCGTGCAAAGCTACAGGTATTGGTAAACTTAATAAAGGTGTACTGCAAAGGTTTCTACTCAGCACAACTAATAGCAGCTGGTATACCGTGCAAAGCTACAGGTATTGGTAAACTTAATAAAGGTGTACTGCAAAGGTTTCTACTCAGCACAACTAATAGCAGCTGGTATACCGTGCAAAGCTACAGGTATTGGTAAACTTAATAAAGGTGTACTGCAAAGGTTTCTACTCAGCACAACTAATAGCAGCTGGTATACCGTGCAAAGCTACAGGTATTGGTAAACTTAATAAAGGTGTACTGCAAAGGTTTCTACTCAGCACAACTAATAGCAGCTGGTATACCGTGCAAAGCTACAGGTATTGGTAAACTTAATAAAGGTGTACTGCAAAGGTTTCTACTCAGCACAACTAATAGCAGCTGGTATACCGTGCAAAGCTACAGGTATTGGTAAACTTAATAAAGGTGTACTGCAAAGGTTTCTACTCAGCACAACTAATAGCAGCTGGTATACCGTGCAAAGCTACAGGTATTGGTAAACTTAATAAAGGTGTACTGCAAAGGTTTCTACTCAGCACAACTAATAGCAGCTGGTATACCGTGCAAAGCTACAGGTATTGGTAAACTTAATAAAGGTGTACTGCAAAGGTTTCTACTCAGCACAACTAATAGCAGCTGGTATACCGTGCAAAGCTACAGGTATTGGTAAACTTAATAAAGGTGTACTGCAAAGGTTTCTACTCAGCACAACTAATAGCAGCTGGTATACCGTGCAAAGCTACAGGTATTGGTAAACTTAATAAAGGTGTACTGCAAAGGTTTCTACTCAGCACAACTAATAGCAGCTGGTATACCGTGCAAAGCTACAGGTATTGGTAAACTTAATAAAGGTGTACTGCAAAGGTTTCTACTCAGCACAACTAATAGCAGCTGGTATACCGTGCAAAGCTACAGGTATTGGTAAACTTAATAAAGGTGTACTGCAAAGGTTTCTACTCAGCACAACTAATAGCAGCTGGTATACCGTGCAAAGCTACAGGTATTGGTAAACTTAATAAAGGTGTACTGCAAAGGTTTCTACTCAGCACAACTAATAGCAGCTGGTATACCGTGCAAAGCTACAGGTATTGGTAAACTTAATAAAGGTGTACTGCAAAGGTTTCTACTCAGCACAACTAATAGCAGCTGGTATACCGTGCAAAGCTACAGGTATTGGTAAACTTAATAAAGGTGTACTGCAAAGGTTTCTACTCAGCACAACTAATAGCAGCTGGTATACCGTGCAAAGCTACAGGTATTGGTAAACTTAATAAAGGTGTACTGCAAAGGTTTCTACTCAGCACAACTAATAGCAGCTGGTATACCGTGCAAAGCTACAGGTATTGGTAAACTTAATAAAGGTGTACTGCAAAGGTTTCTACTCAGCACAACTAATAGCAGCTGGTATACCGTGCAAAGCTACAGGTATTGGTAAACTTAATAAAGGTGTACTGCAAAGGTTTCTACTCAGCACAACTAATAGCAGCTGGTATACCGTGCAAAGCTACAGGTATTGGTAAACTTAATAAAGGTGTACTGCAAAGGTTTCTACTCAGCACAACTAATAGCAGCTGGTATACCGTGCAAAGCTACAGGTATTGGTAAACTTAATAAAGGTGTACTGCAAAGGTTTCTACTCAGCACAACTAATAGCAGCTGGTATACCGTGCAAAGCTAAAGGTATTGGTAAACTTAATAAAGGTGTACTGCAAAGGTTTCTACTCAGCACAACTAATAGCAGCTGGTATACCGTGCAAAGCTACAGGTATTGGTAAACTTAATAAAGGTGTACTGCAAAGGTTTCTACTCAGCACAACTAATAGCAGCTGGTATACCGTGCAAAGCTACAGGTATTGGTAAACTTAATAAAGGTGTACTGCAAAGGTTTCTACTCAGCACAACTAATAGCAGCTGGTATACCGTGCAAAGCTACAGGTATTGGTAAACTTAATAAAGGTGTACTGCAAAGGTTTCTACTCAGCACAACTAATAGCAGCTGGTATACCGTGCAAAGCTACAGGTATTGGTAAACTTAATAAAGGTGTACTGCAAAGGTTTCTACTCAGCACAACTAATAGCAGCTGGTATACCGTGCAAAGCTACAGGTATTGGTAAACTTAATAAAGGTGTACTGCAAAGGTTTCTACTCAGCACAACTAATAGCAGCTGGTATACCGTGCAAAGCTACAGGTATTGGTAAACTTAATAAAGGTGTACTGCAAAGGTTTCTACTCAGCACAACTAATAGCAGCTGGTATACCGTGCAAAGCTACAGGTATTGGTAAACTTAATAAAGGTGTACTGCAAAGGTTTCTACTCAGCACAACTAATAGCAGCTGGTATACCGTGCAAAGCTACAGGTATTGGTAAACTTAATAAAGGTGTACTGCAAAGGTTTCTACTCAGCACAACTAATAGCAGCTGGTATACCGTGCAAAGCTACAGGTATTGGTAAACTTAATAAAGGTGTACTGCAAAGGTTTCTACTCAGCACAACTAATAGCAGCTGGTATACCGTGCAAAGCTACAGGTATTGGTAAACTTAATAAAGGTGTACTGCAAAGGTTTCTACTCAGCACAACTAATAGCAGCTGGTATACCGTGCAAAGCTACAGGTATTGGTAAACTTAATAAAGGTGTACTGCAAAGGTTTCTACTCAGCACAACTAATAGCAGCTGGTATACCGTGCAAAGCTACAGGTATTGGTAAACTTAATAAAGGTGTACTGCAAAGGTTTCTACTCAGCACAACTAATAGCAGCTGGTATACCGTGCAAAGCTACAGGTATTGGTAAACTTAATAAAGGTGTACTGCAAAGGTTTCTACTCAGCACAACTAATAGCAGCTGGTATACCGTGCAAAGCTACAGGTATTGGTAAACTTAATAAAGGTGTACTGCAAAGGTTTCTACTCAGCACAACTAATAGCAGCTGGTATACCGTGCAAAGCTACAGGTATTGGTAAACTTAATAAAGGTGTACTGCAAAGGTTTCTACTCAGCACAACTAATAGCAGCTGGTATACCGTGCAAAGCTACAGGTATTGGTAAACTTAATAAAGGTGTACTGCAAAGGTTTCTACTCAGCACAACTAATAGCAGCTGGTATACCGTGCAAAGCTACAGGTATTGGTAAACTTAATAAAGGTGTACTGCAAAGGTTTCTACTCAGCACAACTAATAGCAGCTGGTATACCGTGCAAAGCTACAGGTATTGGTAAACTTAATAAAGGTGTACTGCAAAGGTTTCTACTCAGCACAACTAATAGCAGCTGGTATACCGTGCAAAGCTACAGGTATTGGTAAACTTAATAAAGGTGTACTGCAAAGGTTTCTACTCAGCACAACTAATAGCAGCTGGTATACCGTGCAAAGCTACAGGTATTGGTAAACTTAATAAAGGTGTACTGCAAAGGTTTCTACTCAGCACAACTAATAGCAGCTGGTATACCGTGCAAAGCTACAGGTATTGGTAAACTTAATAAAGGTGTACTGCAAAGGTTTCTACTCAGCACAACTAATAGCAGCTGGTATACCGTGCAAAGCTACAGGTATTGGTAAACTTAATAAAGGTGTACTGCAAAGGTTTCTACTCAGCACAACTAATAGCAGCTGGTATACCGTGCAAAGCTACAGGTATTGGTAAACTTAATAAAGGTGTACTGCAAAGGTTTCTACTCAGCACAACTAATAGCAGCTGGTATACCGTGCAAAGCTACAGGTATTGGTAAACTTAATAAAGGTGTACTGCAAAGGTTTCTACTCAGCACAACTAATAGCAGCTGGTATACCGTGCAAAGCTACAGGTATTGGTAAACTTAATAAAGGTGTACTGCAAAGGTTTCTACTCAGCACAACTAATAGCAGCTGGTATACCGTGCAAAGCTACAGGTATTGGTAAACTTAATAAAGGTGTACTGCAAAGGTTTCTACTCAGCACAACTAATAGCAGCTGGTATACCGTGCAAAGCTACAGGTATTGGTAAACTTAATAAAGGTGTACTGCAAAGGTTTCTACTCAGCACAACTAATAGCAGCTGGTATACCGTGCAAAGCTACAGGTATTGGTAAACTTAATAAAGGTGTACTGCAAAGGTTTCTACTCAGCACAACTAATAGCAGCTGGTATACCGTGCAAAGCTACAGGTATTGGTAAACTTAATAAAGGTGTACTGCAAAGGTTTCTACTCAGCACAACTAATAGCAGCTGGTATACCGTGCAAAGCTACAGGTATTGGTAAACTTAATAAAGGTGTACTGCAAAGGTTTCTACTCAGCACAACTAATAGCAGCTGGTATACCGTGCAAAGCTACAGGTATTGGTAAACTTAATAAAGGTGTACTGCAAAGGTTTCTACTCAGCACAACTAATAGCAGCTGGTATACCGTGCAAAGCTACAGGTATTGGTAAACTTAATAAAGGTGTACTGCAAAGGTTTCTACTCAGCACAACTAATAGCAGCTGGTATACCGTGCAAAGCTACAGGTATTGGTAAACTTAATAAAGGTGTACTGCAAAGGTTTCTACTCAGCACAACTAATAGCAGCTGGTATACCGTGCAAAGCTACAGGTATTGGTAAACTTAATAAAGGTGTACTGCAAAGGTTTCTACTCAGCACAACTAATAGCAGCTGGTATACCGTGCAAAGCTACAGGTATTGGTAAACTTAATAAAGGTGTACTGCAAAGGTTTCTACTCAGCACAACTAATAGCAGCTGGTATACCGTGCAAAGCTACAGGTATTGGTAAACTTAATAAAGGTGTACTGCAAAGGTTTCTACTCAGCACAACTAATAGCAGCTGGTATACCGTGCAAAGCTACAGGTATTGGTAAACTTAATAAAGGTGTACTGCAAAGGTTTCTACTCAGCACAACTAATAGCAGCTGGTATACCGTGCAAAGCTACAGGTATTGGTAAACTTAATAAAGGTGTACTGCAAAGGTTTCTACTCAGCACAACTAATAGCAGCTGGTATACCGTGCAAAGCTACAGGTATTGGTAAACTTAATAAAGGTGTACTGCAAAGGTTTCTACTCAGCACAACTAATAGCAGCTGGTATACCGTGCAAAGCTACAGGTATTGGTAAACTTAATAAAGGTGTACTGCAAAGGTTTCTACTCAGCACAACTAATAGCAGCTGGTATACCGTGCAAAGCTACAGGTATTGGTAAACTTAATAAAGGTGTACTGCAAAGGTTTCTACTCAGCACAACTAATAGCAGCTGGTATACCGTGCAAAGCTACAGGTATTGGTAAACTTAATAAAGGTGTACTGCAAAGGTTTCTACTCAGCACAACTAATAGCAGCTGGTATACCGTGCAAAAGCTACAGGTATTGGTAAACTTAATAAAGGTGTACTGCAAAGGTTTCTACTCAGCACAACTAATAGCAGCTGGTATACCGTGCAAAGCTACAGGTATTGGTAAACTTAATAAAGGTGTACTGCAAAGGTTTCTACTCAGCACAACTAATAGCAGCTGGTATACCGTGCAAAGCTACAGGTATTGGTAAACTTAATAAAGGTGTACTGCAAAGGTTTCTACTCAGCACAACTAATAGCAGCTGGTATACCGTGCAAAGCTACAGGTATTGGTAAACTTAATAAAGGTGTACTGCAAAGGTTTCTACTCAGCACAACTAATAGCAGCTGGTATACCGTGCAAAGCTACAGGTATTGGTAAACTTAATAAAGGTGTACTGCAAAGGTTTCTACTCAGCACAACTAATAGCAGCTGGTATACCGTGCAAAGCTACAGGTATTGGTAAACTTAATAAAGGTGTACTGCAAAGGTTTCTACTCAGCACAACTAATAGCAGCTGGTATACCGTGCAAAGCTACAGGTATTGGTAAACTTAATAAAGGTGTACTGCAAAGGTTTCTACTCAGCACAACTAATAGCAGCTGGTATACCGTGCAAAGCTACAGGTATTGGTAAACTTAATAAAGGTGTACTGCAAAGGTTTCTACTCAGCACAACTAATAGCAGCTGGTATACCGTGCAAAGCTAAAGGTATTGGTAAACTTAATAAAGGTGTACTGCAAAGGTTTCTACTCAGCACAACTAATAGCAGCTGGTATACCGTGCAAAGCTACAGGTATTGGTAAACTTAATAAAGGTGTACTGCAAAGGTTTCTACTCAGCACAACTAATAGCAGCTGGTATACCGTGCAAAGCTACAGGTATTGGTAAACTTAATAAAGGTGTACTGCAAAGGTTTCTACTCAGCACAACTAATAGCAGCTGGTATACCGTGCAAAGCTACAGGTATTGGTAAACTTAATAAAGGTGTACTGCAAAGGTTTCTACTCAGCACAACTAATAGCAGCTGGTATACCGTGCAAAGCTACAGGTATTGGTAAACTTAATAAAGGTGTACTGCAAAGGTTTCTACTCAGCACAACTAATAGCAGCTGGTATACCGTGCAAAGCTACAGGTATTGGTAAACTTAATAAAGGTGTACTGCAAAGGTTTCTACTCAGCACAACTAATAGCAGCTGGTATACCGTGCAAAGCTACAGGTATTGGTAAACTTAATAAAGGTGTACTGCAAAGGTTTCTACTCAGCACAACTAATAGCAGCTGGTATACCGTGCAAAGCTACAGGTATTGGTAAACTTAATAAAGGTGTACTGCAAAGGTTTCTACTCAGCACAACTAATAGCAGCTGGTATACCGTGCAAAGCTACAGGTATTGGTAAACTTAATAAAGGTGTACTGCAAAGGTTTCTACTCAGCACAACTAATAGCAGCTGGTATACCGTGCAAAGCTACAGGTATTGGTAAACTTAATAAAGGTGTACTGCAAAGGTTTCTACTCAGCACAACTAATAGCAGCTGGTATACCGTGCAAAGCTACAGGTATTGGTAAACTTAATAAAGGTGTACTGCAAAGGTTTCTACTCAGCACAACTAATAGCAGCTGGTATACCGTGCAAAGCTACAGGTATTGGTAAACTTAATAAAGGTGTACTGCAAAGGTTTCTACTCAGCACAACTAATAGCAGCTGGTATACCGTGCAAAGCTACAGGTATTGGTAAACTTAATAAAGGTGTACTGCAAAGGTTTCTACTCAGCACAACTAATAGCAGCTGGTATACCGTGCAAAGCTACAGGTATTGGTAAACTTAATAAAGGTGTACTGCAAAGGTTTCTACTCAGCACAACTAATAGCAGCTGGTATACCGTGCAAAGCTACAGGTATTGGTAAACTTAATAAAGGTGTACTGCAAAGGTTTCTACTCAGCACAACTAATAGCAGCTGGTATACCGTGCAAAGCTACAGGTATTGGTAAACTTAATAAAGGTGTACTGCAAAGGTTTCTACTCAGCACAACTAATAGCAGCTGGTATACCGTGCAAAGCTACAGGTATTGGTAAACTTAATAAAGGTGTACTGCAAAGGTTTCTACTCAGCACAACTAATAGCAGCTGGTATACCGTGCAAAGCTACAGGTATTGGTAAACTTAATAAAGGTGTACTGCAAAGGTTTCTACTCAGCACAACTAATAGCAGCTGGTATACCGTGCAAAGCTACAGGTATTGGTAAACTTAATAAAGGTGTACTGCAAAGGTTTCTACTCAGCACAACTAATAGCAGCTGGTATACCGTGCAAAGCTACAGGTATTGGTAAACTTAATAAAGGTGTACTGCAAAGGTTTCTACTCAGCACAACTAATAGCAGCTGGTATACCGTGCAAAGCTACAGGTATTGGTAAACTTAATAAAGGTGTACTGCAAAGGTTTCTACTCAGCACAACTAATAGCAGCTGGTATACCGTGCAAAGCTACAGGTATTGGTAAACTTAATAAAGGTGTACTGCAAAGGTTTCTACTCAGCACAACTAATAGCAGCTGGTATACCGTGCAAAGCTACAGGTATTGGTAAACTTAATAAAGGTGTACTGCAAAGGTTTCTACTCAGCACAACTAATAGCAGCTGGTATACCGTGCAAAGCTACAGGTATTGGTAAACTTAATAAAGGTGTACTGCAAAGGTTTCTACTCAGCACAACTAATAGCAGCTGGTATACCGTGCAAAGCTACAGGTATTGGTAAACTTAATAAAGGTGTACTGCAAAGGTTTCTACTCAGCACAACTAATAGCAGCTGGTATACCGTGCAAAGCTACAGGTATTGGTAAACTTAATAAAGGTGTACTGCAAAGGTTTCTACTCAGCACAACTAATAGCAGCTGGTATACCGTGCAAAGCTACAGGTATTGGTAAACTTAATAAAGGTGTACTGCAAAGGTTTCTACTCAGCACAACTAATAGCAGCTGGTATACCGTGCAAAGCTACAGGTATTGGTAAACTTAATAAAGGTGTACTGCAAAGGTTTCTACTCAGCACAACTAATAGCAGCTGGTATACCGTGCAAAGCTACAGGTATTGGTAAACTTAATAAAGGTGTACTGCAAAGGTTTCTACTCAGCACAACTAATAGCAGCTGGTATACCGTGCAAAGCTACAGGTATTGGTAAACTTAATAAAGGTGTACTGCAAAGGTTTCTACTCAGCACAACTAATAGCAGCTGGTATACCGTGCAAAGCTAAAGGTATTGGTAAACTTAATAAAGGTGTACTGCAAAGGTTTCTACTCAGCACAACTAATAGCAGCTGGTATACCGTGCAAAGCTACAGGTATTGGTAAACTTAATAAAGGTGTACTGCAAAGGTTTCTACTCAGCACAACTAATAGCAGCTGGTATACCGTGCAAAGCTACAGGTATTGGTAAACTTAATAAAGGTGTACTGCAAAGGTTTCTACTCAGCACAACTAATAGCAGCTGGTATACCGTGCAAAGCTACAGGTATTGGTAAACTTAATAAAGGTGTACTGCAAAGGTTTCTACTCAGCACAACTAATAGCAGCTGGTATACCGTGCAAAGCTACAGGTATTGGTAAACTTAATAAAGGTGTACTGCAAAGGTTTCTACTCAGCACAACTAATAGCAGCTGGTATACCGTGCAAAGCTACAGGTATTGGTAAACTTAATAAAGGTGTACTGCAAAGGTTTCTACTCAGCACAACTAATAGCAGCTGGTATACCGTGCAAAGCTACAGGTATTGGTAAACTTAATAAAGGTGTACTGCAAAGGTTTCTACTCAGCACAACTAATAGCAGCTGGTATACCGTGCAAAGCTACAGGTATTGGTAAACTTAATAAAGGTGTACTGCAAAGGTTTCTACTCAGCACAACTAATAGCAGCTGGTATACCGTGCAAAGCTACAGGTATTGGTAAACTTAATAAAGGTGTACTGCAAAGGTTTCTACTCAGCACAACTAATAGCAGCTGGTATACCGTGCAAAGCTACAGGTATTGGTAAACTTAATAAAGGTGTACTGCAAAGGTTTCTACTCAGCACAACTAATAGCAGCTGGTATACCGTGCAAAGCTACAGGTATTGGTAAACTTAATAAAGGTGTACTGCAAAGGTTTCTACTCAGCACAACTAATAGCAGCTGGTATACCGTGCAAAGCTACAGGTATTGGTAAACTTAATAAAGGTGTACTGCAAAGGTTTCTACTCAGCACAACTAATAGCAGCTGGTATACCGTGCAAAGCTACAGGTATTGGTAAACTTAATAAAGGTGTACTGCAAAGGTTTCTACTCAGCACAACTAATAGCAGCTGGTATACCGTGCAAAGCTACAGGTATTGGTAAACTTAATAAAGGTGTACTGCAAAGGTTTCTACTCAGCACAACTAATAGCAGCTGGTATACCGTGCAAAGCTACAGGTATTGGTAAACTTAATAAAGGTGTACTGCAAAGGTTTCTACTCAGCACAACTAATAGCAGCTGGTATACCGTGCAAAGCTACAGGTATTGGTAAACTTAATAAAGGTGTACTGCAAAGGTTTCTACTCAGCACAACTAATAGCAGCTGGTATACCGTGCAAAGCTACAGGTATTGGTAAACTTAATAAAGGTGTACTGCAAAGGTTTCTACTCAGCACAACTAATAGCAGCTGGTATACCGTGCAAAGCTACAGGTATTGGTAAACTTAATAAAGGTGTACTGCAAAGGTTTCTACTCAGCACAACTAATAGCAGCTGGTATACCGTGCAAAGCTACAGGTATTGGTAAACTTAATAAAGGTGTACTGCAAAGGTTTCTACTCAGCACAACTAATAGCAGCTGGTATACCGTGCAAAGCTACAGGTATTGGTAAACTTAATAAAGGTGTACTGCAAAGGTTTCTACTCAGCACAACTAATAGCAGCTGGTATACCGTGCAAAGCTACAGGTATTGGTAAACTTAATAAAGGTGTACTGCAAAGGTTTCTACTCAGCACAACTAATAGCAGCTGGTATACCGTGCAAAGCTACAGGTATTGGTAAACTTAATAAAGGTGTACTGCAAAGGTTTCTACTCAGCACAACTAATAGCAGCTGGTATACCGTGCAAAGCTACAGGTATTGGTAAACTTAATAAAGGTGTACTGCAAAGGTTTCTACTCAGCACAACTAATAGCAGCTGGTATACCGTGCAAAGCTACAGGTATTGGTAAACTTAATAAAGGTGTACTGCAAAGGTTTCTACTCAGCACAACTAATAGCAGCTGGTATACCGTGCAAAGCTACAGGTATTGGTAAACTTAATAAAGGTGTACTGCAAAGGTTTCTACTCAGCACAACTAATAGCAGCTGGTATACCGTGCAAAGCTACAGGTATTGGTAAACTTAATAAAGGTGTACTGCAAAGGTTTCTACTCAGCACAACTAATAGCAGCTGGTATACCGTGCAAAGCTACAGGTATTGGTAAACTTAATAAAGGTGTACTGCAAAGGTTTCTACTCAGCACAACTAATAGCAGCTGGTATACCGTGCAAAGCTACAGGTATTGGTAAACTTAATAAAGGTGTACTGCAAAGGTTTCTACTCAGCACAACTAATAGCAGCTGGTATACCGTGCAAAGCTACAGGTATTGGTAAACTTAATAAAGGTGTACTGCAAAGGTTTCTACTCAGCACAACTAATAGCAGCTGGTATACCGTGCAAAGCTACAGGTATTGGTAAACTTAATAAAGGTGTACTGCAAAGGTTTCTACTCAGCACAACTAATAGCAGCTGGTATACCGTGCAAAGCTACAGGTATTGGTAAACTTAATAAAGGTGTACTGCAAAGGTTTCTACTCAGCACAACTAATAGCAGCTGGTATACCGTGCAAAGCTACAGGTATTGGTAAACTTAATAAAGGTGTACTGCAAAGGTTTCTACTCAGCACAACTAATAGCAGCTGGTATACCGTGCAAAGCTACAGGTATTGGTAAACTTAATAAAGGTGTACTGCAAAGGTTTCTACTCAGCACAACTAATAGCAGCTGGTATACCGTGCAAAGCTAAAGGTATTGGTAAACTTAATAAAGGTGTACTGCAAAGGTTTCTACCAGCACAACTAATAGCAGCTGGTATACCGTGCAAAGCTACAGGTATTGGTAAACTTAATAAAGGTGTACTGCAAAGGTTTCTACTCAGCACAACTAATAGCAGCTGGTATACCGTGCAAAGCTACAGGTATTGGTAAACTTAATAAAGGTGTACTGCAAAGGTTTCTACTCAGCACAACTAATAGCAGCTGGTATACCGTGCAAAGCTACAGGTATTGGTAAACTTAATAAAGGTGTACTGCAAAGGTTTCTACTCAGCACAACTAATAGCAGCTGGTATACCGTGCAAAGCTACAGGTATTGGTAAACTTAATAAAGGTGTACTGCAAAGGTTTCTACTCAGCACAACTAATAGCAGCTGGTATACCGTGCAAAGCTACAGGTATTGGTAAACTTAATAAAGGTGTACTGCAAAGGTTTCTACTCAGCACAACTAATAGCAGCTGGTATACCGTGCAAAGCTAAAGGTATTGGTAAACTTAATAAAGGTGTACTGCAAAGGTTTCTACTCAGCACAACTAATAGCAGCTGGTATACCGTGCAAAGCTACAGGTATTGGTAAACTTAATAAAGGTGTACTGCAAAGGTTTCTACTCAGCACAACTAATAGCAGCTGGTATACCGTGCAAAGCTACAGGTATTGGTAAACTTAATAAAGGTGTACTGCAAAGGTTTCTACTCAGCACAACTAATAGCAGCTGGTATACCGTGCAAAGCTACAGGTATTGGTAAACTTAATAAAGGTGTACTGCAAAGGTTTCTACTCAGCACAACTAATAGCAGCTGGTATACCGTGCAAAGCTACAGGTATTGGTAAACTTAATAAAGGTGTACTGCAAAGGTTTCTACTCAGCACAACTAATAGCAGCTGGTATACCGTGCAAAGCCACAGGTATTGGTAAACTTAATAAAGGTGTACTGCAAAGGTTTCTACTCAGCACAACTAATAGCAGCTGGTATACCGTGCAAAGCTACAGGTATTGGTAAACTTAATAAAGGTGTACTGCAAAGGTTTCTACTCAGCACAACTAATAGCAGCTGGTATACCGTGCAAAAGCTACAGGTATTGGTAAACTTAATAAAGGTGTACTGCAAAGGTTTCTACTCAGCACAACTAATAGCAGCTGGTATACCGTGCAAAGCTACAGGTATTGGTAAACTTAATAAAGGTGTACTGCAAAGGTTTCTACTCAGCACAACTAATAGCAGCTGGTATACCGTGCAAAGCTACAGGTATTGGTAAACTTAATAAAGGTGTACTGCAAAGGTTTCTACTCAGCACAACTAATAGCAGCTGGTATACCGTGCAAAGCTACAGGTATTGGTAAACTTAATAAAGGTGTACTGCAAAGGTTTCTACTCAGCACAACTAATAGCAGCTGGTATACCGTGCAAAGCTACAGGTATTGGTAAACTTAATAAAGGTGTACTGCAAAGGTTTCTACTCAGCACAACTAATAGCAGCTGGTATACCGTGCAAAGCTACAGGTATTGGTAAACTTAATAAAGGTGTACTGCAAAGGTTTCTACCAGCACAACTAATAGCAGCTGGTATACCGTGCAAAGCTACAGGTATTGGTAAACTTAATAAAGGTGTACTGCAAAGGTTTCTACTCAGCACAACTAATAGCAGCTGGTATACCGTGCAAAGCTACAGGTATTGGTAAACTTAATAAAGGTGTACTGCAAAGGTTTCTACTCAGCACAACTAATAGCAGCTGGTATACCGTGCAAAGCTACAGGTATTGGTAAACTTAATAAAGGTGTACTGCAAAGGTTTCTACTCAGCACAACTAATAGCAGCTGGTATACCGTGCAAAGCTACAGGTATTGGTAAACTTAATAAAGGTGTACTGCAAAGGTTTCTACTCAGCACAACTAATAGCAGCTGGTATACCGTGCAAAGCTACAGGTATTGGTAAACTTAATAAAGGTGTACTGCAAAGGTTTCTACTCAGCACAACTAATAGCAGCTGGTATACCGTGCAAAGCTACAGGTATTGGTAAACTTAATAAAGGTGTACTGCAAAGGTTTCTACTCAGCACAACTAATAGCAGCTGGTATACCGTGCAAAGCTACAGGTATTGGTAAACTTAATAAAGGTGTACTGCAAAGGTTTCTACTCAGCACAACTAATAGCAGCTGGTATACCGTGCAAAGCTACAGGTATTGGTAAACTTAATAAAGGTGTACTGCAAAGGTTTCTACTCAGCACAACTAATAGCAGCTGGTATACCGTGCAAAGCTACAGGTATTGGTAAACTTAATAAAGGTGTACTGCAAAGGTTTCTACTCAGCACAACTAATAGCAGCTGGTATACCGTGCAAAGCTACAGGTATTGGTAAACTTAATAAAGGTGTACTGCAAAGGTTTCTACTCAGCACAACTAATAGCAGCTGGTATACCGTGCAAAGCTACAGGTATTGGTAAACTTAATAAAGGTGTACTGCAAAGGTTTCTACTCAGCACAACTAATAGCAGCTGGTATACCGCAAAGCTACAGGTATTGGTAAACTTAATAAAGGTGTACTGCAAAGGTTTCTACTCAGCACAACTAATAGCAGCTGGTATACCGTGCAAAGCTACAGGTATTGGTAAACTTAATAAAGGTGTACTGCAAAGGTTTCTACTCAGCACAACTAATAGCAGCTGGTATACCGTGCAAAGCTACAGGTATTGGTAAACTTAATAAAGGTGTACTGCAAAGGTTTCTACTCAGCACAACTAATAGCAGCTGGTATACCGTGCAAAGCTACAGGTATTGGTAAACTTAATAAAGGTGTACTGCAAAGGTTTCTACTCAGCACAACTAATAGCAGCTGGTATACCGTGCAAAGCTACAGGTATTGGTAAACTTAATAAAGGTGTACTGCAAAGGTTTCTACTCAGCACAACTAATAGCAGCTGGTATACCGTGCAAAGCTACAGGTATTGGTAAACTTAATAAAGGTGTACTGCAAAGGTTTCTACTCAGCACAACTAATAGCAGCTGGTATACCGTGCAAAGCTACAGGTATTGGTAAACTTAATAAAGGTGTACTGCAAAGGTTTCTACTCAGCACAACTAATAGCAGCTGGTATACCGTGCAAAGCTACAGGTATTGGTAAACTTAATAAAGGTGTACTGCAAAGGTTTCTACTCAGCACAACTAATAGCAGCTGGTATACCGTGCAAAGCTACAGGTATTGGTAAACTTAATAAAGGTGTACTGCAAAGGTTTCTACTCAGCACAACTAATAGCAGCTGGTATACCGTGCAAAGCTACAGGTATTGGTAAACTTAATAAAGGTGTACTGCAAAGGTTTCTACTCAGCACAACTAATAGCAGCTGGTATACCGTGCAAAGCTACAGGTATTGGTAAACTTAATAAAGGTGTACTGCAAAGGTTTCTACTCAGCACAACTAATAGCAGCTGGTATACCGTGCAAAGCTACAGGTATTGGTAAACTTAATAAAGGTGTACTGCAAAGGTTTCTACTCAGCACAACTAATAGCAGCTGGTATACCGTGCAAAGCTACAGGTATTGGTAAACTTAATAAAGGTGTACTGCAAAGGTTTCTACTCAGCACAACTAATAGCAGCTGGTATACCGTGCAAAGCTACAGGTATTGGTAAACTTAATAAAGGTGTACTGCAAAGGTTTCTACTCAGCACAACTAATAGCAGCTGGTATACCGTGCAAAGCTACAGGTATTGGTAAACTTAATAAAGGTGTACTGCAAAGGTTTCTACTCAGCACAACTAATAGCAGCTGGTATACCGTGCAAAGCTACAGGTATTGGTAAACTTAATAAAGGTGTACTGCAAAGGTTTCTACTCAGCACAACTAATAGCAGCTGGTATACCGTGCAAAGCTACAGGTATTGGTAAACTTAATAAAGGTGTACTGCAAAGGTTTCTACTCAGCACAACTAATAGCAGCTGGTATACCGTGCAAAGCTACAGGTATTGGTAAACTTAATAAAGGTGTACTGCAAAGGTTTCTACTCAGCACAACTAATAGCAGCTGGTATACCGTGCAAAGCTACAGGTATTGGTAAACTTAATAAAGGTGTACTGCAAAGGTTTCTACTCAGCACAACTAATAGCAGCTGGTATACCGTGCAAAGCTACAGGTATTGGTAAACTTAATAAAGGTGTACTGCAAAGGTTTCTACTCAGCACAACTAATAGCAGCTGGTATACCGCGCAAAGCTACAGGTATTGGTAAACTTAATAAAGGTGTACTGCAAAGGTTTCTACTCAGCACAACTAATAGCAGCTGGTATACCGTGCAAAGCTACAGGTATTGGTAAACTTAATAAAGGTGTACTGCAAAGGTTTCTACTCAGCACAACTAATAGCAGCTGGTATACCGTGCAAAGCTACAGGTATTGGTAAACTTAATAAAGGTGTACTGCAAAGGTTTCTACTCAGCACAACTAATAGCAGCTGGTATACCGTGCAAAGCTACAGGTATTGGTAAACTTAATAAAGGTGTACTGCAAAGGTTTCTACTCAGCACAACTAATAGCAGCTGGTATACCGTGCAAAGCTACAGGTATTGGTAAACTTAATAAAGGTGTACTGCAAAGGTTTCTACTCAGCACAACTAATAGCAGCTGGTATACCGTGCAAAGCTACAGGTATTGGTAAACTTAATAAAGGTGTACTGCAAAGGTTTCTACTCAGCACAACTAATAGCAGCTGGTATACCGTGCAAAGCTACAGGTATTGGTAAACTTAATAAAGGTGTACTGCAAAGGTTTCTACTCAGCACAACTAATAGCAGCTGGTATACCGTGCAAAGCTAAAGGTATTGGTAAACTTAATAAAGGTGTACTGCAAAGGTTTCTACTCAGCACAACTAATAGCAGCTGGTATACCGTGCAAAGCTACAGGTATTGGTAAACTTAATAAAGGTGTACTGCAAAGGTTTCTACTCAGCACAACTAATAGCAGCTGGTATACCGTGCAAAGCTACAGGTATTGGTAAACTTAATAAAGGTGTACTGCAAAGGTTTCTACTCAGCACAACTAATAGCAGCTGGTATACCGTGCAAAGCTACAGGTATTGGTAAACTTAATAAAGGTGTACTGCAAAGGTTTCTACTCAGCACAACTAATAGCAGCTGGTATACCGTGCAAAGCTACAGGTATTGGTAAACTTAATAAAGGTGTACTGCAAAGGTTTCTACTCAGCACAACTAATAGCAGCTGGTATACCGTGCAAAGCTACAGGTATTGGTAAACTTAATAAAGGTGTACTGCAAAGGTTTCTACTCAGCACAACTAATAGCAGCTGGTATACCGTGCAAAGCTACAGGTATTGGTAAACTTAATAAAGGTGTACTGCAAAGGTTTCTACTCAGCACAACTAATAGCAGCTGGTATACCGTGCAAAGCTACAGGTATTGGTAAACTTAATAAAGGTGTACTGCAAAGGTTTCTACTCAGCACAACTAATAGCAGCTGGTATACCGTGCAAAGCTACAGGTATTGGTAAACTTAATAAAGGTGTACTGCAAAGGTTTCTACTCAGCACAACTAATAGCAGCTGGTATACCGTGCAAAGCTACAGGTATTGGTAAACTTAATAAAGGTGTACTGCAAAGGTTTCTACTCAGCACAACTAATAGCAGCTGGTATACCGTGCAAAGCTACAGGTATTGGTAAACTTAATAAAGGTGTACTGCAAAGGTTTCTACTCAGCACAACTAATAGCAGCTGGTATACCGTGCAAAGCTACAGGTATTGGTAAACTTAATAAAGGTGTACTGCAAAGGTTTCTACTCAGCACAACTAATAGCAGCTGGTATACCGTGCAAAGCTACAGGTATTGGTAAACTTAATAAAGGTGTACTGCAAAGGTTTCTACTCAGCACAACTAATAGCAGCTGGTATACCGTGCAAAGCTACAGGTATTGGTAAACTTAATAAAGGTGTACTGCAAAGGTTTCTACTCAGCACAACTAATAGCAGCTGGTATACCGTGCAAAGCTACAGGTATTGGTAAACTTAATAAAGGTGTACTGCAAAGGTTTCTACTCAGCACAACTAATAGCAGCTGGTATACCGTGCAAAGCTACAGGTATTGGTAAACTTAATAAAGGTGTACTGCAAAGGTTTCTACTCAGCACAACTAATAGCAGCTGGTATACCGTGCAAAGCTACAGGTATTGGTAAACTTAATAAAGGTGTACTGCAAAGGTTTCTACTCAGCACAACTAATAGCAGCTGGTATACCGTGCAAAGCTACAGGTATTGGTAAACTTAATAAAGGTGTACTGCAAAGGTTTCTACTCAGCACAACTAATAGCAGCTGGTATACCGTGCAAAGCTACAGGTATTGGTAAACTTAATAAAGGTGTACTGCAAAGGTTTCTACTCAGCACAACTAATAGCAGCTGGTATACCGTGCAAAGCTACAGGTATTGGTAAACTTAATAAAGGTGTACTGCAAAGGTTTCTACTCAGCACAACTAATAGCAGCTGGTATACCGTGCAAAGCTACAGGTATTGGTAAACTTAATAAAGGTGTACTGCAAAGGTTTCTACTCAGCACAACTAATAGCAGCTGGTATACCGTGCAAAGCTACAGGTATTGGTAAACTTAATAAAGGTGTACTGCAAAGGTTTCTACTCAGCACAACTAATAGCAGCTGGTATACCGTGCAAAGCTACAGGTATTGGTAAACTTAATAAAGGTGTACTGCAAAGGTTTCTACTCAGCACAACTAATAGCAGCTGGTATACCGTGCAAAGCTACAGGTATTGGTAAACTTAATAAAGGTGTACTGCAAAGGTTTCTACTCAGCACAACTAATAGCAGCTGGTATACCGTGCAAAGCTACAGGTATTGGTAAACTTAATAAAGGTGTACTGCAAAGGTTTCTACTCAGCACAACTAATAGCAGCTGGTATACCGTGCAAAGCTACAGGTATTGGTAAACTTAATAAAGGTGTACTGCAAAGGTTTCTACTCAGCACAACTAATAGCAGCTGGTATACCGTGCAAAGCTACAGGTATTGGTAAACTTAATAAAGGTGTACTGCAAAGGTTTCTACTCAGCACAACTAATAGCAGCTGGTATACCGTGCAAAGCTACAGGTATTGGTAAACTTAATAAAGGTGTACTGCAAAGGTTTCTACTCAGCACAACTAATAGCAGCTGGTATACCGTGCAAAGCTACAGGTATTGGTAAACTTAATAAAGGTGTACTGCAAAGGTTTCTACTCAGCACAACTAATAGCAGCTGGTATACCGTGCAAAGCTACAGGTATTGGTAAACTTAATAAAGGTGTACTGCAAAGGTTTCTACTCAGCACAACTAATAGCAGCTGGTATACCGTGCAAAGCTACAGGTATTGGTAAACTTAATAAAGGTGTACTGCAAAGGTTTCTACTCAGCACAACTAATAGCAGCTGGTATACCGTGCAAAGCTACAGGTATTGGTAAACTTAATAAAGGTGTACTGCAAAGGTTTCTACTCAGCACAACTAATAGCAGCTGGTATACCGTGCAAAGCTACAGGTATTGGTAAACTTAATAAAGGTGTACTGCAAAGGTTTCTACTCAGCACAACTAATAGCAGCTGGTATACCGTGCAAAGCTACAGGTATTGGTAAACTTAATAAAGGTGTACTGCAAAGGTTTCTACTCAGCACAACTAATAGCAGCTGGTATACCGTGCAAAGCTACAGGTATTGGTAAACTTAATAAAGGTGTACTGCAAAGGTTTCTACTCAGCACAACTAATAGCAGCTGGTATACCGTGCAAAGCTACAGTTATTGGTAAACTTAATAAAGGTGTACTGCAAAGGTTTCTAGTCAGCACAACTAATAGCAGCTGGTATACCGTGCAAAGCTACAGGTATTGGTAAACTTAATAAAGGTGTACTGCAAAGGTTTCTACTCAGCACAACTAATAGCAGCTGGTATACCGTGCAAAGCTACAGGTATTGGTAAACTTAATAAAGGTGTACTGCAAAGGTTTCTACTCAGCACAGCTAATAGCAGCTGGTATACCGTGCAAAGCTACAGGTATTGGTAAACTTAATAAAGGTGTACTGCAAAGGTTTCTACTCAGCACAACTAATAGCAGCTGGTATACCGTGCAAAGCTACAGGTATTGGTAAACTTAATAAAGGTGTACTGCAAAGGTTTCTACTCAGCACAACTAATAGCAGCTGGTATACCGTGCAAAGCTACAGGTATTGGTAAACTTAATAAAGGTGTACTGCAAAGGTTTCTACTCAGCACAACTAATAGCAGCTGGTATACCGTGCAAAGCTACAGGTATTGGTAAACTTAATAAAGGTGTACTGCAAAGGTTTCTACTCAGCACAACTAATAGCAGCTGGTATACCGTGCAAAGCTACAGGTATTGGTAAACTTAATAAAGGTGTACTGCAAAGGTTTCTACTCAGCACAACTAATAGCAGCTGGTATACCGTGCAAAGCTACAGGTATTGGTAAACTTAATAAAGGTGTACTGCAAAGGTTTCTACCCAGCACAACTAATAGCAGCTGGTATACCGTGCAAAGCTACAGGTATTGGTAAACTTAATAAAGGTGTACTGCAAAGGTTTCTACTCAGCACAACTAATAGCAGCTGGTATACCGTGCAAAGCTACAGGTATTGGTAAACTTAATAAAGGTGTACTGCAAAGGTTTCTACTCAGCACAACTAATAGCAGCTGGTATACCGTGCAAAGCTACAGGTATTGGTAAACTTAATAAAGGTGTACTGCAAAGGTTTCTACTCAGCACAACTAATAGCAGCTGGTATACCGTGCAAAGCTACAGGTATTGGTAAACTTAATAAAGGTGTACTGCAAAGGTTTCTACTCAGCACAACTAATAGCAGCTGGTATACCGTGCAAAGCTAAAGGTATTGGTAAACTTAATAAAGGTGTACTGCAAAGGTTTCTACTCAGCACAACTAATAGCAGCTGGTATACCGTGCAAAGCTACAGGTATTGGTAAACTTAATAAAGGTGTACTGCAAAGGTTTCTACTCAGCACAACTAATAGCAGCTGGTATACCGTGCAAAGCTACAGGTATTGGTAAACTTAATAAAGGTGTACTGCAAAGGTTTCTACTCAGCACAACTAATAGCAGCTGGTATACCGTGCAAAGCTACAGGTATTGGTAAACTTAATAAAGGTGTACTGCAAAGGTTTCTACTCAGCACAACTAATAGCAGCTGGTATACCGTGCAAAGCTACAGGTATTGGTAAACTTAATAAAGGTGTACTGCAAAGGTTTCTACTCAGCACAACTAATAGCAGCTGGTATACCGTGCAAAGCTACAGGTATTGGTAAACTTAATAAAGGTGTACTGCAAAGGTTTCTACTCAGCACAACTAATAGCAGCTGGTATACCGTGCAAAGCTACAGGTATTGGTAAACTTAATAAAGGTGTACTGCAAAGGTTTCTACTCAGCACAACTAATAGCAGCTGGTATACCGTGCAAAGCTACAGGTATTGGTAAACTTAATAAAGGTGTACTGCAAAGGTTTCTACTCAGCACAACTAATAGCAGCTGGTATACCGTGCAAAGCTACAGGTATTGGTAAACTTAATAAAGGTGTACTGCAAAGGTTTCTACTCAGCACAACTAATAGCAGCTGGTATACCGTGCAAAGCTACAGGTATTGGTAAACTTAATAAAGGTGTACTGCAAAGGTTTCTACTCAGCACAACTAATAGCAGCTGGTATACCGTGCAAAGCTACAGGTATTGGTAAACTTAATAAAGGTGTACTGCAAAGGTTTCTACTCAGCACAACTAATAGCAGCTGGTATACCGTGCAAAGCTACAGGTATTGGTAAACTTAATAAAGGTGTACTGCAAAGGTTTCTACTCAGCACAACTAATAGCAGCTGGTATACCGTGCAAAGCTACAGGTATTGGTAAACTTAATAAAGGTGTACTGCAAAGGTTTCTACTCAGCACAACTAATAGCAGCTGGTATACCGTGCAAAGCTACAGGTATTGGTAAACTTAATAAAGGTGTACTGCAAAGGTTTCTACTCAGCACAACTAATAGCAGCTGGTATACCGTGCAAAGCTACAGGTATTGGTAAACTTAATAAAGGTGTACTGCAAAGGTTTCTACTCAGCACAACTAATAGCAGCTGGTATACCGTGCAAAGCTACAGGTATTGGTAAACTTAATAAAGGTGTACTGCAAAGGTTTCTACTCAGCACAACTAATAGCAGCTGGTATACCGTGCAAAGCTACAGGTATTGGTAAACTTAATAAAGGTGTACTGCAAAGGTTTCTACTCAGCACAACTAATAGCAGCTGGTATACCGTGCAAAGCTACAGGTATTGGTAAACTTAATAAAGGTGTACTGCAAAGGTTTCTACTCAGCACAACTAATAGCAGCTGGTATACCGTGCAAAGCTACAGGTATTGGTAAACTTAATAAAGGTGTACTGCAAAGGTTTCTACTCAGCACAACTAATAGCAGCTGGTATACCGTGCAAAGCTACAGGTATTGGTAAACTTAATAAAGGTGTACTGCAAAGGTTTCTACTCAGCACAACTAATAGCAGCTGGTATACCGTGCAAAGCTACAGGTATTGGTAAACTTAATAAAGGTGTACTGCAAAGGTTTCTACTCAGCACAACTAATAGCAGCTGGTATACCGTGCAAAGCTACAGGTATTGGTAAACTTAATAAAGGTGTACTGCAAAGGTTTCTACTCAGCACAACTAATAGCAGCTGGTATACCGTGCAAAGCTACAGGTATTGGTAAACTTAATAAAGGTGTACTGCAAAGGTTTCTACTCAGCACAACTAATAGCAGCTGGTATACCGTGCAAAGCTACAGGTATTGGTAAACTTAATAAAGGTGTACTGCAAAGGTTTCTACTCAGCACAACTAATAGCAGCTGGTATACCGTGCAAAGCTACAGGTATTGGTAAACTTAATAAAGGTGTACTGCAAAGGTTTCTACTCAGCACAACTAATAGCAGCTGGTATACCGTGCAAAGCTACAGGTATTGGTAAACTTAATAAAGGTGTACTGCAAAGGTTTCTACTCAGCACAACTAATAGCAGCTGGTATACCGTGCAAAGCTACAGGTATTGGTAAACTTAATAAAGGTGTACTGCAAAGGTTTCTACTCAGCACAACTAATAGCAGCTGGTATACCGTGCAAAGCTACAGGTATTGGTAAACTTAATAAAGGTGTACTGCAAAGGTTTCTACTCAGCACAACTAATAGCAGCTGGTATACCGTGCAAAGCTACAGGTATTGGTAAACTTAATAAAGGTGTACTGCAAAGGTTTCTACTCAGCACAACTAATAGCAGCTGGTATACCGTGCAAAGCTACAGGTATTGGTAAACTTAATAAAGGTGTACTGCAAAGGTTTCTACTCAGCACAACTAATAGCAGCTGGTATACCGTGCAAAGCTACAGGTATTGGTAAACTTAATAAAGGTGTACTGCAAAGGTTTCTACTCAGCACAACTAATAGCAGCTGGTATACCGTGCAAAGCTACAGGTATTGGTAAACTTAATAAAGGTGTACTGCAAAGGTTTCTACTCAGCACAACTAATAGCAGCTGGTATACCGTGCAAAGCTACAGGTATTGGTAAACTTAATAAAGGTGTACTGCAAAGGTTTCTACTCAGCACAACTAATAGCAGCTGGTATACCGTGCAAAGCTACAGGTATTGGTAAACTTAATAAAGGTGTACTGCAAAGGTTTCTACTCAGCACAACTAATAGCAGCTGGTATACCGTGCAAAGCTACAGGTATTGGTAAACTTAATAAAGGTGTACTGCAAAGGTTTCTACTCAGCACAACTAATAGCAGCTGGTATACCGTGCAAAGCTACAGGTATTGGTAAACTTAATAAAGGTGTACTGCAAAGGTTTCTACTCAGCACAACTAATAGCAGCTGGTATACCGTGCAAAGCTACAGGTATTGGTAAACTTAATAAAGGTGTACTGCAAAGGTTTCTACTCAGCACAACTAATAGCAGCTGGTATACCGTGCAAAGCTACAGGTATTGGTAAACTTAATAAAGGTGTACTGCAAAGGTTTCTACTCAGCACAACTAATAGCAGCTGGTATACCGTGCAAAGCTACAGGTATTGGTAAACTTAATAAAGGTGTACTGCAAAGGTTTCTACTCAGCACAACTAATAGCAGCTGGTATACCGTGCAAAGCTACAGGTATTGGTAAACTTAATAAAGGTGTACTGCAAAGGTTTCTACTCAGCACAACTAATAGCAGCTGGTATACCGTGCAAAGCTACAGGTATTGGTAAACTTAATAAAGGTGTACTGCAAAGGTTTCTACTCAGCACAACTAATAGCAGCTGGTATACCGTGCAAAGCTACAGGTATTGGTAAACTTAATAAAGGTGTACTGCAAAGGTTTCTACTCAGCACAACTAATAGCAGCTGGTATACCGTGCAAAGCTACAGGTATTGGTAAACTTAATAAAGGTGTACTGCAAAGGTTTCTACTCAGCACAACTAATAGCAGCTGGTATACCGTGCAAAGCTACAGGTATTGGTAAACTTAATAAAGGTGTACTGCAAAGGTTTCTACTCAGCACAACTAATAGCAGCTGGTATACCGTGCAAAGCTACAGGTATTGGTAAACTTAATAAAGGTGTACTGCAAAGGTTTCTACTCAGCACAACTAATAGCAGCTGGTATACCGTGCAAAGCTACAGGTATTGGTAAACTTAATAAAGGTGTACTGCAAAGGTTTCTACTCAGCACAACTAATAGCAGCTGGTATACCGTGCAAAGCTACAGGTATTGGTAAACTTAATAAAGGTGTACTGCAAAGGTTTCTACTCAGCACAACTAATAGCAGCTGGTATACCGTGCAAAGCTACAGGTATTGGTAAACTTAATAAAGGTGTACTGCAAAGGTTTCTACTCAGCACAACTAATAGCAGCTGGTATACCGTGCAAAGCTACAGGTATTGGTAAACTTAATAAAGGTGTACTGCAAAGGTTTCTACTCAGCACAACTAATAGCAGCTGGTATACCGTGCAAAGCTACAGGTATTGGTAAACTTAATAAAGGTGTACTGCAAAGGTTTCTACTCAGCACAACTAATAGCAGCTGGTATACCGTGCAAAGCTACAGGTATTGGTAAACTTAATAAAGGTGTACTGCAAAGGTTTCTACTCAGCACAACTAATAGCAGCTGGTATACCGTGCAAAGCTACAGGTATTGGTAAACTTAATAAAGGTGTACTGCAAAGGTTTCTACTCAGCACAACTAATAGCAGCTGGTATACCGTGCAAAGCTACAGGTATTGGTAAACTTAATAAAGGTGTACTGCAAAGGTTTCTACTCAGCACAACTAATAGCAGCTGGTATACCGTGCAAAGCTACAGGTATTGGTAAACTTAATAAAGGTGTACTGCAAAGGTTTCTACTCAGCACAACTAATAGCAGCTGGTATACCGTGCAAAGCTACAGGTATTGGTAAACTTAATAAAGGTGTACTGCAAAGGTTTCTACTCAGCACAACTAATAGCAGCTGGTATACCGTGCAAAGCTACAGGTATTGGTAAACTTAATAAAGGTGTACTGCAAAGGTTTCTACTCAGCACAACTAATAGCAGCTGGTATACCGTGCAAAGCTACAGGTATTGGTAAACTTAATAAAGGTGTACTGCAAAGGTTTCTACTCAGCACAACTAATAGCAGCTGGTATACCGTGCAAAGCTACAGGTATTGGTAAACTTAATAAAGGTGTACTGCAAAGGTTTCTACTCAGCACAACTAATAGCAGCTGGTATACCGTGCAAAGCTACAGGTATTGGTAAACTTAATAAAGGTGTACTGCAAAGGTTTCTACTCAGCACAACTAATAGCAGCTGGTATACCGTGCAAAGCTACAGGTATTGGTAAACTTAATAAAGGTGTACTGCAAAGGTTTCTACTCAGCACAACCAATAGCAGCTGGTATACCGTGCAAAGCTACAGGTATTGGTAAACTTAATAAAGGTGTACTGCAAAGGTTTCTACTCAGCACAACTAATAGCAGCTGGTATACCGTGCAAAGCTACAGGTATTGGTAAACTTAATAAAGGTGTACTGCAAAGGTTTCTACTCAGCACAACTAATAGCAGCTGGTATACCGTGCAAAGCTACAGGTATTGGTAAACTTAATAAAGGTGTACTGCAAAGGTTTCTACTCAGCACAACTAATAGCAGCTGGTATACCGTGCAAAGCTACAGGTATTGGTAAACTTAATAAAGGTGTACTGCAAAGGTTTCTACTCAGCACAACTAATAGCAGCTGGTATACCGTGCAAAGCTACAGGTATTGGTAAACTTAATAAAGGTGTACTGCAAAGGTTTCTACTCAGCACAACTAATAGCAGCTGGTATACCGTGCAAAGCTACAGGTATTGGTAAACTTAATAAAGGTGTACTGCAAAGGTTTCTACTCAGCACAACTAATAGCAGCTGGTATACCGTGCAAAGCTACAGGTATTGGTAAACTTAATAAAGGTGTACTGCAAAGGTTTCTACTCAGCACAACTAATAGCAGCTGGTATACCGTGCAAAGCTACAGGTATTGGTAAACTTAATAAAGGTGTACTGCAAAGGTTTCTACTCAGCACAACTAATAGCAGCTGGTATACCGTGCAAAGCTACAGGTATTGGTAAACTTAATAAAGGTGTACTGCAAAGGTTTCTACTCAGCACAACTAATAGCAGCTGGTATACCGTGCAAAGCTACAGGTATTGGTAAACTTAATAAAGGTGTACTGCAAAGGTTTCTACTCAGCACAACTAATAGCAGCTGGTATACCGTGCAAAGCTACAGGTATTGGTAAACTTAATAAAGGTGTACTGCAAAGGTTTCTACTCAGCACAACTAATAGCAGCTGGTATACCGTGCAAAGCTACAGGTATTGGTAAACTTAATAAAGGTGTACTGCAAAGGTTTCTACTCAGCACAACTAATAGCAGCTGGTATACCGTGCAAAGCTACAGGTATTGGTAAACTTAATAAAGGTGTACTGCAAAGGTTTCTACTCAGCACAACTAATAGCAGCTGGTATACCGTGCAAAGCTACAGGTATTGGTAAACTTAATAAAGGTGTACTGCAAAGGTTTCTACTCAGCACAACTAATAGCAGCTGGTATACCGTGCAAAGCTACAGGTATTGGTAAACTTAATAAAGGTGTACTGCAAAGGTTTCTACTCAGCACAACTAATAGCAGCTGGTATACCGTGCAAAGCTACAGGTATTGGTAAACTTAATAAAGGTGTACTGCAAAGGTTTCTACTCAGCACAACTAATAGCAGCTGGTATACCGTGCAAAGCTACAGGTATTGGTAAACTTAATAAAGGTGTACTGCAAAGGTTTCTACTCAGCACAACTAATAGCAGCTGGTATACCGTGCAAAGCTACAGGTATTGGTAAACTTAATAAAGGTGTACTGCAAAGGTTTCTACTCAGCACAACTAATAGCAGCTGGTATACCGTGCAAAGCTACAGGTATTGGTAAACTTAATAAAGGTGTACTGCAAAGGTTTCTACTCAGCACAACTAATAGCAGCTGGTATACCGTGCAAAGCTACAGGTATTGGTAAACTTAATAAAGGTGTACTGCAAAGGTTTCTACTCAGCACAACTAATAGCAGCTGGTATACCGTGCAAAGCTACAGGTATTGGTAAACTTAATAAAGGTGTACTGCAAAGGTTTCTACTCAGCACAACTAATAGCAGCTGGTATACCGTGCAAAGCTACAGGTATTGGTAAACTTAATAAAGGTGTACTGCAAAGGTTTCTACTCAGCACAACTAATAGCAGCTGGTATACCGTGCAAAGCTACAGGTATTGGTAAACTTAATAAAGGTGTACTGCAAAGGTTTCTACTCAGCACAACTAATAGCAGCTGGTATACCGTGCAAAGCTACAGGTATTGGTAAACTTAATAAAGGTGTACTGCAAAGGTTTCTACTCAGCACAACTAATAGCAGCTGGTATACCGTGCAAAGCTACAGGTATTGGTAAACTTAATAAAGGTGTACTGCAAAGGTTTCTACTCAGCACAACTAATAGCAGCTGGTATACCGTGCAAAGCTACAGGTATTGGTAAACTTAATAAAGGTGTACTGCAAAGGTTTCTACTCAGCACAACTAATAGCAGCTGGTATACCGTGCAAAGCTACAGGTATTGGTAAACTTAATAAAGGTGTACTGCAAAGGTTTCTACTCAGCACAACTAATAGCAGCTGGTATACCGTGCAAAGCTACAGGTATTGGTAAACTTAATAAAGGTGTACTGCAAAGGTTTCTACTCAGCACAACTAATAGCAGCTGGTATACCGTGCAAAGCTACAGGTATTGGTAAACTTAATAAAGGTGTACTGCAAAGGTTTCTACTCAGCACAACTAATAGCAGCTGGTATACCGTGCAAAGCTACAGGTATTGGTAAACTTAATAAAGGTGTACTGCAAAGGTTTCTACTCAGCACAACTAATAGCAGCTGGTATACCGTGCAAAGCTACAGGTATTGGTAAACTTAATAAAGGTGTACTGCAAAGGTTTCTACTCAGCACAACTAATAGCAGCTGGTATACCGTGCAAAGCTACAGGTATTGGTAAACTTAATAAAGGTGTACTGCAAAGGTTTCTACTCAGCACAACTAATAGCAGCTGGTATACCGTGCAAAGCTACAGGTATTGGTAAACTTAATAAAGGTGTACTGCAAAGGTTTCTACTCAGCACAACTAATAGCAGCTGGTATACCGTGCAAAGCTACAGGTATTGGTAAACTTAATAAAGGTGTACTGCAAAGGTTTCTACTCAGCACAACTAATAGCAGCTGGTATACCGTGCAAAGCTACAGGTATTGGTAAACTTAATAAAGGTGTACTGCAAAGGTTTCTACTCAGCACAACTAATAGCAGCTGGTATACCGTGCAAAGCTACAGGTATTGGTAAACTTAATAAAGGTGTACTGCAAAGGTTTCTACTCAGCACAACTAATAGCAGCTGGTATACCGTGCAAAGCTACAGGTATTGGTAAACTTAATAAAGGTGTACTGCAAAGGTTTCTACTCAGCACAACTAATAGCAGCTGGTATACCGTGCAAAGCTACAGGTATTGGTAAACTTAATAAAGGTGTACTGCAAAGGTTTCTACTCAGCACAACTAATAGCAGCTGGTATACCGTGCAAAGCTACAGGTATTGGTAAACTTAATAAAGGTGTACTGCAAAGGTTTCTACTCAGCACAACTAATAGCAGCTGGTATACCGTGCAAAGCTACAGGTATTGGTAAACTTAATAAAGGTGTACTGCAAAGGTTTCTACTCAGCACAACTAATAGCAGCTGGTATACCGTGCAAAGCTACAGGTATTGGTAAACTTAATAAAGGTGTACTGCAAAGGTTTCTACTCAGCACAACTAATAGCAGCTGGTATACCGTGCAAAGCTACAGGTATTGGTAAACTTAATAAAGGTGTACTGCAAAGGTTTCTACTCAGCACAACTAATAGCAGCTGGTATACCGTGCAAAGCTACAGGTATTGGTAAACTTAATAAAGGTGTACTGCAAAGGTTTCTACTCAGCACAACTAATAGCAGCTGGTATACCGTGCAAAGCTACAGGTATTGGTAAACTTAATAAAGGTGTACTGCAAAGGTTTCTACTCAGCACAACTAATAGCAGCTGGTATACCGTGCAAAGCTACAGGTATTGGTAAACTTAATAAAGGTGTACTGCAAAGGTTTCTACTCAGCACAACTAATAGCAGCTGGTATACCGTGCAAAGCTACAGGTATTGGTAAACTTAATAAAGGTGTACTGCAAAGGTTTCTACTCAGCACAACTAATAGCAGCTGGTATACCGTGCAAAGCTACAGGTATTGGTAAACTTAATAAAGGTGTACTGCAAAGGTTTCTACTCAGCACAACTAATAGCAGCTGGTATACCGTGCAAAGCTACAGGTATTGGTAAACTTAATAAAGGTGTACTGCAAAGGTTTCTACTCAGCACAACTAATAGCAGCTGGTATACCGTGCAAAGCTACAGGTATTGGTAAACTTAATAAAGGTGTACTGCAAAGGTTTCTACTCAGCACAACTAATAGCAGCTGGTATACCGTGCAAAGCTACAGGTATTGGTAAACTTAATAAAGGTGTACTGCAAAGGTTTCTACTCAGCACAACTAATAGCAGCTGGTATACCGTGCAAAGCTACAGGTATTGGTAAACTTAATAAAGGTGTACTGCAAAGGTTTCTACTCAGCACAACTAATAGCAGCTGGTATACCGTGCAAAGCTACAGGTATTGGTAAACTTAATAAAGGTGTACTGCAAAGGTTTCTACTCAGCACAACTAATAGCAGCTGGTATACCGTGCAAAGCTACAGGTATTGGTAAACTTAATAAAGGTGTACTGCAAAGGTTTCTACTCAGCACAACTAATAGCAGCTGGTATACCGTGCAAAGCTACAGGTATTGGTAAACTTAATAAAGGTGTACTGCAAAGGTTTCTACTCAGCACAACTAATAGCAGCTGGTATACCGTGCAAAGCTACAGGTATTGGTAAACTTAATAAAGGTGTACTGCAAAGGTTTCTACTCAGCACAACTAATAGCAGCTGGTATACCGTGCAAAGCTACAGGTATTGGTAAACTTAATAAAGGTGTACTGCAAAGGTTTCTACTCAGCACAACTAATAGCAGCTGGTATACCGTGCAAAGCTACAGGTATTGGTAAACTTAATAAAGGTGTACTGCAAAGGTTTCTACTCAGCACAACTAATAGCAGCTGGTATACCGTGCAAAGCTACAGGTATTGGTAAACTTAATAAAGGTGTACTGCAAAGGTTTCTACTCAGCACAACTAATAGCAGCTGGTATACCGTGCAAAGCTACAGGTATTGGTAAACTTAATAAAGGTGTACTGCAAAGGTTTCTACTCAGCACAACTAATAGCAGCTGGTATACCGTGCAAAGCTACAGGTATTGGTAAACTTAATAAAGGTGTACTGCAAAGGTTTCTACTCAGCACAACTAATAGCAGCTGGTATACCGTGCAAAGCTACAGGTATTGGTAAACTTAATAAAGGTGTACTGCAAAGGTTTCTACTCAGCACAACTAATAGCAGCTGGTATACCGTGCAAAGCTACAGGTATTGGTAAACTTAATAAAGGTGTACTGCAAAGGTTTCTACTCAGCACAACTAATAGCAGCTGGTATACCGTGCAAAGCTACAGGTATTGGTAAACTTAATAAAGGTGTACTGCAAAGGTTTCTACTCAGCACAACTAATAGCAGCTGGTATACCGTGCAAAGCTACAGGTATTGGTAAACTTAATAAAGGTGTACTGCAAAGGTTTCTACTCAGCACAACTAATAGCAGCTGGTATACCGTGCAAAGCTACAGGTATTGGTAAACTTAATAAAGGTGTACTGCAAAGGTTTCTACTCAGCACAACTAATAGCAGCTGGTATACCGTGCAAAGCTACAGGTATTGGTAAACTTAATAAAGGTGTACTGCAAAGGTTTCTACTCAGCACAACTAATAGCAGCTGGTATACCGTGCAAAGCTACAGGTATTGGTAAACTTAATAAAGGTGTACTGCAAAGGTTTCTACTCAGCACAACTAATAGCAGCTGGTATACCGTGCAAAGCTACAGGTATTGGTAAACTTAATAAAGGTGTACTGCAAAGGTTTCTACTCAGCACAACTAATAGCAGCTGGTATACCGTGCAAAGCTACAGGTATTGGTAAACTTAATAAAGGTGTACTGCAAAGGTTTCTACTCAGCACAACTAATAGCAGCTGGTATACCGTGCAAAGCTACAGGTATTGGTAAACTTAATAAAGGTGTACTGCAAAGGTTTCTACTCAGCACAACTAATAGCAGCTGGTATACCGTGCAAAGCTACAGGTATTGGTAAACTTAATAAAGGTGTACTGCAAAGGTTTCTACTCAGCACAACTAATAGCAGCTGGTATACCGTGCAAAGCTACAGGTATTGGTAAACTTAATAAAGGTGTACTGCAAAGGTTTCTACTCAGCACAACTAATAGCAGCTGGTATACCGTGCAAAGCTACAGGTATTGGTAAACTTAATAAAGGTGTACTGCAAAGGTTTCTACTCAGCACAACTAATAGCAGCTGGTATACCGTGCAAAGCTACAGGTATTGGTAAACTTAATAAAGGTGTACTGCAAAGGTTTCTACTCAGCACAACTAATAGCAGCTGGTATACCGTGCAAAGCTACAGGTATTGGTAAACTTAATAAAGGTGTACTGCAAAGGTTTCTACTCAGCACAACTAATAGCAGCTGGTATACCGTGCAAAGCTACAGGTATTGGTAAACTTAATAAAGGTGTACTGCAAAGGTTTCTACTCAGCACAACTAATAGCAGCTGGTATACCGTGCAAAGCTACAGGTATTGGTAAACTTAATAAAGGTGTACTGCAAAGGTTTCTACTCAGCACAACTAATAGCAGCTGGTATACCGTGCAAAGCTACAGGTATTGGTAAACTTAATAAAGGTGTACTGCAAAGGTTTCTACTCAGCACAACTAATAGCAGCTGGTATACCGTGCAAAGCTACAGGTATTGGTAAACTTAATAAAGGTGTACTGCAAAGGTTTCTACTCAGCACAACTAATAGCAGCTGGTATACCGTGCAAAGCTACAGGTATTGGTAAACTTAATAAAGGTGTACTGCAAAGGTTTCTACTCAGCACAACTAATAGCAGCTGGTATACCGTGCAAAGCTACAGGTATTGGTAAACTTAATAAAGGTGTACTGCAAAGGTTTCTACTCAGCACAACTAATAGCAGCTGGTATACCGTGCAAAGCTACAGGTATTGGTAAACTTAATAAAGGTGTACTGCAAAGGTTTCTACTCAGCACAACTAATAGCAGCTGGTATACCGTGCAAAGCTACAGGTATTGGTAAACTTAATAAAGGTGTACTGCAAAGGTTTCTACTCAGCACAACTAATAGCAGCTGGTATACCGTGCAAAGCTACAGGTATTGGTAAACTTAATAAAGGTGTACTGCAAAGGTTTCTACTCAGCACAACTAATAGCAGCTGGTATACCGTGCAAAGCTACAGGTATTGGTAAACTTAATAAAGGTGTACTGCAAAGGTTTCTACTCAGCACAACTAATAGCAGCTGGTATACCGTGCAAAGCTACAGGTATTGGTAAACTTAATAAAGGTGTACTGCAAAGGTTTCTACTCAGCACAACTAATAGCAGCTGGTATACCGTGCAAAGCTACAGGTATTGGTAAACTTAATAAAGGTGTACTGCAAAGGTTTCTACTCAGCACAACTAATAGCAGCTGGTATACCGTGCAAAGCTACAGGTATTGGTAAACTTAATAAAGGTGTACTGCAAAGGTTTCTACTCAGCACAACTAATAGCAGCTGGTATACCGTGCAAAGCTACAGGTATTGGTAAACTTAATAAAGGTGTACTGCAAAGGTTTCTACTCAGCACAACTAATAGCAGCTGGTATACCGTGCAAAGCTACAGGTATTGGTAAACTTAATAAAGGTGTACTGCAAAGGTTTCTACTCAGCACAACTAATAGCAGCTGGTATACCGTGCAAAGCTACAGGTATTGGTAAACTTAATAAAGGTGTACTGCAAAGGTTTCTACTCAGCACAACTAATAGCAGCTGGTATACCGTGCAAAGCTAAAGGTATTGGTAAACTTAATAAAGGTGTACTGCAAAGGTTTCTACTCAGCACAACTAATAGCAGCTGGTATACCGTGCAAAGCTACAGGTATTGGTAAACTTAATAAAGGTGTACTGCAAAGGTTTCTACTCAGCACAACTAATAGCAGCTGGTATACCGTGCAAAGCTACAGGTATTGGTAAACTTAATAAAGGTGTACTGCAAAGGTTTCTACTCAGCACAACTAATAGCAGCTGGTATACCGTGCAAAGCTACAGGTATTGGTAAACTTAATAAAGGTGTACTGCAAAGGTTTCTACTCAGCACAACTAATAGCAGCTGGTATACCGTGCAAAGCTACAGGTATTGGTAAACTTAATAAAGGTGTACTGCAAAGGTTTCTACTCAGCACAACTAATAGCAGCTGGTATACCGTGCAAAGCTACAGGTATTGGTAAACTTAATAAAGGTGTACTGCAAAGGTTTCTACTCAGCACAACTAATAGCAGCTGGTATACCGTGCAAAGCTACAGGTATTGGTAAACTTAATAAAGGTGTACTGCAAAGGTTTCTACTCAGCACAACTAATAGCAGCTGGTATACCGTGCAAAGCTACAGGTATTGGTAAACTTAATAAAGGTGTACTGCAAAGGTTTCTACTCAGCACAACTAATAGCAGCTGGTATACCGTGCAAAGCTACAGGTATTGGTAAACTTAATAAAGGTGTACTGCAAAGGTTTCTACTCAGCACAACTAATAGCAGCTGGTATACCGTGCAAAGCTACAGGTATTGGTAAACTTAATAAAGGTGTACTGCAAAGGTTTCTACTCAGCACAACTAATAGCAGCTGGTATACCGTGCAAAGCTACAGGTATTGGTAAACTTAATAAAGGTGTACTGCAAAGGTTTCTACTCAGCACAACTAATAGCAGCTGGTATACCGTGCAAAGCTACAGGTATTGGTAAACTTAATAAAGGTGTACTGCAAAGGTTTCTACTCAGCACAACTAATAGCAGCTGGTATACCGTGCAAAGCTACAGGTATTGGTAAACTTAATAAAGGTGTACTGCAAAGGTTTCTACTCAGCACAACTAATAGCAGCTGGTATACCGTGCAAAGCTAAAGGTATTGGTAAACTTAATAAAGGTGTACTGCAAAGGTTTCTACTCAGCACAACTAATAGCAGCTGGTATACCGTGCAAAGCTACAGGTATTGGTAAACTTAATAAAGGTGTACTGCAAAGGTTTCTACTCAGCACAACTAATAGCAGCTGGTATACCGTGCAAAGCTACAGGTATTGGTAAACTTAATAAAGGTGTACTGCAAAGGTTTCTACTCAGCACAACTAATAGCAGCTGGTATACCGTGCAAAGCTACAGGTATTGGTAAACTTAATAAAGGTGTACTGCAAAGGTTTCTACTCAGCACAACTAATAGCAGCTGGTATACCGTGCAAAGCTACAGGTATTGGTAAACTTAATAAAGGTGTACTGCAAAGGTTTCTACTCAGCACAACTAATAGCAGCTGGTATACCGTGCAAAGCTACAGGTATTGGTAAACTTAATAAAGGTGTACTGCAAAGGTTTCTACTCAGCACAACTAATAGCAGCTGGTATACCGTGCAAAGCTACAGGTATTGGTAAACTTAATAAAGGTGTACTGCAAAGGTTTCTACTCAGCACAACTAATAGCAGCTGGTATACCGTGCAAAGCTACAGGTATTGGTAAACTTAATAAAGGTGTACTGCAAAGGTTTCTACTCAGCACAACTAATAGCAGCTGGTATACCGTGCAAAGCTACAGGTATTGGTAAACTTAATAAAGGTGTACTGCAAAGGTTTCTACTCAGCACAACTAATAGCAGCTGGTATACCGTGCAAAGCTACAGGTATTGGTAAACTTAATAAAGGTGTACTGCAAAGGTTTCTACTCAGCACAACTAATAGCAGCTGGTATACCGTGCAAAGCTACAGGTATTGGTAAACTTAATAAAGGTGTACTGCAAAGGTTTCTACTCAGCACAACTAATAGCAGCTGGTATACCGTGCAAAGCTACAGGTATTGGTAAACTTAATAAAGGTGTACTGCAAAGGTTTCTACTCAGCACAACTAATAGCAGCTGGTATACCGTGCAAAGCTACAGGTATTGGTAAACTTAATAAAGGTGTACTGCAAAGGTTTCTACTCAGCACAACTAATAGCAGCTGGTATACCGTGCAAAGCTACAGGTATTGGTAAACTTAATAAAGGTGTACTGCAAAGGTTTCTACTCAGCACAACTAATAGCAGCTGGTATACCGTGCAAAGCTACAGGTATTGGTAAACTTAATAAAGGTGTACTGCAAAGGTTTCTACTCAGCACAACTAATAGCAGCTGGTATACCGTGCAAAGCTACAGGTATTGGTAAACTTAATAAAGGTGTACTGCAAAGGTTTCTACTCAGCACAACTAATAGCAGCTGGTATACCGTGCAAAGCTACAGGTATTGGTAAACTTAATAAAGGTGTACTGCAAAGGTTTCTACTCAGCACAACTAATAGCAGCTGGTATACCGTGCAAAGCTACAGGTATTGGTAAACTTAATAAAGGTGTACTGCAAAGGTTTCTACTCAGCACAACTAATAGCAGCTGGTATACCGTGCAAAGCTACAGGTATTGGTAAACTTAATAAAGGTGTACTGCAAAGGTTTCTACTCAGCACAACTAATAGCAGCTGGTATACCGTGCAAAGCTAAAGGTATTGGTAAACTTAATAAAGGTGTACTGCAAAGGTTTCTACTCAGCACAACTAATAGCAGCTGGTATACCGTGCAAAGCTACAGGTATTGGTAAACTTAATAAAGGTGTACTGCAAAGGTTTCTACTCAGCACAACTAATAGCAGCTGGTATACCGTGCAAAGCTACAGGTATTGGTAAACTTAATAAAGGTGTACTGCAAAGGTTTCTACTCAGCACAACTAATAGCAGCTGGTATACCGTGCAAAGCTACAGGTATTGGTAAACTTAATAAAGGTGTACTGCAAAGGTTTCTACTCAGCACAACTAATAGCAGCTGGTATACCGTGCAAAGCTACAGGTATTGGTAAACTTAATAAAGGTGTACTGCAAAGGTTTCTACTCAGCACAACTAATAGCAGCTGGTATACCGTGCAATGCTACAGGTATTGGTAAACTTAATAAAGGTGTACTGCAAAGGTTTCTACTCAGCACAACTAGTAGCAGCTGGTATACCGTGCAAAGCTACAGGTATTGGTAAACTTAATAAAGGTGTACTGCAAAGGTTTCTACTCAGCACAACTTATAGCAGCTGGTATACCGTGCAAAGCTACAGGTATTGGTAAACTTAATAAAGGTGTACTGCAAAGGTTTCTACTCAGCACAACTAATAGCAGCTGGTATACCATGCAAAGCTACAGGTATTGGTAAACTTAATAAAGGTGTACTGCAAAGGTTTCTACTCAGCACAACTAATAGCAGCTGGTATACCGTGCAAAGCTACAGGTATTGGTAAACTTAATAAAGGTGTACTGCAAAGGTTTCTACTCAGCACAACTAATAGCAGCTGGTATACCGTGCAAAGCTACAGGTATTGGTAAACTTAATAAAGGTGTACTGCAAAGGTTTCTACTTAGCACAGCTAATAGCAGCTGGTATACCGTGCAAAGCTACAGGTATTGGTAAACTTAATAAAGGTGTACTGCAAAGGTTTCTACTCAGCACAACTAATAGCAGCTGGTATACCGTGCAAAGCTACAGGTATTGGTAAACTTAATAAAGGTGTACTGCAAAGGTTTCTACTCAGCACAACTAATAGCAGCTGGTATACCATGCAAAGCTAAAGGTATTGGTAAACTTAATAAAGGTGTACTGCAAAGGTTTCTACTCAGCACAACTAATAGCAGCTGGTATACCGTGCAAAGCTACAGGTATTGGTAAACTTAATAAAGGTGTACTGCAAAGGTTTCTACTCAGCACAACTAATAGCAGCTGGTATACCATGCAAAGCTAAAGGTATTGGTAAACTTAATAAAGGTGTACTGCAAAGGTTTCTACTCAGCACAACTAATAGCAGCTGGTATACCGTGCAAAGCTACAGGTATTGGTAAACTTAATAAAGGTGTACTGCAAAGGTCTGTGTTAGCTACTCTTCTCTTCTCTCTTTTTCTTAATGTTCTCTCCCTAGAATGGGAAAATCTTAAATTAATAATGCATGGAAATGATATGCTGCTCAACCAAGTTACAGGACAGTTTCACTCAGTTATACACCTGGTCCACTTCTAACAAACTACTGATTACCCTTATGAAAACCAATGTCAAGGTCTTTGCCTCAGCCAAGAAATTACCCACTATCCCTCCTATTCACCTAACAGATCTTAATGGGAACATAATACCTATTGTCATTGAACAGAGGTACCTAGGCTTAACACTTTACTATATCTTTGCCCTCACCACTCATACAGATTTTGTAACTAATAAAGTCCTTGCTCAATTAGAACTATGTTACAATATCAGCCACTTCATTTCACCTGTTAATCATAGAGCCATTGCTAAAAATATTTGGTACTTACGTGTTATCGCAACCACATTTTCTCGCTAATGCTGTTTGCTTCTCCTTGTGTCAACTGGGACTAATGAAGTACGACAAAACATCACAGACATGATGTCTTTAATGTGTTCTTGTTTTCAGGAAGGTTTCTCACTTCAATGGCTGAAAAAATAAGGTTTGAAAAATAGGTTTCCCCATTTACTGCTAGCATCTCAAGATGCCAGTTAAGCAAGTCCCCCATTCCACTTAAATCGCGTTCCTTTTTCTCAGCCTTTGCCGCCCTGAGAACAGAAAGCATCAGGAAAGAAAAGCAAAGCAGTACCCTGTCTAAACTCCTTACAAAGTAATCGGGAAGGGTAGACTGTTAAAACACGATCTTGGTGGTGGGTTTGTAAAACGAGTAAGAGTTTGCACGTTAGGATTTGTGGCTAGCGCACTCGAAAGCAGCTAATCCGTTGGAAGTGTGAGTGTGTGTCTGTCTGACACTGTACGCTATGACTACCCACACTCCTTTCAAGCCAACATACATATATACATGCAGTCATTGTGATCGCTCGCTGAATGCAATGCTTGACGTCTTTCAAGCACGCTAGCCACAAATCCTCAAATTTGAACCCTTACTCATTTCACAAAGCCACCACCAACATCCCAGAAGAGTTTTTCACAGTCTACCCTTCCTGATTACACTCCCTTGTTACTGTCTGAGTAAAAGACAAGCAAGTCCAGCACGTCGGAAATTGTGGTTGCGATAACACGCAAGTACCAAATATTTTAGTACCCAAACTGGAATATAGCCTTCCTTTTCACATTATGCATTTATCCCACAATATTCAAAGAATGAAGACTGTTGAGAAGAAATCTGCAGATATATTCTCTTAGCAGACCCCCAGATGCACCACAGCTATTTGTTAAAAAATCCCAAATGGCTTACTGGCTTTGAGTGCTTTATAGGGCCACTTTTCTTCTAACTTCTCTTACTTACAAGATTCTAAAAACAGGCCACTGTTGCCATCCCTTTAAGAATGAAACTACATTTTCAAAAACCCTTGTGGGCTCAGAAGTACACAGGACAACAATTTCTCTCTAGCACACCCTACATTTAAAATGCTGTAGGTGAGACAGCCTTCTCTAGACTGGGACCTGTTACTTGGATATACCTGCCTACTGACATAAAAATGTATAACTATTAAAAGCATCAAAGATGCACTTAAAGAGAAACTCTTTACAGAACCTCCCTGCAAATGCTACCATAACAAGTTAGGTGACCTACTATCCTGTATCATGAATAACAGAATATATTTAAGAAATTTTTCTCAGCCTCTTAATGTGCCATCTTATATACATATATTTCATATGTATATAGGAGTTTATGTATTACACATATGACTGCACTGTATTTTATATGTAGCTTACCTTAGCTTGCATTACGTATATATGTTTTCTTTTAATGCACTCTGACTGGATCCTTTAATCTTACCCTATATGCAATGAATCTTACCATTATGTTATGAATTTTGCTATGTACTCATTCTGTATATAACATTATTGATTAGAAAGACTGCAATGTATTTTATGATCTTTGAGCTCAGGTCGTGGTCAAAAAATCTCAACATAGGAGGTTACTAGCTTAATGGCCCTGGGGTCCTTCCAAGCCTAGCCAAGAGTTTATTCCCAAAAAGAAACCTCAGTCAGCACTTGTCACCCCTGTCAGTGAAGGACACAGGTAGAACCCCTGGGACAAATTTGTGGTTTTCCATCCACTCATCAAGGTTGCATTTGAAGAGGGTCAGTGAAGTGCTCTGTTTGACGTGTATGGGAAGTCTATTCCAGAGACGGGACAGCCTCTGGGAGACAAACCTGTCTCTCCAGCAGGTTTTGTTAATGTCACATATTAGATTCAGGACTTTTGAGTGGGCAGTGCTTGAGGAGTTAGACTTATGGATATGGAGCATCTTTATTAGGGCAGGTGCCAAAATTACCTTGCAGGCGAGACACAAATCACCCCTGAGCAATCTGTATGATACCGAGTAGACTGATAGTGATTTGAGCCTGTCTGCATAGGACAGGTGTTGGAGGCCATGGATTCTCTTTGTGAGGTATTTCAGTGGCCTTTCCAATTGGTGCAGATGTTTGGAGAGGTACATCCCAAACAGGGTGTTATACTCAATTATTAGTCTAATGAGGGAGGAGTATAGAGAGGTAATAACCTCCTTTTTTCCAGATGCAATCCCTTTACTTGTGAGATGAACCAAGTAAAAGGCTTTTCTGACCACTGCCGCTACATGAGGGTCAAATGTGAGGTTGTCATCAACCTTAAGTGCCCATGTCTCTCACCACAGGCTGTGTGCTTAGGGAGTTGTCATTGATGCGGTAATCAACAGGGGTCATGTTTTTGCCGAATGGTATGATGATACATTTTTTTACATTTTCTTGAGGCCATGACTTTGGCACCAGTCATTAGTTGCTGCGAGACCCTCTTGCAGTATGTTAACATCATTTGGGGAGTCAATGACAGCACCCAACTTACAGTCGTATGCAAACTTGGTCAGTCACAGGCCCTCTGTCTTTTCCTGGGCCTCTGAGAAATAGATGCCAAACAGTAGGGGCCCCAGGACAGATCCCTGGGGAACTCCACTAGTGACAGGTCAGCTATCGGAGTTGGAGGTGCCTGTTTTGACTTTGAGGGTCCTGTCAGTGAGCCAGTTGAACACCCACCTGATGAGACAGGGATTTACGCCAAGCTGTGTTACTTTTTGATGATGCCCGAGTGGGGGATTGTGTCAAAGACCTTAGTCAAATCAAGGTAAGCTGTATGCACTGACTTTCCCTCATCCAGGGCCTTGGTGACATTCTCAAAGAAGTCCACCAGGTTCAACAGGCAAGAGCTGCCCTTGACGAAACCAAACTGGGTGTGGTCAAGTGCTTGGAGATTGCCTTTGTCCTTGTTTATGAGATCCATAACAATATGCTCCATGGCTTTACAGATCAGACTTGTCAATCTAATGGGGCGATAGCTTCCAGAGTCAGTAGTGCCACCATCTTTGTGCAAGGGGATGACAATGGCAGTTCTCCACTCTGCTGGAATGAAGCCAGTACTTAGGCTGTGGTTGAATAGGGTGCTCAATAGAGAAGCCAGTTCTTGCTGGAGATGGTGCAGAATACATCTTGGGATACTATCAGGTCCCATGGAAGCTGTGTTCTTTGCCTTGGATAGGACCTGTAACACTTGATCTACAGAGATTTGAGGTGCAGGACTAGAATCAAGGATGTCGAAATGGCTTTTGGGGGGGTTCGGGGGGGGTGAAATTTGTGCTGAACCTATCTGCTAGCAGGTTGGCTAAGTCAACAGGATCAGTGTAAGTGATACTGTTAAGTACTAATTCGGAACAAACCTGGGCTTTGCCATGGAGGTTCCTGACATAACTGAAGAAGACTGTATGGTTTCCCTTTGTTATGGAAGCTAGTTTCGATTCATAATTTGCCTTGAAGGTTTTCACTATGCCCCTACGAGAGGTCTACACTGAAACATGCCAACAAGGAACCTAAAAATGTTATTAGAAATGTAAAGCAGGGTATGCACTTAAGGTTGCAACAGATTCCAAAGGAAAAATACAGTTGTGTAAATAAACGTACCATAACATACCATAACAGCAGATATTCAAATAATCACTGCTGCAGTAGTCTAAGCTATACAGATTATATCCTACAAGGATATAACAACCGGCCAGCTTCCAAAGTTTCAGGGCACCTTCCACCCACCCAAACCATTAATCGCTCAAGCTGAGCTGACTAAAAAGACAGGTTTGGGCACCAAGCCCTTCAAAGCTTTCACACGAACAGAGGAAGAGAAGGAGGTTAAACCCTAAAATGGCAATGTTAGGAACAAGAAAAAATAAAAGTTCACACCCTGGTAAAAACAACACAACAAGAAACAATGCGGATGGAGATTGGGAGTAGTTACTGCAGCAGTGATAGTTACTGTTATGTTAAGTTTACTTACACAACTATACTGCTTTCTTCATATTAATCACTGCTGCAGTAGCCTAAGCTACATGTGTAGATTACCATACCTTAAAAGATTTGGGAGGTAGAAGAAGAGTCCAGGAGCCACTGGAGAATGTTCCTAGTAAAGCATGATCTAGAACTATGAAGGAATCAAGCTGATAGTGCTTTGTAAAAGTATGTACAGAGGACAAAGTTGCTGCTTCTAGAATCCAAACCTTTCCAAAAAGCCATAGATGAAGGCAAGGCCCTGGTAGAGTGGGCCTTGACCCCTCCTGGAATAGTTTTGCTGTGGTGAGTATAACAAAAGGTAAAAGACTTAGACAACCATTTGGAAATAGTCTGATATGACACAGGCTGTCCTTTCTTCTTACCTTCATAAGAAATGAACAATTGATCCAAAGATCTGAAAGATTTAACTCTATCAAGACAGTAATCGACTTGTCTGTGAATATCCAAGGTATGGAGTATCCTTTCTCCCTCATTGTTAGATTCAGAAAAGAAAACAGGAGAAGGACAGTTTGGCTTAAAGTAAACTTAGACATTGCTTTAGGCATAAAAGAAGGATTAGTTCTCAAAGAAACTCTTGGAAAATGAGATTAGGTTGACTCAGATACCCTTCTTGCAGAAGTCAGAGCAATCAGGAAACTGTTTCCATGGGAGAACTTAGCATAATGATTAAGGTGTTTAACCTACAAACACAAAATGCAGGGTTTGATTCTCACATGGTGTAGTTGGCTAGGCATAAAATGGCCCACAAGGGCAGTTAGCCTAGTACTAATCTAAGAACCTATGAACCTATTAACCTCAAGTCAACCAGGTCAGCTGGTTCAAATGGAGCAAGTGTTAGCTTCAACACAAAATTAAGATCCCAAGGACGGACCACCATTTTTCTTGGAGGACTCTTATCCAAAATCCCTTTTAAAAACCTTTTAACATGAGAATGCATTGAAAGAAGAGGACCATGGGCAGACATGCTGAAATGGCCAATAAATGAACCCTGATGGGGGAGTAAGAAAGGCCATACAATAGTAACTCACTCAAATATTGTAGAACCAGAAAACAACTAGCCCTGAATGGGTGCTGGTTTTGTTGCTGGCACCAACTATACACCTTTTTCATTTTCTAATATACAATTTTCTAGAAGCAGACTTTCTTGCCTCCATTGGTATCTGCTGCACATCCTCAGTAAACAGGTGCCTAAAGGGAATTAAGATGCTATCTTTCAGTCAGTCAGTTGAAGTTGATTGGAGTCAGGATGTATCAAAAACCCCTGATCTTGTGTTAGTAGATTCATTCTGTGAGGAAGCTTGTAATAATTGCCCCTGGCCATTTCCAAAAGGAGGAGAACCACAGTTGCCTGGACAGAAGAAAGTCACCATAATGATCTTTGGGGATTCCTTCTGAATCTCCAGAAGTACCCTGGATATCAGTGGAAAGGGTGGAAAAGCATGCAGGACCACTCCTGTCCAAGGGAAAGAAAAAGCATCTATCTCTCAGGCCTTCTTGCTTGGAGTCTTGGAGCAGAATCTTGCCAGCTGATTGTTCACAGAGGATGCAAATAGGTTTACTTAAGGAACTACTCACAGATGGATTTAGTTTTTATTTTTGACGGTTTACCCTTGTCCTGCTCAGCTTGTCTGCCACACAGTTTTGCTGACAAAATGCAGGATGCTTGTAGAGTGCAATTGTGCTGTGAAGCTAAATCCCAAGCTAACATGGCTAATCTGCAAACTGGGTACACTTGGTTCCCCAATGCTTGTTGTGTACCACATGACTGTGGTATTCTCTGTAACAACTTAAGAAGTCCCAGGGACAAAAGATGATTCAGAGAGTTGAGTGCCTTGATCAGGACAAACATCTCTTTTATATTTATGTGCTTCCATCTGCCCTTGGAGTCCTACACACTTTGCACTTTTATCCTTCCTGAAACTGCTTCCCTAGCAAAGTATGAAGTGTTTGCAGTGACTGACTGCTTTGGAACAGGGAGGGAGAAGGGAAGATATGGATTTATTTATTTATTTATTTTATTTTACATTTGTTTACCGGGAAAGTCTGACTGGACACAAGTCTTTGAGGCTCCACATATTACAAAGACAAGATTTGACATAATATAACTTTGGTACTTACAAAAGACTGGCATTTACATTTTCATATACAAGAAGTCATTTATGATACAAAAATGAAGTGATAACACAAGATAGAACCAAGACAAACACAAGAACCAAGTGCCAGCCACTGAGAAAGGTTAACTGCCAAATAAACACCAAAAATCCAAAGCAAAAAATTGGCAGGAACACCACAGCTTCACACAGTAAAAGTATTTATTTGTAAAAATGGACCAGATTAAGTGCTTTCACGTTGTAAAACCAACGCTTCTTCAGATCATAAAACTATAAAATCACAGCTCAGTTTAAAAACAGTTAGATATTCAGTTATCTATGTTAATTCATCACTTCATTAAACCAATTTCCGCCCTTTCAATACAGGTTTTAAATGAACACAAGCATTAATACCAGGATGTTTATCAACCTGTAGCCTCAAGATCCACTTAAGTTCTACTGTTTCAGTATAGTTAGTGAGATCAACCCCCCCCCCGGTTACCCACATGCATTATTTGTAGTACTCTAAAAACAAACTCATATCCAGCATTTTCTTTAATATTTCATTATTTGCAGAGAGTCTAATACATCTAATATATCTAACATTTCTTTACCCTGTAATCAGCAGGCTTTGAGTAACAATGATAACTTGGGTGCTAAACCTAAAGCTAACGGCTCCAACAGTACATTTGTTGCACCTATACCTTTAAACTTCCCTCTTCCTTACAAGGGCACAGTACGTACGCGCTCAGTAAGTCGGGGGAGAGGAAAAAGGAAGATGTCAGGAGAAACACCAGAACGCAGAAGGAAAATGAAGAACTAAACTGCTTGTTTTTCAATTTGACATCAAGGACTTTTTCATTAAATAAACAATTCGTTTTGAATAAGGGTTTATCGTTTATTCCCTCTAAGCATAGTGCATTGCATGAAACTCTTATAGGCCTACGCCTGTTTGCTAGAAAATTGTCTCTTAAGGTATTGTTTAAAGATACTTTGCCTAATAATGATGAGTTTGTTTTTAAGACTACACTTTATAAAAGGAAAAGTTCTTATATACCTCCTTTAACGCAGCCTATTGAATGTTTTATGCGAACATGTGAACGTGATTTTTATCTCTACTATGAACATGAGAAGCATAAGGGCAACTTTGTAAACCTGAATCATATACAAAGGCGTTGTTTAGACGATCTTTGTCAAGATGGGAGTTTGATTTTCAAACCAGCTGATAAGGGAGGGGGAATCGTTGCACTAGATACCTGTTTCTATAAACAGTTAATGTTTAATATGCTGAATGATGATAAGGCATACAAATTAATAGATAGGTCTAAAGTAGCGTCAATAATTAAATATGTGCATGATACAATTTATGACTTACTTATGACTAGATCTATAGATAAGTCACTTTATGATTTTCTAATGATAGATTCACCCCTGATTCCCTTAATTAAGGGCTTGTCCAAATTGCATAAAAATGAAGATCCTCCCCCATTACGTCCCATAGTGTCAGGTGAACACTGGGTGACGGAGAATGCCTCCTTATATGTACAATCCAAACTTGGTGAGATGGTAAAAGAAATCCCCACCATCTTAAAGAATTCCTATGAGCTCTTAAATGACCTTCAACAAAATCTGGTAAAAAGTAGCGTCAACGCTGATACTCTATTAGTTACACTGGATATTAAAAGTTTATTCACCAGTATTCCTAATGATTATGGACTCGATGCAGTAAGGTCTCATCTGACTGAGCTAGGTACCATGGACAACAATGAGGCTATGAACATCTGTTGTTTGTTGGACTTGGTCCTCAACAATAATGTTTTCTTTTTTGACCACAATGTATATGCACAGACATGGGGAGTAGCAAAGGGTACTCCCTGTGCCAATGCTTATGCTAATTTAGTGGTCCATAGATGGGAGAAAGAGAATATCTTCAATGACCCTAGGTTCGAGAACGTGATCCTGTATAGACGCTTTGTGGATGACGTCCTGATGCTCTGGAATGGAGATATGGATATGTTGAAGGATTTCATTTATTTTATGAACTCCACCACCTCATTTCTTAGTTTTACCTATGAATGTTCGCCAGTGAGTGTTAATTTTCTGGATATCACTCTTATAAAAGAAAATAATAACAACCTAGCTACCACTTTGTATAGGAAGTCATGTTGGAGGAATAGCATCCTCCATTATGACAGTTTACATCCACGTCACGTGTTCCGTAACATTGTAAAAGGTCAGATGAGTAGAATACTTAAAATATGCAGTAATAAGTTGGATGCTATAGAACTGATTGGGCATCAAAAACAATACTTTATAGATAGAGGGTACCCGGCTGAATTGGTTAATGATGTAACTGAATCCCTTCTTGGGACTTCAACACACTTGATAAAATCAGGCCGTGCCCCATATAGAAGGGAGAATAGCAAGAATATTATGTATGACATTAAATATACTAGTGACATTGAACAATTAATTAGGATTGTCAGAGGGAATTGGAAAATCTTGCTCTTGGACCCCTTCCTTTCACAATTGGTTGGGGAGAAACCCACTTTTAGATTTAATAATTGCATGAATGTAAAAAGACTGCTCTGCAAAGAAAACTTTTAGTTATGTACTCACCATAACTTCAGATGTTTGGGATCCATCTCGCCTACATTCTGAATGATGGGTTCGGAGCCGATCCCTCGGCTCCGACTCGGCACGCTTATGCCAAAGAGCGAAGTCTCTTATTGGCTGAGCTTACTATATCCCAGGATGCACCACTACCAGTCCCCCAGATCTAGTTTGTCCGCATACATGCACACATGCACGCCCTGCTTATATAACATCGTCAGATGAAACAAGATAAAAACAGTAGAACTCAAAACCGTTCAATCTCTTCTGATCTCCAAGGCAGGGGGAAGGAGGGTGGGTATCAGGAATGTGGCGAGATGGATCCCAAACATCTGAAGTTATGGTGAGTACATAACTAAAAGATGTTATGTGATCCTATCTCGCCTACATTCTGAATGATGGGACAGCGTCCCTAGCACCTGAATCCTGGGTGGCTCACTGGAAAACACTCCTGAGTACCGTGGAACCAAATGATGCTCGTCCTTTAGATGCCACATCTAATTTGTAGTGGGAAATGAAAGTGTGCGGGTTGGACCAAGTAGCCGCAGCACAAATTTCCGATATAGCGAGCTTGGAATGAAAGGCTATAGAAGTAGCCATAGCTCTGGTAGAATGAGCTTTGATAGATGTTGTAAGTTGCTTATTCGAAGAAGAATAGGCCTGAGCTATGCAATCTCTGATCCATTTTGAGATAGTGGCTCTTGTGATGGTTTGGCCCAATTTATTATCTGAGAAGGACACAAACAACTGGTCTGACTTACGAAGTTGCTGAGTCCTGTCTAAATAGAAGCGTAATTGCCTGTGAACATCCAATTTATGGAGAGTGTATTCTGCTTCATTGGAGAATTTTGGAAAGAAAACTGGTAGCTCTAGAGATTGTTGAAGACAGAAACTAGAACAGACCTTTGGGACAAAGGATGGATTAGGCCTAAGTGATACTCTATCCTTGTGGAAAATCAAGTACGGTGGTTTAATAGACAGGGCTTGAAGCTCTGAAACTCTTCTTGCAGAAGTAATAGCCACTAAGAATGCCGTTTTCCAAGACAGATATTTTAACTCGCATGTAGCAGCCAGTTCGAAAGGGGGAGATGTTAATGCGCGAAGCACTAAATCAAGATCCCACGGAGGTGCAGGATGAAAAACTGGTGGTCTTAATAGACTCGCACCTTTAATGAACGTTTTGCATAGTCTGCTGCTCATCAAAGGAGGATCCATGGATTCGTGGAATTTAGAGATAGCCGCTAGTTGGACTTTAATGGTTGAGACAGAAGATCCCTGATTAAACAGGGATGTTAAGAATTTCAAAACCTCTGGGACAGGAGCAGTGATAGGGTCTAAGCCCTTGAGTTGAGCCCAGATAGCAAACCTCTTCCACTTACTGAGGTACAATTTGTTAGTGGTGGGTTTGTGGGCGAAGATAAAATGTGAACAACTTCCGGATCTAGTGTGTGCCTTCTAACTAAGGTCGGAAGTGGAGGAGCCAAGCTGTCAATTTCAAGGATTGAAGGGACTGATGCCAATGTCCCGACTGATGGATTAGCAAGTCCGGAATCAGGTCTAAGGTCCACGGATCGTCCACTGCATGCTTCTTCAGGTAAGGAAACCATATCTGACGAGGCCAGTATGGGGCAATCAGAATCATTAAAGACCCCAGTTGAGAAGCTTTTTGAATAACTTTGGGAAGGAGTGGAATTGGAGGAAAGGCATAAAGTAGCCCTGTTGGCCAAGGTTGTGCTAGAGCATCCATGGCTGGTACTTCCTGATGTGGAATCAAGGAGAAGAACCTTTGGCACTTGGCGTTTTGTGGAGTTGCAAATAGGTCGCAGCACGGCGTCCCCATCTCTTGAAAACCTGGGCTGCTACTGTGCGGTTTAGAGACCATTCGTGAGGAGAGAGAATTGTCCTGCTTAATTTGTCCGCCAATACATTTGACTTTCCGGGATGTGGGTCGCTACCAAGAAGCGGTTGGTAGCTACAGCCCATTCCCACACTCTCATGGCCTCTCTGCAAAGGGGGTACGATCTGGTCCCTCCTTGTTTGTTCAGATACCAGACCACCGACATGTTGTCTGTGTGGATGGCGATGATGCCCTGAGGAAGAAACTTGTGTAAGGCCTGTAGGGATAGAAGTACAGCCCTCATCTCCAACACGTTGATGTGGAGAAGAGCTTCGTCTGGAAGCCAGGAGCCCTGAACTAGCCTGCCCAGACAATGCCCCCCCCCCACACTATCTGGGAGGCATCTGTCATCAGGGTAACCACTGGAGGGGGGAGGACAAAGGGTTTCCCTTGATCCAAGTTGGATGTCTGAAGCCACCAGCGCAGGTCCCTTTTGCATATTTCCGTAATCATGATGTGATGATTGAGGGGAAGATCCTGAAAAGACCATTGAGTTGACAAGAGCCACTGAAGAATCCTCATGTGTAATCTTGCTAGAGGAACTAAAAGAACTGTGGCAGACATTGAGCCTAAAACCTGTAGAACCATCCTGGCTGGGGCTTTGGATCTCGAGACCAGAGCTTGAACTTGGCCCTGTAAAGTTCGGATCCTTTCGGCAGGAAGAAAGACGCAACAATCATGAGTCTATCACTGCTCCTATAAACTTTATGCGTTGAGAGGGCAGCTAGACAGACTTTGACCAATTGAATGTAATCCCCAGGTAAACTCCCAGGGAGATGGTGGCTTTGAGGTTGTCCATTAGTAGATGCCTGGTGGTGGCAGTCAGGAGCCAGTCGTCGAGATAGGGAAACACTTGGAATCCAAGACTTCTCAGGTGAGCCGTCACTACTGCCAAACACTTGGTGAACACCCTGGGGGCTGTGGTGAGACCAAAGGGCAGAGCGCAAAATTGGTAATGACTGACTCCCAGGCTGAAGCGCAGATACCTTCTGGACGCCTGATGTATCGGTATGTGATAATAGGCGTCCTTGAGGTCTATGGAGCACATCCAAACATCCTTCTCCAATAATGGGAGAATGGATTGTAACGTGACCATTCGAATTTGGATTTCGTGGACGGATTGGTTCAGTGTGCTGAGATCCAATATTGGCCTCAGGTCCCCTGTCTTTTTGGCACTAAAAGAACCTGGAGTAATTTCCTGATCCGATCTGGTCTGTGGGGACCGGTTGGATGACTCCTTTTCTAGCAGCTTTAAAGCTTCTGCGGCTGCTATTTCCCTTTGACTGGGTGGTGGGTCCGGGATTCTCTTGGACGGTGGGGGTGAGTATGTGAATGGGATGGTGTAACCTCCGGCAATGATCCGAAGCACCCATCTGTCCTGAGTGATTGACTCCCAGGCTTTTAGGTGCTTGGCAAAACGACACCCGACTGGCTCTGGAGCAGCACAGCCGGGCAATCCCTCATGACGTGTGGGAGGCTGAAGAGCCACGAAAGGACTCGCGGTCTCCAGAATTGCGGGGCCCTCTGCCGCCTCTGGGACGGCGTCTCCCTGAAAAATTTCCCAGTCCTCTGCCTCTGGACGGGGAATCTTCCTGCTGTTGGGAGAAAAACTTGCGAGATTTGCGGAACCACATTTTCCCCTCCTTTAGCCTTGGGGTAAGGCCGAAAGGGAGTGGAATAACGGGCACCTACGGCAGATAAAGTTTTTCCCTCTTGCTCACAGCGGGTAAGGGTGTCTTTCACCTTGGGTCCAAACAATGAGGACCCATCAAAGGGAGCGTCGGCGAAGGAAGATTTGAAGGCCTCCGCAAACTGACACAAGCGGAGCCAGGCTTGTCTACGTAGAGCCACGCCTGTGCCTGCCGCTCTACCCGCCCCTTCGGCCGCATAGGAAATGAGCCTCATGGACGAGTTAGAAATTGACGTAAGGATAGCCAACTGAGAGCTAACCGACTGGGCTAGCTGCTCAGGTAGGTTACCCGAGAGGGAATCTGACAACTCCTTGACCAAATCCCTCTGAAGCCTGGTAAAATGTGCCAAATAATTCAGAGACCTTAAGGTAAAGGCCGCTGAAGTCAGGGTGCGCTTCCCGTACCTGTCCATACTCCTAGACTCCTTATTAGGAGGATGGACGGACGTTGAAGCCTCTGCCACGTCCTGTTGTGTAGCAGATGCCACCACCATGGCATCTACAGCCACGCCTTTAGTAAGGAACTCCTTCTCGGGGAGCAGACAAAAATTTATTTGGACGAAGGGACTGGTTCCACGGTATCTGGATGTTCCCACGCCCTTCGACAAACTAAATCCAGAAGCTCGTCGAAGGGCGGAGACACCCAGGAGGCGGAGGGCTGAGCTCCAAAGGCCTTGAGGAGCACTGACTCGTCCGCAGAGGGGGGTTTGGATATCCAGCCGCCTCGTTGTTTGAGGATCTCTAAGATGTCTGCGAATGAGACATCATCCGAGGACGACTTCGGGGACCCCTCTGCATCATCCATATCAGTGTCTGATGTAATAGACTCGGGGGAGTCCACGTGCTTCCTCTTGCACGATCTCTTCCTTGGGGGTTCCTCTGAAGACAACTCCGAAGAACCCTCAGGAGGAGGGGAACCCCCACTGGGGGTAACCTCAGGCCTAGGGGCTCCGCTGGCTACAGACAGGGGGACTGCCAAAGACCCAGTCTCCACGCCCAGGGAAGGTGCCGGTAAAGCCGGAGAGATGGCCGAAGAGGACTTGGCCAAGGCACTCCTCATGGCCCTGAAAGCCGAACCCCCAGAATCCTGGGAGTGTCCGGTCTCCGGAGCCGTGATAGCCGACGGAAGTCCCGCAGCTGAAGCACCGAGGGGGAGGCTCGGAACCGAAAGCATAGGTCCCGAAACATCGCCCTCGGGTCCAGCCGAAGAAGTCCGCGTACCAAACTCGGACCCGAGGGCCCGGGTTGGAGTAAGGGTCGGAGCCGACCCTGAGATCTCCACCGGCTCCAACAGCACCTGCTCCGACGGAGCCGAAGCAGTCGGAGGAGGAATGGCAATGGGGTGGGCCAAGGTCATCGGCTCCGAAGCCAACTGGGTCGGAACCGAAACAAATTTTTGGAAGACTGGGGACTGGAATAGTCTTTGGAGCACCCTGTCTATATCAGAATCCGACATTCTCGAAGACCGAGAGGAAACAGAACGGGTTCGAGAAGGCCTCTCCATCGGCCCCAAAGGGCTAGGGGACCGGCTCCGAGGCGACTCGATGAGTATCGGCGCCGAGGGAATACTCACACCAGATTCCATCGGTGCCGAGGTAGACTTCGGCGCCGAGGAGGAAGTGTCTGAGCGGGCGACCCTTGTCGGCTCCGAGAGCAGCGGAGCCGACGAAGGTGACCCGCCTCGATGCCCCAGCCATCGGCTCGAAGCCAGAGGAGTCGATACTGGTGGCATCGAGGCAGACCGTTCGACCTCGGCTCCGAAGTCTTTGGAGCCGAAGGAGAGGCCTGCCTAAGTCTCTTGGCAGTCGGATCCGACGGACTGGTCGGAACCGAAGCCCTTTTCTTTTTGGCCGGAGCCGGAGAGGATGCCAAGGCTTCTTCAAAGGAGGGTTTAATTAACCCCTTAAGAATCAATTTATTTTTCCTCTCCTGGAGGACCCTTGAGGAAAAAGCGTGACATACGCTGCATGACTCCTGCAAGTGCTTTGCCCCTAGACAATATACACAGAGCGAATGATCGTCAGTAATAGACATTTTAAAACCACATTTCGAACATTTTTTAAAGCCCGAAGGCCTAGGGGTTTGAGACATGATGTTAAACAATTCTAGTAACTTTGACAGGAAATTAAACAACTATAGATTTACTTATGATAAATCTAAGCTTACAGTTATAGTTTAACACAAACACTTCCTGTAAATGACAGGGAACTCTAAACAACTATAGACTTGAGACCCTGAAAAGTTTTCAAAGGTTGACAGTCCGGGAAGGCCCTGGATGTAAGGGGGGCCGAAAACAAACTCAACCCAATCACACACAACAGTTTTCACAATCCAAACGTACACAAAAGAGCGATAGCCGTTAAAACAGCTTTTGTGACCAAAAAACAGCAAAAAACTGACAGAAAAGTAGTTAATAAAAGCTACTCAGCCCAGCCAGCTCGAGACCACGTCTTCGCAGGGAAGCGGCAAACGAGATCTGGGGGACTGGTAGTGGTGCATCCTGGGATATAGAAAGCTCAGCCAATAAGAGACTTTGCTCTTTGGCATAAGCGTGCCGAGTCGGAGCCGAGGGATCGGCTCCGAACCCATCATTCAGAATGTAGGCGAGATAGGATCACATAACATATTGGATATAGCCTCTGTTGACATAAGAGCTCATATTAAAACAGGCACCTATGCATGTGGTAGATGTTCATCATGTAAATATATTAATAAAGCACAATGTTTCAAGATTCCAGGTATTAGTTTAACCTTTAAGCCTACTTTTTATGCTACATATAACACACAGAATGTTATTTATCTTGCCACCTGTAATCAATGCAATGGATATTACGTAGGTATGACATCACGTAGACTCAGGGATCGGGTCTACAATCATGTCTATGACATAAGGAAGAACAACCTCACCAATGCTTTGGCTATGCATTGTTGTGATAGACCCCAGCATAGCTTTAGTTTTCAGGTCTTGCAAGTTATAAATCCAAATAGGAGAGAAGATGACCATATAGGGACAATAGAGATGTTTGAGCTTAGGTGGATTTTAAGATTAAAGGCCCACATACCACCTGGGCTTAATACTGCAGTTAGTATCCGCCCTGCCCTTTTAGGATCCTCATGATATGATGATCATACATATGAACATCTTTTCATGGTACATTTTATGCGCTGGTATTGCCAAAAAATCTTTTAGGTACATTCCTATTAATTTAGTTGCAGTATTTTTACTTTGATAATATCTGAGGCACTTTTGCCAATGACCATTGTTTATAATGTGGCCTAATACATACAATGAAAGCCCTGGATTATATTAAGATAGTATTAATTATTAATATAATATAAGTCCTACAAACTTATACTGTGTAGTAATTGTAGGCCCTTTAAGAATATATGTTTAATATTATTTACTACTTATTATAATAATTCGAACAATTAGGTTAGTATATGTTAGTGAATGGCATTGACTAATTTGAGCTAGAGATGCACAATGTGATAAGTGGCAGAAAATATGCAATTAATATATATATATATTTGTATACATGATGGGAATGCGGTTTGGTTTTTCCGGCATTGAATCTGCCGTGATGATTGCTAATAACCTCAACGGACTTGTCACAGCATACCCTTGGTTGTTTGCTGTTGGTTTGCAGATATTTGGCACTTGTGAATGAAGTCTATAGAATGTTTCACATCTAGCGGATGTAATTTTTAACTAAACATTGTACGTATGAAAGGTGAACATGTTAGACTGTAATTCCTAATGCTACATCGGTATGTGTGGATTGTTTTAGTAGTTGTAGCGCTTGACCGGTAATGGGATATAATGAGAAATATCTCGTACCGGATTTAAGTTGGCGAAATAGAGCCAAATAGGAACGCCTTGGGCTGCCTTAAGGATTATGTCCTAATATGGGCATTAAGAAAATTACAAATGCGATGTGGTTTTAAATATTGTTTGCAGGTTTTTGTCTTTTGTTGTCAACGATTTATATTATGTTGTATAACTGGAAGCTATATATTTCAACATTTTAAAGTGAATATTAGGAGGGTTTTGTACCTATTATGAAAAACTACATACTGGTTATTACCTTAATTGTAGGGATCACTGATTGATTAATTAATTGTATAATTGGTGACAACTTTTATATATAAGCAGTATGTTTTCCAGTGAATATTGTAACCTGATGAAGCGCACCTGGGTGCGTGAAAGCGCTCGTTTTTATTAAAATTTAACAGTTTTACACTTTGTTCGTGGTGGTTCCTAGCAGTTTTTTGTCTTCATTTTCTTTAATATGTTTAGCTAGTGCATTGTTCATATTGCAAGTCCTAATCTCAGAAAAATGACTAAAAATTCTATCTTTTAATCTCTTGTTGGTCTTACAAACATAAAATCCTGTACAGGACTTGCATGTGGCTAAATAAATCACATTACTAAAAATGTATTTCATCTATGGATGTTTAAACACTTGCTCATGTGAAATACATGTACAGGCACTGCAATGCCTGCTGCTGTATGTACCAAGTCTGGCAGATAGCAAGTTTCTTGACCTAGTATTACAATTCCTTGTGCAGAGTAGGCTTTTCAAGTTTAAACAATTTTTATACATAAAAGAAGGATTGTTCCCAACTATTTTGGCTGTCTTGTTGTCACTTGTGAGTATTCCCCATTTTTTTAGTATAATATTACATACAGAGGCGAAGCCGCGGTGGTACAGTGGTAGCATTGTTGCCTCACAGCAAGAGGTTCTCCTGTTCGATTCACGGCTGGAGTGCCTTCTGTGTGGAGTTTGCATGTCCTCCCCACGGTCGAGTGGCCTCCGAAAGACATGCGTGATTGGGTGTGCCTTCACTGAAGGTTGGGCATCGGGCTGGCAACTCGGCACCATAAAAAAAAAATCTACTGCCAATCATTAGCGGACCGGGGTTCCACTGTGGTGACCCCTAACCGGGAAAAGCCAAAAAGACAAACAACAATTACATAGAGGCTATATCATTTGTAATGTAATAAAAATACTCACAAGTGACAACAAGACAGCTGAAATAGTTGGGAACAATCCCTCTTTTATGTATAAAAATTGTTTAAACTTGAAAAGACTACTGTGCAGAGGGAATTGTAATAGTAGGTCAAGTAACTTGCTATCTGCCAGACTTGGTAGATACAGTGGCAGGCATTGCAGAGCCTGTACATATATTTCACCTGGGAAGGAGGAACTGCTTCTATCACTCCCTGGGACAGCATGTGATGAAGGACAGGTAGAAATAAGAGAGTTTGGTCCGCTGGATGAGGGATTATCCCTGGAAAGGAGGAATTTCCTCCCATTACCATCTGTAACCTTGATGACTGATCTTCAGAATCCATTTGTCTGAAACTATCAGTTGCCAAAGAGAAAAATGGATATTCAGACTTTCTGGAAGGGAAAAGGGACTGCCAGGGTTGAGAGGGGACAAGGTCTCTTAAATACTCATTCTGACTTGTTGGACTGTCCTCGGTTTTGGATGGTTCCTGAATTACTTTTGGAACCCCTTTGTCATTTCTTCTTAAATGCCTGTTTACCTGTATTTTGTTGAGACTGTTTATTTTGTTTTTTGCCAAAACAGGATAAGGGGTTAAATAATACCTTAGAAGATTTGGAAAAGGAGGGACGAAAATCTTAGAGATTCCCTGTATAAGCTTAACCTTCTACTTGCACCTTTTTATCGCCTCTGCAGCAAATATGCCAAAAACAAAATCTCTATCCAAAGCAGAATTTAAAATCTCATTGTAATCATTGTTTGGGAGGTTCTGAAAATGCATCCAGGCAAATCTCCTCACCACAATTCCAGTGTCCAAAGCCCTTGATGAAGTATCAATCAACTGAATCATACACACATTGTAAACAATGAGTAGTGACTTGCACAACAGAAGAAGAAAGTAAATTATTTAAAGCAGAAGCATACATTCTTTTCCCAGATTTATCAATAATCTTCCCATCTTTATCAGAGAGTAGTAATAGAAATAACTAAATGCTCAGCAGCATTAGGATTAATTGAAGCTACTGCTGCTGGATCAGGCTTGGGAAGAGTGTATAAAAACTTAAAAGACTGAGGAACTTTATGTATCCTATCTGCCCTTGAGGGGCAGCTGGATGACTATCAGAAAAAAATTGCAGGCAATAACACACGCATCCTCCAAGGCTAACAGAACTGGAGGAATAGGTGAAGGTTCTGGAAACTCCTTCTAAAACAGCTCATAGTATGAGGGAATGAGAAACCTCACAAACTAAAAACACTGGGACATTCTGGAAATAGTGTAAGAGAAAGAGGACCCCCCCCCCACACACACACACAGGGAGTGTCAGAAAAATTAATTCTCCTCTGAGTCTGAATCAGAAATCTGAGAAGACCCTGCATCTGTCCCTTCATCATCCTGCCCCATAGTGCCTTTTTTAGGTAATGCCAACCTGATAAACCTACCAGCATAATGAAACAAGCAAAGGAGAACATGAAGGTGTTACTAATCAATGCTAGGAGCCTAAAGAAGATACTCCACTCCCTACAAGCCTTTCTCACCCTGGAGGGCATTGATGTATGTGTAGTGGCTGAGACTCCGGCTGTGTAGGGCTATAATGCCTTCCACTCATTTATACCAGCTACTGTGCAGGAGGGGAAAAAAGGTGTAGGTGTGCAAATCTACATCCAGGAGAGACTCACATCAAGGCTGATAACGTAGCATGATGCATTAGAGCTTCTTTATTTCCACATAACTATTTGAATGGTCCAGTACCCTAAATTAGCTAGCCACAGAACTCCCCCTATGACACAAAAAAGCCACAACACCTCTCTACAGGAAGTAGAATCACTCAGTATCAAACCTATTACCATTTTATAAGTGATCTAAACTATCTAACTACAGACGGGGAAACCTTCACCACCACTAGTGCTTAAGCACAGAGATTCCTGGACTTTGTCAATACAAATGCCCTGGAAAAATTAGTCAGAGTCCCCACTAGCAGTATTAACATCTTGGATCTTGTACTTACTAACACAGCAGCACCTTGCACCATCCCTTGCGTATCTTCAACACTTGTTTGGTCTGACCATAAAGCAGTCTCCTTAGATAAAACTGCTGCCATAACAGCAGATATCCTTTGAAAAAAATAGCTTCTCAGGCAAAGGACAACCACACAGCTTTCTACAGCTATGTCCATAACCTCAAAGGAAATATATAACAATGCACTGAACTTATTGTAAATGGCATTACCAACACTGAACTGGAGCCCACAGCCAACCTTTTGGCTGACAGGTTCAGCTCAAATTTCTCCCCCACTCTCCCCAGATAGTCCAAAGGAAATACCACATAACACAGTTCCTCCAACCATTACTACAGAACAGGTTATTAATTCACTTTCCAGTGCCAAAAACACTGCATTGATGGGTCCCGATAACATCCCTGGATGTTTAATAAATTGCATGAAACATGACCTCTCTGGTCCACTTGAATCACTTTTCAACTGGAGCCTTCAGTCATTTTTTGTCCCCAAGGAATGGAAGATGGCTACAGTCATTCCCCTGCACAACAGAGGTCCAACCTCTGATCCAGTTAACTACAGGCCCATACGTCTTACCAGTCCTATATGTAAGGCTATAGAAACAATCACCATGGACATGATAAATGAGGACACAGGTAACCTGCAAACATTGGACTCATCACAGTTCAGCTTTGTTAAAGGAAGGTCATGCCTATTAAATCTGGTGGACTTTTTCGACAGGGTCACCAAAGCACTGGATGAAAGTAAGACTGTGCACACAGCTTACCTTGACCTGGCCAAGGCTTTTGACAATACCCTACTCAGGCACTAACTTAGGTATAAAACCTTTTATCACCCTATGGATAGCCAGCTGGCTCACTGATAGGACTCAGGAGTCAAACTAGGTGAGGCCACCTCCACCAAGAGGCCAGTCACTACTGGAGGCTCCCCAGGTGTCAGTACTGGGCTAGCTTCTTTTTGGCATCTATTTCTCTGAAATGGAAGCAAATACTGAAGGTTTATGACTGACTAAGTTTGCAGATGACCAGCAGACACTAGCATTCTTCAAGAAGGTCTATCTCTAACTAACAAATGGTGCCAAAGCCATGATCTTAAACTCAATGCTAAAACATGCTTAATTGTACCCTTTGGGAAATCAACCATCCCAGCTAATTACCATTTTGGCAATACACCCCTAAGAGTTGACCCAGTGGTCAGGGATTTGGGTACACATGTAGACAGTAGCCTTACATTCAACCACCACGTCACCACAGTGGTGAGGAACTCCTTTTATGTTGAGCAACTTATAAGCAAAGGCATGGCATCTAGGTCCAAAGAGGTCATTATCCCACTGAACTCCACCCTTATCAGACCAATCATAGAGTACAATGCTCCCTTTGGTATGTACCTGACCAGGCATATGCAGCAACTAGAGTGACCTCAAAGATTACAAAAAGAATACAAGACATTACAAACCTGCCTTATGAAGAGTGCCTTAAAGCCCTTTCCCTCTACTCAGTCTCCTACAGATTACTGAAGGGTTATCTATGCCTGGCTTAAAAGGCATCCACAAAGCCCACACTTATGACTCTCTTACATATTTGTAAGTCACAAAGTACCAGAAATACAAGGTCTAGGGACCTCAATTTTGTCTGTGATGTAAACAGAACATGCTGGAGAGACAGATTATAGGTTCATAGGTTGGTACTAGGCTATCAGCCCTAGGGCCTATACAAGCCTAGCCATAACAATTCCCTGGCTATTTCTTCCCACACTGTTTACTTCCCTGGACCCCTGTGTCCCAGAGACTGCTCCTCCTATGGAACAGGCTTCTCATTCATGTGAAGCTGAGTTTGTCTATCACCCAGTTTAAGCATGACCTACACAAGTGGACAGGGAATAGGAAATTTACACCAGGCCTGGCATCCATGTCCCTTATGGACAGAGGTAAGTGCCTGGCCTTCACTGTCTTATTTGGATGCAGGGCATCATTATTCTTTTAGGAAAACTTGGCTAGAATTAGAAAGGCCCCCTGGGTCATTAGCCTAATAACAGTCTATGAATCTATGAACTTATGAAAGCAGAGATCCCTTCCACCCAAGGTCCCCTTAGAAATGTCTTTAAGGCAAACTAAAAATCCTAAGTGATGCATTGGCAAGCTTCCAGTCCTCACCAAACCCCAGTAACTCCATTGAATACACAGAAACAACCACCACCACAGTATACTAGCATGTAAACAGCCAAATAGATGCAGCTGTACCCCACAGGAACAAGTGCAGGGCAAACCCCAGAAACAAACCCACATGGTGGAACCATTACATCAACAATCTTTATAATAAAAGAAAAATAATTTTGACCCAACAGAAGATGAGTAATTCCCAGAATGTTAGAGCACTTGTTATTAAAATAAACAAACTCAGGAGCTTAATAAAATCCACCAAAGCCAAGTCTGAAGCTAAAATATCTACCCAAGTCAAAACAAAGGCATTTTTCAGTTATGTTCATAATCTCAAAAGTACAATAAAGCAATGCCCTGAGATAACTGTAAAATATGTTACCTGCACTGAAGGTGAAGATACAGCAAACCTTCGGGCCACTAAATTTAGCTCTAGCTTTACCCCTCCTCTCTATCTGTCCCCAAAAATATACCTGAAACTGGCTTGCCTCCAGCTATCATAGAAGGCCAAGTCCCAAAAGTGCATCAATGGGTCCTGACAATATTCCTGGATCTACATTACATAGCATGAAGCACAATTTAGCCACACCCCTATCAACAATGTTCAATCTCAGTCTCCTTAATGGTTTTGTACAAAGTGAATGGAGAACAGCTAGAGTCATTCCCCTGCATTAGGGAGGGTCTTCCACAGACCCAAGCAATTACAAACCCATATGTCTGACCAACCTCATATGCAAAGCCAGCAAAACACTCACCATTTAACTAATTAATCAGGGCAGAGGGAACCTCCAAACACTGGACCTGTATCAGTTTGGATTTGTCGAGGGCATGCTTGGAGGAACAGGTTTACTTCACAGATGACACTGCTGTTCTGGAACAGATTCCATATCTACAGATAACAAAGCTCACCCCTGTCCAAATTCAAGTACAGGGAAACAGAAAATTTACCTCAGGACTGCCCCCTGTACAACTAATGGACAAAGGCAGCTTCTAAATGTTTTATCCCATGCATGCCCCCCCCCCCCAATTATCTATGGAATGATCCCAGTTATTCTCATTAGGTATAATATATAATTATCAACCATGGAATGGGTAAGGCCAATCTGCAACCAAATGGGATAGGTTATTTGAAGCACAAAAAGTGAAACTGGCTAGGCTTAAAATGGCCTGCAAGGGCAGTTAGCCTAGTACTTAGCTATGAACCTATGAATTTCTTCAGGAAAAAAAATCCCTCTTTCTTTTAACAGAAACTATCTTGTAAGAAGGATCAAAAGCCAGAATTAAACCCTGAGCCAGACCCAGTAATTTACTCCTGTCTGTTTCTTTTTGACAGGAAAATGGAGCCAACAGTGTTATTAAAGGCAGCAACAGCTTCCCCAGGGATGGACGGAGCATTCTGACAAAACGGGGAAACCTTCTCAGTTCCCTCTCCAGGACTGACAAGAGTGGCTCTCCCTTGTTCACTGAGGAGACCCCAACTGCTGCACAGGACATGGCTAACTAATGGTCCATACTGGCTGTAGGTACGACAGCAGAGCGATATGGGGTAAAACATGAGTGGTGTGAGGTACCACTAATGGCCAAAACAGTCACCCACCTTTGGCTGAGGCAATTTGTTAAGTCTGCTATGGTGGAAGATGTTATTTGCTTAACTTTTTCTTTTTGTGGTTTGTAGAAGGACCGACCATGCACTGACAGTTTGTTGCATGAGCAAGACAAGAATAGTGCCTGTTCACAGGGAAAGCAGCAAAAGACAGTCAAAATTTTGTCTTACAAGTCACTTTTTCACAGAAAAACACAGTAAAAATCACTTTACAACACTGCCAGCCCTTAAAAGTAAAATGAACTCAATTTCTCTACAGGAAAAAAGTATATTTTTTAAATTCTTTAAATCACTTTTAAACTGACAGGAAAAAAAGAGCATTACCCTTAAAAATTACAATACAGTCTAGTGATAGTCTGTTAAAACACAAACTCCTACCTTTAAAATAACATTCCTGTACAGGAAAGTGTTATCAAATAATATGCAAAGCTATGGAACATATTATAGTAGAACTCATTTATGCAGACACAGGCAACTTAACTCCTCTAGATCCCAATCAGTTTGTTTTTTTGCAGGGCAGGTAATGTCTCTTGAACCTAGTAAACTTCTTTGAAAAGGTTACATGGACTCTGGATGCTTGTCATTTTGTGTACACTGTTTATCTCATCCTGGGCAAGGCTTTTGACACTAGCCACAATTTTGGTAGTATTGAAAAAATTAAACAAGATTAATGTAAACCCCTACATTGTCTGCTGTATTGCAAATTGGCTCTCCAACAGATCCCAAGTTGTGAAAGTTGCTGGTTCCCTCTCTGACTGTAAATTTGTAACTAACTAGATGCCACAGAGATAATTTCTGGGCCCTTTCCCTGTATGACACTTATTTTGCAGACGTCTAAGCCAATATCCCTGAGGTGTGATTGGCCAGGTTTGCTGCTGACTACAAACTGGTCACTGTTATCTGCTCATTCACTAAGGCAAAATAGCTCCGGCAAGCGCTGGAATATGCACATGCACAGTGTATCAAAAATAGTCTCAAACTAAATAAGAAAAGTGCAGCATAGTAGCATCTGGCAGAAAGGTTGCTACCACCTCATATGTTATAAATGGTACTCCTCTTCAAACAGATAGGGTTGTAAGAGACTTGGTATTTCTGCTATGAATTTTGCTAGGTCACACAGAATCAGGCGGAAAGGTGGAAAAGCATTAAGGAATCAACTTCATTATCCACGACCAATTCTCCCTTCATTTGTTGAAATGAAGAGAACAAAGTAAGGATCTATTTTCCTGTGTTGCAAATAGGTTAATCTCTGGAATGCCCCAATCCTAGAAGTCCCTGATCAGACAGGTCTCTATTATTGCCTGCTTCCAGACAGAACGGGAGACTGGAAATTCAGATGACAGAATCTGCATATTCATTTCCATCATGACGCAAACACCTCTTACACAGATGTCTCTATCCATCACTCAATGTCAGAACAACACCACCTCTCTGCAGTACAAGAACTTGCCACCCTTGTCTGTCTCTGTAACACATTATGTCCTGGTGATCCAACTGCAACAGCAATAGTTCTGGTTTCAACTCACATTCTAGAGCTTGACAGGTAAGGGAAAATGTCATTTGAAGCTGGAATATATGAAACCCTATTTCTTGGGGGCTTCTTTTATCTGCAAAAGCAAGGAGCCCAAGTTAATTCTCTAATGCTTTAGCAATGCGTCAGCCATAAGATACTTTAATGGAACTGTCTGAAGAAGGGTAAGGCCAGCATTGAGGTGGGTATGGCATAATGGTTAAGGTCTTCACTTCAAAAACACAAGGTACATGGATTGATCTGACAACAGGTTATTGGCTTATTTTAAAATGGCCCTTTAGTGCAGTTAGCCTAGTATGGACAGGAAGGGTAAAGTTAGAACTAAATGTATCTGCCAGGATTTGCTATATCTTCAGCTTTGGTTTAGGTAGCATTGTTCACAATCAGCTCAGCAAATTGCTGTGTTGTGCTTTTGAGATTACAAATAGTGATAAAAATTCCTTGTGGTTGTCTTTGCCTTGGGTAGCTATTTTAGCACATACCATTCCCAGACATACAAGTGGCACCAATGTGGATAAATGGCTAGACTGAAGCTAGTATACTTTTGTCAGTTCTTTATGTAGACAGAGCACAAGACTTACAAAGTCCAAGGAGTGTTTAAGTACATCCTGTCATGTGACATGATGACCACCAAATTACAAGATTAGCATAAAAGAACCAGGTTTGCAGGGTCAGAGTGCACTCACCTAGTTCAGCATGTGTCAAGCAGGTGTGTTTTCTTCTGAGTTAGAGAAACTTTAGAATGGTGTCAAGCTAATCATATTAGAAAACAGCATTTCAATAGTTATACATTCAGACAGCTTTCAAAATCTGACCTTCAAATTCTGGATTTTCAGAAACAGGAGAAGCTCTTTACACTGTATAGAAATGTTCAAAGATTTTCCACCAAAGTCACCCACTAAAAAGTTGTCCATTTACATGAGGGTCTTTTTTATTCCGATGGCTGCATTTAATAATTTGGCCTGATACTGTAAAAGTTGCCACTAGAGTTGACAAAATTGGATTTAGCTTGTACAATATGCACACCTCTTCTCATTTCAAGGCTACTTAAAGGGAGGACTTGTTACTTTTTACTGACAATGTTTAAATGCAAAACGGGTTGTAGTACATTAATACAAGTTCCTCCAATAACAATTAGCAATGGCTAAATCATAATAGATACTGCATACACTTTGGGTCCTGCATATTTACTACAATCTAGAACTGAATTTCGGACACAGCACACACCTTCATCTGGTTATATTAATTAACTCAAAGCTGTGGAATCTGGGCATAGTTAAATAGAAGTTGATCAGTACGTTTCAAAAAGGTGCAATGATTTCAAGAATTCGAAAAAGTATCAAGGGAGGGGCGTAGCCAAAATGGCTAAGTGAGAGCAGTAATTGGTAAAAGCTCTGTGACTGAAAACTTTTCTCTGACAGAAAATGTAATCAAGAAATTAAAATTTGAAGATACTTGCTAGCTTATTTTATTCATTAATAGTCAGAGAAAAGATTTATAGCTTCAAGTTCTTCAAAAGCAATACCTTCTGTCATAATTTCAACTGTTTGGTTAAGAGAGAAGAGACTTCAACTTAGTTACTAAAGAAATGCTACTCAGGATTCTTGTGTTAAAAAAGACATTCAGTTAATACTATCTAGTATACAAGATATATTACTTAAAATAGACAAACTGGATACAAAACTAGAATGTTTCAAAGAAGATACCAGAAAAAGGATGGAACATTTTAAAGCTATTACGAAACAACACAGGGCACAATTCAGCAACATGGAAGAGACTTTGAATGATCATGAAAACAGAATAACTCAAGGTGAGTCCCAGATTGAATTTCTTTTAAAATAAAATAACTGGCTCATAGAAAAACTCGATGATTTAGAAAACAGATTGAGATGAATAACATTAGAATTTATGGTTTACCTGAAAAGTATACGGGAGACAATATAATAAACTTCTTAACTACCTGGCTACATAAAATATAAAATTTACCTGAAACGAATTCACCACCATATGCTCAATTATAAGTTCATGTCTAGCTTAGAAAAAAAAATACTAAAAGCGGCATGGTCCAGCCCACCTATTAAAATAGATGAACATGCAGTCAGATTTGACAATGACTATTCCGGTAATGGAATGAGTAAAAGAAAATCCTGTTTACCACTGATCAAGAAATTTTATTAAAGCCACTTTGGTTTTTCCTGCAAAGATCAAACTATTCCTTTCTGAAGAAACCAAAACATTTAACACGCTGGAAGATGCATCCACTTTTGTTAAAGAAATAAGATCCTTAATACTGAAGAAATGTAGTAGAACAGTATATCTCTGAAGACACAGAGTGAGCTGAATTCTTGGAAAACTGCTTCTAAAACTAAAAAGCCTAAAAACAAATGACTCTTACTCACTGATTGCTGGACTATTATTTTCTGAAACAATAGATTTCCTTTTAAGTAAAAGGTTTATACTGAACTTTAAGCCTTAAAACATATGTAAGTATTTATATTTTAAGCTAAAGCATTTTTCATGGTGAGAAATATAAAGGGTTAGTTTTACTATTTTACTACATTTACAGTAAAATACTTAGTATATTTCATTTAACTAAACCTATAAATGTGTTTCTAAATGTTAAACAAATACTTTCTGTAAGAAAATGTCATTATATTATAAGCAATAGAATTGGTAACTTTAAAGCTATATAAGTTAAGAATTGTATTTTATTTATTCAACATCATTTAGTATGTGCATTGCTGACAACTGAATGTCATATCGAAGTAATATGCTAATTGGCAGTGTTAGAGTGCTGGTGATTTTGTCTTCCTTGTTCCTGTGTAACACATTCTTTTCACATGTCATTTATGAAAGAACAAATACACTGAGAAATCTTGAGAACAAAAGGATGTTTCATCTCTTCAGAATGCAAACATTTTCCCACTTAGAGCTGTGCTGAAGAAAGTCTAGGTCAATGTTCATCACTGATGTCTGTGAAAGAAGAAAAATAACTTTCTATTTTTTTTTCAAGTATATATGTGAGAAATCTACTCAAAATAACACCCGTTTTTTTTTTCTTAGAAGTGAAGAATTGGTAAGACATATATATATATATATATATATATATATATATATATATGTGTGTGTGTGTGTGTGTGTAACATATAGTAATGTAAGACATAATTTGCTTACATTTTACATGCTAACAGCTTATGCTGCAGTGTTAACTTTAACTAAGTAAAATTAGATGTTTGTTACCGATTACAACACCTTAAAAGAACTAAGAAGAATGAGAAATGTACAAAGAAAATCAGCAGTTGCTGTGTGCTATGAGATGTAATTTTCACAAGCTGTAGCCAGATTGTGATGTCAGCATGCAAAGGTTAGATCAGAGCAGCAGTTAATGGCTAAACATGTATTCAAATTAAACAAGCAGGATTTATTTTATATATAATCACAATTGCTTATAATACTGGAATTAATAATAACCATCTTATGAATATGCATGTAAACAAGGAATGCAATATTGTCTATGTAAGATTAATAAAACAGCAGTATCAGTAAATTAAGAAATATGTAGACATACTATATTTAATATAGAACTGATGATTAAATAGCTCTTTGATGGGAGATTCTAGAAATACAAGATATATAATAAGAGAGAATACTAGTGGGAAAATAAGATAAAAATATTTAAATAACAAACTGCTTTTAAGAAAGATGTCTACTGCACGCATATACATACATATGACAGAAATGTGAATGTACAAGATCTCACATACTTTACATAGAAGATCATATAAAATATTTCAAAATAATATGAAAACTGAAATTTGAACCTTGTTCATGTGAACTTTGAAGCGTTTTACATGCTGAATGTTATTAGATTCAGTAAGACTACCTGAGATAACTCATTTCATAGTCAAAGTTGAAGCAAGAGTGTTTTAATGCTGAATCAGTACATTAATTTTCTTAGAAAGTAAAGCAGATTTTTCAATACATTTGAATCCAGGAAAGGAGAACACTTTGTAACTTTTGGGCCTGGAAGGTTGGCATAATGGTTAAAGTATTTACCTTACCAACACAAGGTGCAGAGTTTGATTCTCACATGGGGTACTTGGCTAGGCTTAAAAATTAGTCCATAAGGGCAGTTAGTCTAGTAGTAATCTATAAACCTATAAATAATATAGACTGCAATTCTTTTTTTTGACTCAATAAAAATAGTACAACATTCTCTTTGACCTCAGTAATGTGCATATTTTTATGAAGTAGTTTAATAAGCTACAGTTTTTTTTAATATGTTGATATTTGATGTGCTAAGAATATTGCACAAATTTAAAATATAGGCACTTGTACTTTAAAAAACTAATTCAGAGCTTTTTCTTTGAGCTATAAAATATGTTGGTGCCTTTTGACATGATACATATATATGTACATTGATCTCTTTTTTTGTATTATAGTTTAGTATGATAAGATTACCTGTGACCTGTAAGTTTACAGATGTCTTTACCTCTTCAGGTTGTTATACTTTTAGAGATCTAGTTATGATAATGTTGAATGAGTGAATAATTTAGGATTATTAAATGGGTAATTTATACTACTATTATATGGGTAATTTATACTACTACTATTATATAAACAGGTATATAGTATACTATTTGTTAGATTACTTAATGTCTTTGAATAATAGAAGAGGATTATTAAACATGTATGTAGTAAGGGAGAAATAGCTTTAAATGGCAAAATATTTAATTAAATTAAGTCTCTTATTACTCTGACCTACATACAATATATTAATTTGTAAATTACAGCAGCTTTTGCCAATTTCTTGGATGAATTTTTAGGTGTTGCTAGATATAGTGATAATTTAGTAGTTTGACTATTCAATAGGCAGACTAGGAATGTTGGTATCCATAGCAGGTTGAGTTTTATTAGTATTATATTCAGTTACAGTCGTAGAATTGTCTTTTTTTATTTTTGAATTTAGTAGTTTAGTTTATAGAAAGGAAGAATTAAAAAAAATCTGGAATGTCAAGATTGTGTCAGAAAAATACATTAGAGTCTTATATATAATTAATTTAGTATGGTGGATCAATGTGTCATATCATCTTTTAAAAGAAATCTTTTTAAATTCACAGTATGGATAGTCAATCTATTATTTGCTAATGTAACTGGATGAAATAAAGGCAAAAAAGGATATCTAAAAGATATCTAAAATTATATAGAGAAGATATTATATTCTTGCAAGAGACTCACTTGATAAAGATATACAATACTTAAATAACTTAGGTTATGAAATGTTATTATCTGCTTCTTTTAACAAAAAGAGGAATGGAACTGCTATACTTTGGAGAAAACCCACTGTAATGCCTAAAGTCATGACGTCCTTTAATGGTCCTAAAGGAATGTATACATCTGTAATAATTAAATATAATGACAAATGCTATATATTAGCTAATTTTTACTGGATCTCTGGAATAGGTGCAAGAGTGGCTAAACATCACTTAAACTTACTACAAAGTCATTGGAAAGGTAGTTTAATTTTTAGCAGGGGATTTTAACTGCCTATCTAGTACAGAAGATACAAGTGAACAGAAGAAAGTAAAATACTGGCATCAGCTAAAGCACTAAATATATGGATTAGTAATAATGATTTACTAGTAAAAGCAGAAGATAAGTCATTGTTTTATACTCATTATTCTAATGTGCATGGGACGCAAACTAGAACTGACAGGAATTATGCTTCTACAGATTTACTTAATAAACTGAATTGTTTTAAAACTATTCCTTGTCCTCTATCTGAACATAATGCACTAAATATTAATATAGTAATGGATATAAGGAAATTTCAGATTATTTATAGAATCCCCATATATATGATGAAATTAAAAGAGTTTAAGTGTTACTTATTTTTATTCATTTATTTATTTTTATTTTACATTTGTTGACCGGGCTAGTCTAACTGGATATATTTCCATTTTCAGTAGAGGCCCGGGGAGAAAAGCTCCAACATAGCACAAAATATAATATACAAATGTATAACAAATAAAGTAGGAGGAATTTAGAATACAAAGAAGGAGTTTAAAAAAGTACAATACTAAGAAGGATGAGTATAAAGTATTATAACAGTCATCTAATTGTATGATACGACAGATACATTAAAGTTCATTGATAGTTTACATAAATATTGGAAGTTATATAAATCTATTACCAGTTTTCAGCATACTGAGGGGTATGCAGAGTACGATTGTGTATCCAGAGGCAGTGTGAAGACAGAAATAGGAAAGGTTGGAGATTAGTCAGGGTTACTGCAGGGACATAACCAGTGTGATTTTAGGTGACTTTTGAGTTTTTGCTTAAAGAGTGACCGTGAAGGTAGTAGAGTTAGATCTATAGGTAGAAGGTTCCAGTTTTTCCCAGCAGTATTGGAGAAAAGGCTGTCGCCTGCCAAGTTACTGGACTTACTTATGCTAGCAAGTAACTTACTAGAAGAGCGTAGGGAATTAAGATTATTATAAGGGGTAATGAGGTTAGCAAGTATTGCAGTATTATTTGGTTGGTAAAAGATTTTATGGGCAATGGTGAGTTGGGAAAAAATTAGCATGTTAGGAAGTTCAAGCCAGTTTAGCTGCTTTAGATTCAGGCAATGGTGAGTTTGAAATGCATTGCCAGTGGCAAATCTGGCAATATTGTTGTAGGAGCTTGCTAGTTTGAGAAGATTATTTTTTTTTAGATTAGTGTAAATAGGTGAGGCGTAAAGAAGAGTTGAGATTAAGTGAGAGTGGGCAATGGTGGTTCTAGCTATAGGAGTTAAGAAGGGTTTGATTCTATATAAGGAGCCCATTTTTCTGTTCACTGTTTGTATGGTGTTAATTATATGGCTATCGAAGTTAAGGTTATCGATTGTGACTCCTAATAGTTTGGTGGTAGGATCGGGGAAGATAAGGGTGCCATTGTTTGATTTGATAGAGAAGTCTATAGGAGAGGACCTATTGGTAGGAGTAAAGAGTAGGAGCTTGGTTTTTTTGGCGTTCAAAAGGAGGCAGTGTTTCAAGAACCAAACTTCTACTGAGTTGAATACAGACAAGAAGACAGGTTTTGAGGGAAAACAATCAGTGATAAGGGAGTTAAGTCCAATGTAAGGTATCTAGGAGGTGAGAGACTAAAATAGCAGAGTGAAAGGAGAGCTGACTAAGGGCTGATTCAGAGATAAAGAAATAGGTTCAGGAGTAACAGAGGTAAGAGGGAGACAAAATAAGGTTTAAAGGCTAATATCAAGGAGCAAGTTAAGTGAAGGATAAATAGGTAGATCTACTGCCCATAAATGGTTATTGCAGGTAAGGTAAGTAGGGTCTACCAAAAGGGTTTTAGAGAGACTAGGGGGTGGCAGAGGTGAGAGAAATAAATATATAATTTACAAGCAGGCGGGAGAGTTTTAGGTGAGAGGCTAAGAAGGGTATAGGGAACATGAGTATAAGAGACAGTGTGGGGGAGGGGTAATTCTAGCAGGCAGGATGTATTATAATAAGAGACTATGGCTGCTGATAGTCCTGCAGGGAACGCTCACTTAAACAAACTAAGACAGGAGTTGATTACAATTTAAGACAGTAGGAGTATTTGTACATACTTCCAAATGACTATTCCTGCTTCTCAAGGCAGTAAAACATGGGGAAGACAAGTCTCTTTCCAATCTCAGGAGTAGGTATCAGAATTCAGGATTGTCTCTGGGCCTCAGGTAGATAGCAGGAGACTGAAGCTGGGGGGTATATACTGGCAGGAGGGTTGCTCGTTCCAAATGACTATTCCTGCTTCTCAAGGCAGTAAAACATGAGGAAGACAAGTCTCTTTCCAATCTCAGGAGTAGGTATCAGAATTCAGGATTGTCTCTGGGCCTCAGGTAGATAGCAGGAGACTGAAGCTGGGGGGTATATACTGGCAGGAGGGTTGCTCGTTCCAAATGACTATTCCTGCTTCTCATGGCAGTAAAAAGTACAGTTTTGTACCTACCATAAATGTAGATGTCCGAACAGGATAGCATCTGCAGTCCTAACAAATGGGTTGTCCTGTCGTCAGGCAGCCCTTCGGTCGGCCGGATTCCAAAGTCTGGGTCTGGCCTCGGCTGGTGTCGCACTTCACCCGACGTCATCTCTGCTGGTCTTCGGGTATAAAGGCATCAGCCGACGCCATTTTCCTCAGTGTTTCTTGCCCCAGATGCCAGTTGCCCTCTTGGAAAACTAAATTTTGGATAAATGCCAATGTTTCCAAAAAAATAGTAGGCAAACACAAAAATAAGCATGTATGTACATATATACAAACAAATACACCATAAGAGATCCCCCCCTAGCTAGCTATTAGGAGGGTAAATACCCTAGGAGTACCACAGTGGGGAAGGAGGGTGGGTAATCCTGACTGCAGATGCTATCCTGTTCGGACATCTACATTTATGGTAGGTACAAAACTGTACTATGTCCTTCAAGGATGCATCTGCAGTCCTAACAAATGGGTAGAATACCATAGCCAAACTAGGGGAGGAGGAAGAAGAATTATGGTGTAGTTAGGATCCCTTGCAATACAGCAGTGGCAAACCCTGCTCGGGATCTAGAGTATAGAGGTAAGTTGTAATGCTTGGCAAATGTATGCACGGAGGTCCAAGTAGCCGCCTCAATAATGTCCTTGGTAGCCACTCCTGGTAAGAAGGCTGTGGTAGTGGCTGTAGCCCTTGTAGAGTGAGGTCTTATGTTCTGTGGAATTTGCTTTCCATGGTAGGAGTAACAGAATCTTATGCAATTTCCTATCCACTTGGAGATTGTCTGTTTGGAGATTGCTTTTCCTTTCCTTCCTGTTGCATAAGCTACTAAAAGCTGGTCAGTTTTTCTATTGCCCTTGGTTCTGTCCAGGTAGTAGCGCAACTGTCTATGTACATCCAAGGTATGCAGCAGTCTTTCCCCCCTGTTCTGTGGATTGGGAAAGAAGGTAGGTAGGTGGATTGCCTGGTTTAGAGACACTCTGGATACCACCTTAGGCATAAATGTAGGATTAGTTCTCATGGACCCTCTATCTTGATAAAAGATTAGGAAGGGTTGTACTGCCATTAAGGCTTGTAGCTCCGAAACCCTTCTTGCTGAAGTAATTGCCAGTAGGAAAGCAGTTTTCCAGGATAGGTGTTGTAGATCTGCTGTTGCTGCTGGTTCAAATGGAGGGAGTGTCAATTTTTCTAGCACAAAGTTCAAGTCCCATGCTGGTAATGGTGGTTTCCTAGGAGGTTTTACATTCTTGATTCCTCTGAGGAACTGCCTGAGTAGAGGATGTGAGAAGACAGGAGGATCGAAGCTGTATTCTGCAGAAATAGCTGATGCATGTATCTTGATGGAGGAATAGGACAGGCCTGTATGGAGAAGCTCTGCCAAGTACTCCAGGATGTTAGCAATATCTATCTTTGACACATCTTTTCCTCTTTCAGTACTCCAAATGACAAACCTTTTCCATTTTCCTGCATAGTTCCTTCTTGTTGAAGGTCTGCGGGCCTCAAGGATAATGTCTTTAACCCTTTGGGATAAATCTGGGTTAGTTGCTGTTATGTAATGTTCCAGGCAGTCAGTTGCAGAGTTTTTAGGTTTGGGTGCATGATGTTGTAGTCGTTCTGAGTTAACATCAAAGGCATCAGGGGTAGTGTCCACATTCTCCCCCGAGACATGCTCCTTAGCAATGGATACCAGTGTTGTCTTGGCCAATTTGGAGCTATCAGAATTATCCTTGGACGTTCCTCTTTGATTTTCAGTAGTACCTTGTGCATCAAAGGAAGAGGTGGAAATGCATATGCTGTCAGGCCTTTCCAACTGAAGGATAGAGAGTCCACCTTCCATGCAAGTGGGTGGTATGTCCTTGTGCAGAATTTCTTGAGCTGGTGATTGAGTGGGGATGCGAATAGGTCTATTTGTGGCATTCCCCATTTCTTTGTGATGGCCATGAAGATGTCCGGGTGTAGCATCCATTCGTGAGCATCCGAGGTAGTTCTGCTTAACATGTCTGCTAGGATGTTTTCTTTTCCCGGTACAAATATTGCCTGTAACTGGATGTTGTAGCTCAGAGCCATATTCCAAAGGTCCAGAGTCATTCTGCATAGGGGGTATGAATGAGTGCCTCCCTGTTTGTTGACGTACCACATGACTGTGGTGTTGTCTGTCCTTATCATTAAATGGCCTTCTTTGATGAATGGTCTGAAATTCTGGATTGCTAGTTTTACTGGCAGCATTTCTTTTTGATTTATGTGCAGGTGCAGCTGGTCTGGAGTCCATAATCCTTGTATGCATTTGTCCAGCATGTGTGCCCCCCAACCTAGGTCTGAGGCGTCCGTTGTGATGGTTTGGCTTGCTTGAAAGTTGTGGTAGGGCAAGCCTGGGTTTGACTGGCATGCTTGGGCCCACCATAGGAACTCTTGTTTCAGGCATGGGATTAGTGGTATTTCGGTTTCTAGGCTGTGCCTGTGTTGAGACCATAAATTCTTTAGGTACCACTGTAGCTTTCTCATATGCAGTCTGGCATGGGGGACCAGGATTATGCATGATGCCATGAAGCCTAAGGCCTGCAGTACTTTCCTTGCTGTTAGTTTGTTCTGCTTTGTTAATGCCAAGAAGTAAAGAGGGAGTTGTTCTTGTTTTTCTGCAGTTAGGAATGCCATCTGTTTTACTGTGTCCAATTCTGCACCCAAGAATGTTCTTGTTTGGGATGGTATCAGTCTTGACTTTTTTAAATTGACTGTGTATCCCAGGGCTTGTAGTAAGCAAATGACTCTTTGTAAGTCTTTTGTCAGCTTGCTTTTGTTGTCCGCTTGTATCAGGCAGTCGTCCAGGTATGGATAAATTTGGATTCCCTGAAGCCTGCAATGAGCGATTACTGATGCCAGGCATTTTGTGAATACTCTGGGCGCAGTAGATAAGCCAAAGGGCAATGCTGAGAATTGATAATGCTCTGATCCTGCAAGAAATCTGAGGTATCTTCTGCAATTTGGTCGTATGGGGACGTGCAGGTATGCCTCCTTGAGATCTAGAGTTACCAGCCAACACTCCTTGCCCAGCATGGGAAGAAGTTGCTGAAGGGTCAGCATTTTGAATTTTGGGACAATGATGAATGTGTTTAAGGCGGACAGGTCGAGAAGGGGTCTCCAACTTTTCTCTTTTCTTGGTACTAGGAAGAGTCTGGAGTAGAATCCTTTGCCCTGTTCTGTTGGTGGTACTCTTTCCACAGCTCTCATCTTTGTTAATTGAGCTATCTGCTTTAGAGCTTCTGTTTTCTGATTTGGAGGTAGGTTTGGCATTCCTCTTTTTACTGGTAAGGTGTGGAAGTGAAACCTGTAGCCTTGGTCTATGGTCTGCAAAATCCACTTGTCTTTTGTGATATAGTGCCAATTTTTTGAAAATAAGGCTAACTTTCCGCCTAAGGGTGCTGCTATTTGTTCCCTGGTAGGCGGTGTCAGAGCCAAGTCACTGTGATTGTCCTGTTGCAGTGGCAGTGGTTGTGTCTGTGCCTCGCTGGTTATTGCCCTGCCACTGGCGTCCTCTGTAGGCACCTCCTCTGGATTGATTTCTGCCTCTGGAACGTCTATTCCTGCCTCTCTGAGATTTAGAGGAGTCTGGAAAGGACCAATTTTTGGAAGGCCAGTTCCTGCTAAACCTTGGGGCTGAACCTGTAAGAAATCCTTAACTGTTTGAACAGATTTTGCCTTCTCTTCCATTTTCTTCATTACTTGCTGAGCAGGAGAACCAAATAGACTGGCCTTATCCATAGGAGCATCTAACAGCTTTGCTTTAACATGATCCGGCAAGACCTGTTCTTTCAACCATGCATGCCTTCTTATAACTGTGCCAGTCATGGCTGATCTAAATGAAGCCTCCAGTGCATCATAGCCACATTTTAAAGAATGGTTACTAACCTGCTGAATGTTATTCACCATTTCTAAAACATATTTCTTATCTAAGGAGTCATCAGAGGACAGTTTCTTAGTTAACTGATCAAGCATAAACTCTTGGTATTGGATCATATGAAACTGACAGTAGTAGTAGTCATGGATTCGGCTGAAGATTGACCCGTTTGCTCGGTTTCGGCCGAAACCGAGACACTCGCGGTTTGCTTAACCGTGGTTTCGGCCGAAACCGCGGACCGTGAGTGTCGGTCTTTTTATTTGCGTTTTTTAACAATTTGAGAAGTCGGAGGATCCGACGGCATAATGTACGCAAAATCTGAGCCGAAAAACTGTTCAGCAAACTCCGACCGACGCCTAAGCGTTCGTCGGTTGAAGGAAGCACAGGCTAAACAGGCTGCTACGTCGTGGTCTGGGCCTAAACAAGGTAAGCAGTAAGAGTGGAAATCTTTATGAGGTATTTGTTTCCCACAAGTTAAACAGTTATTTACTTTTTCTGACATCGGCTGAGGCAAGAAAGAGTCCCCAACGGGTACTTAGCTTTTAGAAGTCTTCGAAATAGTATTCGGTAGTAGTAATCTCTGGATCTGACCGACCGGCACTTGCGAACAGCTTCTGCTTCGGGCACCACGCAGCAAGAAAGACTGAGGAAAATGGCGTCGGCTGATGCCTTTATACCCGAAGACCAGCAGAGATGACGTCGGGTGAAGTGCGACACCAGCCGAGGCCAGACCCAGACTTTGGAATCCGGCCGACCGAAGGGCTGCCTGACGACAGGACAACCCATTTGTTAGGACTGCAGATGCATCCTTGAAGGACATCATGGGGAAGACAAGTCTCTTTCCAATCTCAGGAGTAGGTATCAGAATTCAGGATTGTCTCTGGGCCTCAGGTAGATAGCAGGAGACTGAAGCTGGGGGGTATATACTAGCAGGAGGGTTGCTCGTTCCAAATGACTATTCCTGCTTCTCAAGGCAGTAAAACATGGGGAAGACAAGTCACTTTCCAATCTCAGGAGTAGGTATCAAAATTCAGGATTGTCTCTGGGCCTCAGGTAGATAGCAGGAGACTGAAGCTGGGGGGTATATACTGGCAGGACGGTTGCTCGTTCCAAATGACTATTCCTGCTTCTCAAGGCAGTAAAACATGGAGAAGACAAGTCTCTTTCCAATCTCAGGAGTAGGTATCGGAATTCAGAATTGTCTCTGGGCCTCAGGTAGATAGCAGGAGACTGAAGCTGGGGGGTATATACTGGCAGGACGGTTGCTCGTTCCAAATGACTATTCCTGCTTCTCAAGGCAGTAAAACATGGGGAAGACAATTCTCTTTCCAATCTCAGGAGTAGGTATCAGAATTCAAGATTGTCTCTGGGCCTCAGGTAGATAGCAGGAGACTGAAGCTGGAGGGTATATACTGGTAGGAGGGTTGCTCGTTCCAAATGACTATTCCTGCTTCTCAAGGCAGTAAAACATGGGGAAGACAAGTCTCTTTCCAATCTCAGGAGTAGGTATCAGAATTCAGGATTGTCTCTGGGCCTCAGGTAGATAGCAGGAGACTGAAGCTGGGGGGTATATACTGGCAGGAGGGTTGCTCGTTCCAAATGACTATTCCTGCTTCTCAAGGCAGTAAAACATGGGAAGACAAGTCTCTTTCCAATCTCAGGAGTAGGTATCAGAATTCAGGATTGTCTCAGGTAGATAGCAGGAGACTGAAGCTGGGGGGTATATACTGGCAGGAGGGTTGCTCATTCCAAATGTCTATTCCTGCTTCTCAAGGCAGTAAAACATGGAGAAGACAAGTCTCTTTCCAATCTCAGGAGTAGGTATCAGAATTCAGGATTGTCTCTGGGCCTCAGGTAGATAGCAGGAGACTGAAGCTGGGGGGTATATACTGGCAGGAGGGTTGCTCGTTCCAAACGACTATTCCTGCTTCTCAAGGCAGTAAAACATGGGGAAGACAAGTCTCTTTCCAATCTCAGGAGTAGGTATCAGAATTCAGGATTGTCTCTGGGCCTCAGGTAGATAGCAGGAGACTGAAGCTGGGGGGTATATACTGGCAGGAGGGTTGCTCGTTCCAAATGACTATTTCTGCTTCTCAAGGCAGTAAAACATGGGGAAGACAAGTCTCTTTCCAATCTCAGGAGTAGGTATCAGAATTCAGGATTGTCTCTGGGCCTCAGGTAGATAGCAGGAGACTGAAGCTGGGGGGTATATACTGGCAGGAGTGTTGCTCGCGGAAAACGCTACCAACAGGGAAAACTCAGCAGCCAGGAGTGGGGCAAGCCTAGAAAGATCTACTTTAAGGAACAAATCAAGGATTATTTTACCGATGAATAATAATGGTCAGGTGAGTAAAGTCATACTATGGGGCTCCTTAAAAATGCATATCAAAGATAAAACAGGAAGGTGGGCTAGTAATAAAATGAAAGAAATGGATAAAGAGTTGTTAGAAATACACGATGAAATACACAAAGTGAGGTTTGAACAACAAAGAAATTAGATAATACTGTAATCATTAAAAATTAATTACAAAATATCAAACTATTTTAATGCATAAAGTGGAGAAAGCTTTAGAAAAAATAAAATTGTATAGTTATGTGATGACTTCAACAATCTACACAGAGTATCCAATAGTAGATGTTAAGCAAAAAGGCAGAAATCAATAATATCAGAAATCCTCACACTTAGCTTATTTCAGATATAGAGGAAATGCTTACCATTTTTAAAAAATTCCAAGAGGGTCTTAAAAAAGATAAAAATAATAATCCTGATGATTACAATTTGACAATTATTTAAAGAAAAATGTTACTTGTAATATCTCAGTTGAAAAAGCCTATTACCCTGACAGAAGTTAAAGCACATTAAAAAAGATAAAAATGGTAAAACTCCAGAGTTAGATGGTGTACGTATAGAATTATACAGTCTGCTTCCACTAAATATTTTACAATTACTGACTGATATTTTCAGGATAATTCAGGGTGACAAAATAATTCCTCCTTCATGGAAATTTTCTGTAATCTCCCCTATAATTAAACAAGGAAAGTAGAAAAAGTTAGTCTCCTCAAATAGACCTATTTCATTATTAAATGTAGATTGTAAAATATTTACTTGCATATTTGCCACAAGATTAAGAAGCAGATTAATTAATAAAGATCAAACAGGATTTATAGTCAATAGATTAACGTATGATAATATAAAAAGGGTAGTAACTTTCTTAGATTTAGCAAATGGAATGAAGAAGAAATTGTCCCTAATTAGCTTAGATATCAAGAAAGGTTTTGATTCTGTAGTTTGGAACTACTTGTTTAAAACTTTAGAGGTGTCTGCATTTTCATAACAGTTTACTGGAATATTGAAAAACCTGTATAGGGACTCCAAAATATATGTTAAAATTGGATCTTACATTTCTCAAAGGATTCACTTTAAATAAAGGCACAAAACAAGGGTGTTCCTTGCCCCCTTTATTATTTGCATTAGTTATTGAATCCTTAGCTAATAGCATAAGAAGCAATGGAAAATCTGATGGCCTCTCAGTTAATAGAGATTATCAATCTAAACTCCACCTTTTGGCAAATTATATTTTACCAGCTGATGGAGATTTAAATTATTAGTTCAAAGAAACAAATGAGGAAATTGAAAAGTTTCAAAAAGTATCACTGCTAAAATTTAACAGCAATAAAATTGAAACTTTAATGTTAAATCAGTGTTACTTCTTATTAAAATAAAAAGAATGTTTTGTTTTTTTTTGGAGGATAGATTAGTGCTTATCAAAATTATTATATTACCCAAGATTTTATATATATATACACACACACACACATATATATATATATATATATATATATATATACACACACACACACACACACACACACGCTGTAATTTCGAGACTTCAAAACATCACAATCCTGAGGTTCAGATGTTCGAAGTTTTGAAATATCAAAACTGAACAACTGAGATCACCTGACACTGCGGAATGATAACTTTACCATTCTCTTCACTGTAGTGCGAGCTTGGAGTTGGTATATTTAAGTAGAAGGGGGTGTGGGGGTGCAGGGGGGCTTGTGTGATTTCTAATGTTTTATCGTTTTAGTTTTTTTTAATTTTGATATTTCAAAACTTCGAACATCCAAACCTCGGGATTGAAGTTTTGAAATTGGAAATATATATATTGTATTTGACAGATTTAATACCTGACAAAAAACTTTTAAAGAAAATGGAAAAATGTTAACTTCATTCTTCTGGTATCCTAAAAAGCCGAGAATTGCTTATAGAACTCGTATAAGATTATGGGAGTATGGTGGTATTAGCTTCCCATATGTAGAATCTTATTCCATTGCTGCAAGTTTTAACTCTATTATATTCTGGATAGACTCAACCTGACACTAGTCAATAGAAAACTATCCAGGAGCAGATTATACTAAATTCTGATAAGTTTATTAAATATGATAAATTTGAAATGTGTAATAATCCTTTCATCTGGTTAACAAAAATTACTCTCAAATGAAATTCATTTTAATCTTTAGACTCTGCAAATATGATTCTTAAAACAGTTAAGAAACATGCTTTTAAAACTCCATTAATATCAAAATGGAAATTTTTGTGTTTTCCTATTGCACATACATCTAGATTTAAGGAAGCTCAGAGCAATGTTAAAATTAATTTTACTAAAAAGTAACTGATTAGTATCATGGTTTGATTGTTTTGAAAACAGGAAAAGCTAAGGCCTCACAATATTTAATGAAAGAATATAAGGTGGATGAATCTGCTAACTAGTTAATATTACCCATCAGTAAGAAATTAAATGAATTTTTAGATAATATGAGTGAACAGGAATAGAACACTATTTCCCTATAATATGAGTATATGAATGCTATTATTAAAGGTTGAATGAAATACAAAGGAAGCTTGTCCAAGCTATATGTGTTAATTATAAATTATAATATTAATTTTGATGCAAATTTTTGGAACTTTTGAGATAGCTGTGGATCGAGTGACTCAACAGATGGTAAGAATAAAGCTTTGATACTTAAATCAGTTTGTCAAGCTTCAAGTTTATACTGGAAAGTTTTTATGTGGAAATATATAAACAGAATGTTTGTTACTCCATATAAAATCTCTAAGTTTAGTAAAATGACTTCTTCAGTTTGTTGGAAATGTAGTAGAGGTGTAAAAGCTGACTGGACACACGTTTATAGATTGTGAAAAATTAAACGTATATTGGGAAGAGATAAGTACGTTTTTTAAGGAGTTATGGTCTGATAATTGTTCTTTGACTAGATCAGTAGTAATAATGAATGTTCCACTTCCTGAATCAGTAAAAGTGAAACAGCAAGACTTTTTGGGGTTCTCTTGGCAGTTGCCAGAAAAGTTACTACAAAAAATTGGAAATTGAACTTAGTTCCTATGTTCAAAGAATTTTAAAATTTAACAAAAAATACCATGTAAAACTGAAAAAGAAGTGATCAGAATAAGATCTATAAATCATAGTAAGACCTTCAGTTTTTCGGATAACCTTGAAATGTTGCTATTGAAATACCAAGATTCTTAATGTGTTAATTATATAAGATTACCTTGAAAATTCAATGTATTCCTGTCATTGTATAACAATATGTGAAGCCAAATTTCTTCCTGTGTATATACTGTAAATATGTTCATTTAATAAAAATTTTCTCAAAAAAAAAAGAGAAAGAGTATCATGTCTCATGCAGACCTTCACTTCAACTTTAGCTTCAACTTTATATACTTTATTTTCTGGGCATTATGAGTTGTGCCACTAAGCCCCAAACCCCTTAGATAGCAAAACAAAGGATCTAGGTTTCTTGGCTTTGAAAGGTAATAATTTTACATCTGACTCGCATATACAAAACTGCATAAGAAAAACTTATCAGAAACGAGGGATGATGTACAGAGCCAAAAACTTCTCTCAGAAGCAACTAAAACTGCATTGCTACTACTTATCTCCTCATCACTCTTCTTTAGGGCACTCCCTTTCTTACTAACCTCCAGGATTCACAAAAATTAAAACTTGAACAATGTTACTAAATTTGCAGCACATACCCCTTTCAGAACCCACCCTTGTACAGCACTGAAAAGCCTAAATTGGTTAAAACTGCCACATCAACTAACATATACACAACTTCTTACCACCTATAAAATTATCCAGAATCCATCGGCTTGTTCAGCACTAAAAACATTCTACACAACTATGCTCACAGTCGGTCATTGTGATCCAGTGACCAATATCTCCTGTCTACAAACCTAGCAAATCTGCTGGGCATTGTCGGTACTTGTACAAAGTTGCTAATACCTGGTACTCCTCTCTTGTATCCATCAGGTCTATACTGTCCCTCTCATCTTTCAAAACCACTCAAAGACTTCCTAGCTAAAATCTGGCTTTGTTCTTGCTCAAAATCAGGATAATCTACATCACTAAATGTGAACAAATACCTTTTCATTCCTTATACCCCCTTATTCTCCCTTCTTCACTTACTTCCTTACTACTAATTCTCTTCCCTGACATTTTCCTCTAAATATACCATTAGCCTGTTTTCCCTCAATTCATATTGGAATTTCTCTTTGTATTAGACTAACATTTAATTTTGCTACAAATTGTCTAAAATTTCTCTAAATATTAAATGATTGTCATATACCTTGCAGCGATTCTTAACCAGTGTTTGTATATTGTGTCTAATCTGTCATAATTATTTAAACTGTAGATGTTTTTGCATTTGAAGATTGTAAAATTATTATTCTTAAAATGTTTTGTAATGCTTTGGAGTTTTTTTCCCCAGATCTCTGCTGAAAATGCGCTTCTACCCAGCCAGACTTTCCCAGTAATCAAATGTCAATAAATAAATACATACTCAAAATAATTGCAGAGGACAACTGAAAGTCAAAATACTTGTGAATCAACACATTGAGATTATTTACTGGCTAACTTCTAAGGCTTAAATAAACAGTGAAGACGAAACAGAACACCATAATGCCATACTCTTACCATTGTGAAACAGTTTTGCAATTCCAAAAGAAACATTTGCTTGAGACATCACAACATAAGACACTAACATAACAAATACTGCAGACAGAATACTAATAGTAACTGTCTACTGAATGTACTATGTTCTTCATCTGTAACTATGTTTGTAATATTTTAATTGCTATGATCTTCATCTGTAACTATGCAATATTTTAATTGTGGAGCTTTTCTCCCCGCTGAAAATGGACCTGCTTCCAGTCTGACTTTCCCAGTCAACAAATGTAAATAAAAAAATAAAATAAATAAATAACTGAATTATCAGGTGAGGTTGTAAAATAAGCACTGTTAAGTGGAACTTCACAGGTTAAAAAGTACACAATGCACTACATTCCTTAAGTTCTTCCTCACTGTGCTATGATGGACCAAAAAGTAAACCACTTTGATAAGATATTCTGATGGTGGCTAAACTAAACAATTACAACTGAAGAAATTGTAAGGTTGCTCTTGTCAAAATGTCTTTTCACAGAATCCAACCTACGGCACATCTGTAATCTCAAGAAGATTCATGAGATGGAATAAGAACCTGCTAGCAAACTCTTGAGAGAGGTTTACACAGAATTCAAGTACCTTTCATCCATCCATCCACAACCCCTTTTTTCGCATTTTTGCACATGGGGTTGAGGTATCAGTTCACAGTGACAATCATCTAGAGCCAATGTTTACACTGCCGGGTGGCTAGCCCTGAAGCAGTAGTTCTCCCACAGCACACACTTGCATGCATGTTCACACCTACGGCCAATTTAGGGTGTCCAATCCACCTACTGCATGTCTTTGGAATGTGGGAGGAAACTGGAGCACCCAGAGAAAACCCACCTAAACAGAGAGAGGACATGGACATGCAGATTCCACACAAAAGACACTCCATCAGAGAATCAAACCAGAGAACCTCTTGCTGTGAGGTGACAACACTATCCAATGTGCCACAAGTACCTTGTGTACAGACTTAAATTCCTTATCTGTAACTCCTAACTTAGAGCAACAAATCCATTCATCTTTTTAGAAACTATTACTCTAATTTCACAGCATGCTTTTCCTATGCTGCATATGAAGTGCATAGAAAAAACTAAATATGCTAAAGTGTGTACATCACCTCTAGACATTAACTATTTCACCATTGTTGTTTATATGCTGGCGAGCGGTAAATCAAAGCTGGCATTGGTGCCAGATATGTAAAGTATTTATGTCCAAAACAACATGAATTGCCAGTGATAGTTTGATGAAGCCCCTTGACTTTATTTTGGAAGCATCTACAAAAATAAGTAATCTCAATGCAGATTGTCATAACCTTCTTACTCTTGAAGGCACTCTTCACGGCACCCATGCAAATGGAGAATAGTTGCATGACCGCCGAATCAAACACCAATGCACTGTACGAACATGTACACAAATGCATGGATCTCGCCATACCCAACAGAACCAAGAAGCTCTCCTCCAAAAAAAAGGAAGCCAATCTGGTGGTCCCCTGCCATAAACAAACTCTGCAACAGGAGGAGGAAACTGATGCGGAATAAGATGAAGTCCCATGAATGGAAAAACTCCCTTGTCAGCCTCAACAAAAAGTTGTGATCCCTCATCAAATCCTCTAAAGCTAGCTATGAAAACAGAATTGCAGCAGATAGTAAAGACAACCACAAGGTCTTCTATGGTTATGTAAAGAATCTCCATGGCAATACCCAGATTTGCTCTGAGCTACTGTACAATGGTACCTCCTATACTGAGCCAACAGATATTGCCAATATACTGGCAGATAGATTCAGTGCCAACTTTACCCCCCCAAAGGACCAATCGTAATACCAGTACATTGCCAGGCACCCAGTATTACTGCTGCACAGGTTAAAACAGCACTGTCCAAGACCAAGAATACAGCTTCTATGGGACGTGACAATATCCCTGGTTGTGTTCTACATGAACTACAGAGTGAACTGGCACCTCACCTGTGTGCCCTGTTCAATCACAGCCTCACCTCAGGCTTTGTCCCTACCGAATGCCACACTGCTATAGTCATCCCTCTCCACAAAGGAGGAGCGACTACAGACCCTGGGAACTATCGCCTCATTGGCCTGACAAGTCTGATATGCAAAGTTATGGAACGCATCATTATGGACCTAATAAACAAGGATATAGGGAATCTCCAGACTCTGGATCCCACACAGATTGGTTTTGTGAAGGAGAGATCATGCCTGCTCAACCTGGTCGACTTCTTTGACTCAGTCACCAGAGCTGTGGATGAAGGCATGGTGGTTCATACAGCCTACCTTGATCTGGCCAAGGCCTTTGATACCATTCCTCACTCAGGAATCACAGAAAAGCTCACTAAGCTAGGCATCAACCCCTATATCACTAGGTGGGTTGCAAACTGGATCACAGATAGAACCCACAGTGTGAAAGTAGCTGACTCCAAGTCAGACTGCCGACTAGTCAAAAGTGGAGTCGCACAGGGATCGGTCCCGGGTCCTCCAACATGAAGGGACTTTGGCTGACAAAGTTCGCAGATGATTGCAAGTTGGGAGCTATTATTAACTCCCCAAGTGATGATGACATCCTACAGAAAGGCCTTACTGAGACCAAAGACTGGTGTCAGAACCATGGCCTTAAGCTAAATGCCAAAAAATGTGTCATCATCCCCTTTGGGAAAAACCCAGTTCCCATGAATTACCACATCGATGATAGTCCACTGAAAACAGAAGGCGTTATAAGAGATCTGTGAACACAGGTTGACAACAACCTCTCTTTTTACCACCGCATTGCCACAGTGGTCAGAAGGTCCTTCTGTGGCACATCTCATTACTAAGGGTTTTTCATCCAGGAAGAAAGAGGTCATTGTCTCCCTCTACTCTTCCATCATTAGGCCAATCATCAAGTACAATACCCCATTTGGCATGTACCTCACTAGACACTTGCAACAACTGCAGAGACCGCAAAAGTACCTTACAAAGAGGATCCTAGGCCTTAAACACTTGTCCTATATGGACAGACTCAAAAAACTCCAACTATTCTCTGTCTCATATCGCCTACTTAGAGGCAATCTCTGTTGACTTACAAAGCCATGTCTGACCCAGCTCTGTTGGAAATGCTACATCTAAAGAAATCCCAATCCCTCCACACCACATGCTCCAGAGACCTCAATCTCATTACCACAATCAACAGAACATGCTGGAGGGACAGGTTCATAAGCCAGAGACGGCCCATGCAATGGAATAAACTTCCCATATATGTCAAACAGAGCACCCCACTGGCCCTCTTCAAGAGAAATCTTGATGAGTGGATGGAAAATAGAAAATTCACCCCGGGATCACTCCAGTAGCTCTACTCGACAGAGGTACTGGGAACTAAGGTTGGGTGGCGCGATGCCAGGATAATCCTATGGGCTAGGCTTGTAAAGGCTCCAGGGCCATTAGCCTAGTACACACCTATGAACCTATGAAGAATTTTCAGCACATATTAAGATTTAATTATAGCTAGTCTTGTGGACATCTGTAATGTCCACAACTAGCAAAGATCAAGAGAAAGGTGTACCATGCAGATCTTCAGTAACACTAAGGTCTTATTGAAACATCATCTTCCCTTCACACAACAGACTAAGCAAAAATCTATTTAGCTTCTGAAATCTTACAGTAACAAATTCTAAGGCAGACTGGTTATTGCACTGGCAAGAAAAAAAAAAGGAAAGATATTAGGCAGCTGTCCACAACAACACATACTGGCATGTCACTAAAACGGCACAAGTAAATCAAGGCCAAAGGCATTTTATTAAACATAGTAATCTGGTAGCTGATGCACATGTATGAAGTTACCTGTAATTTAGAGGTATGAAGTAAAAATTTGCAATTTGAACAGATGGCCAAATCTGAAAGAAAGACAGACATTTTATGATCTAAGGAAAAGATCAGTTTCACCTTGGAAAAAGTGTTTTCTGTACAACAAAAATGCTATAAAGAATTCTGATCACAACAAATCTGTAAGTTTAATATTAATACAGTAACTGCAATCAAAAAATGAAGAAATGACCTAGTGACTTCTAGTCTTCTCTTTGGATTTTATAGAAAGCTCTGTGGTCGTGATTCACATAATACACAATAACTATTTGTAGATAACATAAGTTAAATCTTAAAATCCTTACATGTATAACTACAAATATATCAAGCAAATAATGAGATGTATACAACTGCATGATAATATATGCATTCATACAAGGCTTTCTTTTAAATACCAGGTAAATAATATGGCATATGCCTCTGAATAAATGATAATATAAAGATACATACAAGGCTTTCATTGTTTAGCCAATAAAGGTAAGAAAGCAAACATACTCAATACTGCGACAAATGTCATGCAAACACAAAATAATCAGGAGATATGCACAGTTCAAAATATAAATATTTAGGAAATAAAAAATCATTTTATTTTAACTACATTTAAGGGCTTCCAGGCCCAAGTTATATTTACCCCAACACAAGATACTTTTTATGTACTTGTTACAAATGAAGATTTCTGAAAGATTGCATGCCACACTACATAATTTAAAATACACTTAAGCAGGAAATTATTTATAACAATGTTCATGCTGAGTCACTGGACTGAGAGACAATCCTATATCACATAGTTCTGTGGGTTTACAGATGTACAGTGCTGCAATTTTATTACACGTGCTAAAAAGTAGCTCAGATTACAAAAGATAAAAGGATACTTACATAATAATTTGCAATCAGTGTATCTGTATAATCCTGCAAAATAAAAAAAAAATATGTATATTCAGTCACTTAGTGTGAACCAGCTTTGCATGCCTGTAATATATCTGACTTTACTAGTAAATAGTGTCGGTCCACATTTTGCTTCTTTAATTACAATCTGTAATCATTTCCTTCCAAGTTTGATCAGGGTATTTGTGATGTGTAAGGGAGAAGGGGAGGGCCCAAATGATCTTATTTTACAGCCATAAAGTAAGGGCAACAGTAAAATAATTCCATACCCTATTTCAAACCATAATGCCCTCATACTCATACTATCAACAAACTATAAACAAATAGTACTGACAAAGAGATCACTGTAATTTTTCATTGTTTTTAATAGGGAAAAGTGTACTTTATATATGCTAATGTTCTTAAATGTATTGCTCTCATTTAATTAAATAAAACACCCAATAACTTTAAAAAGGAAAGGGCTATAATAACCATGAAATCAAGGAAACCAATCACTAGAAGAAGACCATCTTTTCGGTGAGCTACTCACCAACAGACAACTCAATGAATACTTCTCACTGACTGTCCTGTTTGTTCAGAGTCCTGCAGTTACAGAGCTAGTACAATAATGGATAAAGAAAAAGAATCTCTTTCACCAGTACTGAGCAATCTTGAGGTATAAAGAAATATCAGGGAGTGTTGGGGATGCAGGCCCTCACATGGGGTGATGCAGGAGAACATGCCCATCTTGCAAATTTTGTTATGATTTGTGAGTATAAAGGAACAGGTTCAGCAGGCAATTAATTTGATGGGTTCTCAAAGAAATAATATTCATAACAACAGCAACTGAAAAGACAGTGGACATCATTTTCCCTTTATCTGCTAAATAACATGTGTATTATGTTTTTTATTCCAGTATCTAACTTTGTGGGTGGCTAGCAGCACAGTTCTTGCTGCCTCTCCAGTTATCCTGCCTTCACTTCCTAAGTAATGGATATCTAAAATGCAGAAGATGGGCTGTGGCATCAACCAGGGAGTGTGTTAGGCTTTCAGGAAGCATGCAGTTATCTTGTTTACTATACAATATATATAATCACACAGAAGGTAGATATTACAAGGAACTTACTGTATAGTGTAGCCAACAAAAGTGTCACCCTTGATTTTTACAGCAACAACATTATGATTGTGGAGGAATTTTTAAGCAGTTTGCAGAACTCAGTGAAAGTGTAAATTTGTTTTAATACATCTGGCAAGGAATTCCAAGTTGTTGGGCACGAGTTCATGAATGCATTTTCACCTGTGACTAACTTATATGGACGTCTATGGAGAACTAATGCATTTTGATTTTTAAATAAATAAAAGCATATTGCTTAGAGGTTGACAGCAGGATTCATATACGGGTTTATATATTAATATATTAAGGTATTATGCAGGAATAGAGCTATTCATTTAACAGGGATAAAATTAACCTTTTCTATAGTGACACAGTAACACTTCTTCCATTGACCTACATGAATAAATCTAAGAATTATATTTTCATTCTTTTGCAAGACAGTGGCATTTTGGATTGAACTACAGGCAAAGACTGTATCACACACTGTTAACAAATCATTAAACACTAGATACATTATACGGAGTAAAAAATCTATCTGACTGATATTTAAGATGTATAGCCTGTGCTTTCTCATGCCATCTTTCCTCTATGCTGTCCCAATCTTCACCCACTTTCATGCTTCACAACTGGTCAATCCTGAGCAATGCTATAATAAAATAGCCAAATCTGTTGAAAACTATAACAACCGAACACACCACTGCCTAGCACTCAGATAATTCAACTACTGAATCACCTAGGTCTTTATCAGCTAATTGCAATACCCAAGCTATTCTATGAACAAGAAAACTGCCCAGCCCTTAACAAACTTTATACAGCACTACTCCCCCAATAGAATTTTACACTCCAAAGAAAAATCACTAATCACCATAATCAAATCATTTAATACTGCAGGTGACTCTCTGTATTCATATAGTATAACTAAACTAAATAACCACATCCCACTACCTCTAAAAATACATTCAGAATGTAAATTAATTTAAAACATAACTACAATTTCCCCTATCAGATCAATGGATCTACTCGTGTTTATCTCCAGGACAGATACCACTGTTATCTTCACCTTGCCATGTCATCAAACCATTTATATTCATTTACAATCCTTTGTCCCACAGCCACTGTTCACCAGTCCCTGAGCAGTTTCACTAGCATCTCCTAGCCACATACATGGCTGTGTGACACTGCTCAGCACCACCTCCAAACTTCTAATATAAACCTTACAACAGCCACAAACACAATTATCCATGAGCCTGCTTTATACCCCACCTCATAACTACAATATTACACTTTCTGCCCTATCTAGTTCCTTCCCCATCTCCATTTTTTGTGTTTCTAAGCAATAATCACATGGTCAAATGGCCCATTAAAACCCCTCTTCAAATATTTAACATCTACTAATACACAATTATCATTTTCACTGTAACAGTTGCCTTTATTTCATATGAATGCAATCTATTTAGCAAACACATGTGTAATTGTTAATGTATATTATTTAATGTTTGTTTACTTGTATTCAGTAATACAAGTGAACAAACATTAAATAATATACATTAACAATAACTCATGTAATCTAATTATCAAATGCCCGAGTAATTGTTAATGTATATTTAATGTTTGTTTACCTGTATTACTGAAAATGTTTGTAATATGTTGGAGTCTTTCTCCCGTGGCCTCTACTGAAAAGGGTTTTTTGGCTAAACCCGGAAAGCAAAAGCGAAATAAAAAAAAGATTGGGAAATCACATGCGTATCTAGGAATAAAAATGTTAAATGCAATAGCTTTTCTGGCTTCACGTGAAAGAAGTTTGAGGATATGTAAGTGACATTCAGCTGTTGCAGTACATTGTGGGACTGGTATTCAATATCAAGGCTGAAAGGTTAAGGTGTGGTGATTCAGAATTCCTAGGTACTATTGCTTCTGAACAATGGAAATTGCTATACCAGTGCAATCTTTGAGTCGGAGGCTTTGTTAAGTTTTCATAAAAAAACAGAGAGAGGGAAAGAGTTTATGAAGTAGGTCATGTGTGATGTTATTAAATGCCTTTATTTTAAATCAGAGAATATGACTCAAGTTAAAAGCATTTTTCCATGTTAATATCATTGAGTAAAGAGTGGACGGTGGTAATAATACAACATTTAGCTCTGAAACCACATTGTTACTTAGTGAGGACATTGTAAGTCTGTAGATATTTGAGAAGTTCTTGATAAAGGAGTTTGCTTTTTTTTTTTTTTAGAAAATTGCAGTTACTGGGTATATATTAGATATTAAACTATAATCATCAAGAGAGGAGAGGTGCTTGACCTTTGAAAGAAGGACTAAAAGGGAGTGTTTGAAGACATGTGGAACTAAGGATGTGGGTTGTGATAGACTGATGACAAATGCTACAGGTTTACTTAGGAAGGTGGACCTGTAATATAAGAAGGATGGATTCAGTTAATGCAAAATGGTTTATAGCTGCACTGTACATTACTGAGCAGTTGCACTTTTTTTGGCAGAAATGGGTTTAAAACAGAAGTTTTTTTTTTCTTTATGACAGTGAAAGGGAGCATCACAGTTTGGATAGGAATCAAAGAACTCATGCATTTATGTATAGTCCTAAAACTGTGCAGAGGAACCATGGTTTGAAAACAGCCCAGGGTTCAAGGTGCACAATCTGCCACTGGCCAGATGCATTTTCTTAGAATATGAGTGAGGTTCAATGCATTTTCAATAAATGTGAGTTTCCAGGGAAGAGAAGTTTTACATTACTCATGTCAAGTCTTTTTTCAATGTCAGACTGTTTTGTTTTGTTAGTAAATGGCCATAAGTGTTTGTACAATAACATTTGAAATAAAGGTTTAAAATAAAATACAAATGTCTGTAATCACTGTAAAAGTAAAGAAAGAAATAACATGCACACTGAAAGATTTGAGCAGTGTTTATGGTAACTGAGGAGAGACAGTTAAATAATGGGACACTGGAATTGCTGTGTTCAGGCCCTGGACCATTACCTTGCCTACAACCCCATCTGTCCATGATCCCGCTTTATTGGTGATTTCAGTTCTTTTTAACATTGGCTCTTCCAACTATATAAAAACTGAATTAGTAACCAATGCAAAACCTATAGGGGGTCATAAATGAAGAAAATATAAAATTTGACTTTCATCTAAAATAAACTTTAAAAAAAAAAAACTTGGTGTCCTCTATAGGATAAAGTCCTGACTTACAGATGACATTAGAAAAACAATCACCACAACTTGCTTACTTACTCCAAACCTTATATACTGTGCTCCCATTTTTATACATATGAAAGCAACCCAAGCCTACTTACAATGCTTCAATGAAGTAGCAATGTATGCTGTTAATATTTTATGCAAAACACACCACTACTTGGCTCTAAAACAACGTCAGTGGACTCAACTGCAACACCCCTTGACCTTCTCTCAGTTAGTCAATACATACAATCTAATCTGCAAGTCAGATAGATGCCCCAGCAACAGCAACATGATTCATCACTACAGAACCCTTTGCTCCACAAACACCTGAAACTACTCACAAAATCTAATAACTCTGCGCATGAATCCCTCTTCTACATATCCAAAATCTGGAACTCCATCCCACGCATCCTAAACCAAACCCGTAACCTTTTAAACTTTATACATCTTAAGCAACACCTCATGAAAACATTGTCATCTTCATGTCATTCACACGGGGAGTGCACCAATGTCTTAATATTCACTAAACATCATCCTTCAAATGCCAAAAATATCCACCCACACATAATAATTCTTACTCTCATTCTTTAATCTACCCTCTTCTGGCTACCTGCTCTTTAACCTACAAAACTCCTTTTAGGCACCTCTCCCATACCTTTCCACTTACTCCCTCCATTAAACCTTCTCCCCACACATCTCATCAGCCTGACTTCACTGTACTCTTCAGTCTTTTAACTCATTATATCTGCATCTATTTCTATCAGTCTACTGTACTTCACAGTCTGTCCTTCTGTCTTACAGCTGAATAGTTCTGCTTAGCACCATTCTTCTGTACCTTATAAACTATTACTAGTATCTCCCTACCTATAGCAGCCGAATCGCTCATCTATGAACGCTGTATATAAGACTTAGCCTAGAAGCTAACATTAATAACATAACCTGTGCTGTAGTAGCTCTGATTGCTCGGATACATCATGCTCTCTTCTCTCTCTCTCTCTCATTGTTTAGTATTTAAGGCCTTTAACCATGCATGTAACATGTTCAATGTAAATAAGGTATTTCTGCACTGCAATAGCTCTACTTAGTTGCTGTTAAAGATATTTTATCTCTTTTCTCTTTTAGTTTAATAAACAAGACTACCTACTCATTTCTGTCAAATCCACTTTAGTCCTTTAGCATTAACTGATAATTGTCAGTAATGATTTTATTACACACATACTCCTCTCTCTTACTATATTCTATTGTAAATGAAATATTTGCATTTTGTGTGGATCTTTTCTCCCCTAGCCTCTACTGAATGGGCCCTTGTGCCTGGTTGGACGATTCCAGTAAAAAAATGCTAATAAATAAAGTTTTTTGTAGGAATAAAATAATTCTTAATTTCTGGTAGCCCAAAAACATACTCATATGGTCAGCTGAGGGACATGATCTAATAACAATGCCTCAAAATCCTCACTAGTACATCTACTTATCGTACTTTCATTATACTCTTGCTATCTCTCTAATGTAATTCTGACTGTTTTATTTGCTGGGCCGAGACTGAAATTAGTCACGTGTGATAAGTGCTCTACCCTGGTAAACAAATTTTAAATATATACTACAAATATTCCCACTGTCTCTTAGTGAACACTGCCCTTGATTCTCCAAGTTAAATCCCCCCCCCCAAACTTATACATGAAAACACATTCAACACAATTGTCTCCTGTTTACTCATTCACTGACCTGTTTCGACCCTTTCTAACTTTTACAGTACCATTTAGCCCATTCAGGATAGATTATTTCCCGATGAAAAGTAAAAATCAAAAATCATAACTCCCCAACCCCCTGGATAAAACCAACACTTAGGAAAATGATGAAGGAAAGAGGAAAAAAAAAAGGAAATTATAGAAAAACTCAAACAGCATAGAGCTTGAGAAACACTGAAGTTTTCTTCCTTTGAAACTCACATTTAATGAAAATGCATCTTGCAACCCATTAGACTACAACAGGCTTGCTGGGATTCAAACTTAAACAGTATATCACGGAGAAGTAATTAGTATATATGTGAAGGGTGCAGGAATTCAAAAGACAAATGTATAATAAATCTTCTAATAGCCTGAGACAGCTGACTGGGCACAAGTGTCCATTTCCAGTAGCAGCCCAAGAGTACTGTCTGGTGACAAATGAAGGTTGAGGGAATCAAACCATGTACTATAGAAAGCAACTCTAACAGCTCGTAGCCTTACTCATCTGCACTAAGTGCTAGATAAACTTTTGTAGCATAAACACCCTTGAAAAGAAGTGAGAAAACTTTACTTTATAACATGCCGATTATAAATTGGTCAGCATTCCACACCTGTGTGCCTGCAAAAAAACAAGATAAATTAAAAATGTATTCATACTTTAAACTAATACACCATGCTGACAAATTTATGCACAACTAAATAATATACACACTGTCAACATTCAACAGAACATGGAAACCAAGGATCACACACAAGGAACATGGCTGATATAATGATGCCCTTATTTAGTACAATTTCCTTCATTTACACAACAATGTAGTTTACTAAGCTTGCACTCCATAGGGACCACTAAGGAGTCTATCCCAATTCCCAGTTCCCTCAAAGCACTGTCTGGTTAAGTGACTTGCTTAACAGCAGGGCATAAATATATTTTGTTGTTAACAGTAATATTTTTATTGTGCATGATATAATCATCATGCTAAGTTTTCTCAGTTCTTTTCATGGGTAATGGAGATACTAAAGTAAACAGGTTCCCCTGCTTTTTGGGGTTTTTTTTTACCTTCTTTTCTCTTTCTCGTTGTTCAGTTTTAAGAAACATAGGCACTGCAATGTAAAAAAAAGAAAAATGTATATGCTTTTTCTCATTCTTGCATAGGGTAATGACTGGATCTAGTAACACATTTAAGAGAAAGTAAAAAAAAATTGAATATAATGAAGCTTTCCTCTAGCAAATAAATGCTTGTAGAAGCAACTCTGTAACTGGTTCTCATGTCTCCATGAAGACAATCTGATAAAGAGCAATAAAAACAGCACAGTTCTTTCTTTCAATGGCAAAGAGATAATGTTTCCTGTAAAGCATTCGAGTGTTTTCCCATTCTGGGAGAACAATAAAGATAAGACAAAACCAGACAGCATTTAGTAGAAGCACACGCTGTACCATGCACTTTAGTATGTATAACCATCATTTTAGGTTAACCCAAGTTGGTGAGTAAGGCTGTCAGTTTGGGATAATTGTGCCTATTAGGAGGATAAAACTTCAATATTTGAAGATGTACATAGTTTTGTGCGGTAGTATTGCGTAAATAGATTTTAGGTGTGCATTTGTTTTTTTTTTTTGGGGGGGGGCTTTCAATAAAACAAAAAGTTTTGTAAGATATGATATAGGCTGAAATGGATATCACAACAAACAACTGTATAAAAAATCAGCCTGACAAACATTGCTGTGTGCACATAACACAAAAAGCTGGAACTATATACTTAACAAAAAAGCTGTTACAAATAAAAGGTGGGGATATTACCTTTTTAACATAATGATGCTTTGTATATTTATAAATGTAAATAGTCTCACACATATATACAAAAAAGAAAGAGTAGTGAACTATATTACAAATGTAGAGTGCAAATAGCTTTGCTACAAGAAACACAGTTGGAAAGAACTGAATATGTGAATTTGATAAAGAAAGGTTTTCAAGACAGTTATTCTTGGTGGAATACCTGGGGACAAAGGAAAACAGGAGTACCTATATTAATTACAAGAGGAGCTCTAATAGTGATAGAAGAGGATGAAAAGACAATAATGGTAGACTTGTATTACAAAGGGGCTACTGGCAAGGGAGGAGGATTACACTAGCACATATTATATTCCACCTAAAACTGCTATAATGGAGCTTAAGAAAATTCTGGGAGAAACAGTTTTCAGCAGGGAATATTACTTATAGGTAGGAACTGGAATTTGATTTGCAGTAGTGAAGATGTGTCCAGGGGCCTAGAGGGGAGGATAGATTTTTGAAAAAAAATTATGAAAATATTTGGCATGGAAGATGTGAATTCAGGAGTATCAATTTGGAGTGAATTTACATATTGTTCGCTAAGATACAAAAACTAGCCTAGCCTAGAAAAAAGTATATTTTACAGGAACATGTGCATTTAATTGAATGTTTTGCTATGCATCCAATAACTATTTCAGATCATGTGCCAATAATAACTAAAACAAAAATGCAGGGTAATGAAATAAAAATGACACCCTGGCACTTTCTCACCTACATGTTGAAAAGAGAGGAATTTAAGGAATGGCTAGTGGAAATTATTTGGGAGTTAGTAGAGGAAGATAGAATTTCTTCTGACAATATAGCTAGGGAGAGGGATAAAATTAAAGTGGAGTTTAAAAATAGGGTGGAAATAAAAGAAAGAGAGAGATGGTTAAGAAATAACAATAATTATTTAGTGGGGCTGACAAATGTTAAAGTCATGCAGAATTGGAGAGATCACACAGACCAAGAAAAGGGGCAATTGCAGAATGCTAAGCAGAAAATAAAGGATTACCTCAATAATATGCATTAGTTTAGAAAGATTGTTGCTAAACAACTGTTTTTGATAAAAACGCCAGAGCACAAAAACTTTTATGGCAATGACTCAGGCAACAGAAAGTAAAAGGGTTGTCACCAAGCTTAGGGAGCCTATAACAATGAATATATCAAGAGATCCTGTAGCTGTAATAGAAATTTTTCGGAAATTTTATTGAAAGTCTATATAAAGCAGAGAAATATGGTGATAAAGAAAAAGTACAAATGGAAAGATTTATGGAAGAATTAAATATGTCACTGTTAGAGGTAGATGAGCCTCAATTACTAACAGTTAGGATAGGAGGAGATGATACAAAAATGGTGATGAATAACCAATCCACAGGAAAGTCCCTAGGAAAAGATGATATTCCTGTGGACATTTGGAAGCTAGGATGGAAGAAACTGATAAAGATCTGGAAGGTTTTGTTTAACAGTATTTTAAGAGGAGAAGCATTAACATCCTTGAAGAACGTGATGGTGCTGTAATACTAAAGAGGGTAAAGAATCATCAGATCCACCTTCATACGAGCCCATTTCAACCCTAAACCATAATTATAAAGTGTTTATGTCTATAATGACTAAAAGAATGGCAAAGCTGATGCCAAAATTGATAGATATGGATCCATGTGGTTTGTGGAGGGGAGGCAAACATTTGACAATATTAACAGAACATTGATGAGACAGAGGGAAGCTGAATGTAAGAAAATACCATTGCTGTTGGTGGGTCTTGATGCAGAGAAAGTATTTGACAGAGTAATCTGGGTGTTTATGAGCAGGGCAATGGAAGCATTTGCATTCCCTGATAAAATTATAAGGTTGATTAGGAATAAATATGAGGGTACAGGGTAAAAATTAAAGTGGATGGGTTCCTCTCTGGTAATTTCCATTTGAGGAGAGGAACCAGACAGGGGCGTCCTCTTTCTCCTTTGTTATTTGCACTAAATTTAAAACCACTGGCAAAGAAAATAAGACATTCTGAAATTCAAGGATATAATTGGTATGGCAGTCAAGAAAAGCTGGCTCTGTTTGCAAATGATATTATTTTAAACCTGATAAGACACTAAAGGGAACATCAGTGTTGTGGAACATTCTGAGGCAGTTTCAGATATTTTCAGGATACAACATTAATGAAGCTAAAACAAAGGCAATAGCTGTAAATTATGTACCCACATATTAATTGGTTCAGCAATACCCATATTTATGAGGACATGATAAAATGAAGTATTTAGGAGTATGGATTAAAAAGGACTCTGGTGTGGCAGCTAAGGATATGTGGGAAGAGACTAAACAAAAGATAATACAAAAACTGAGAAATTGGAAGGTCTGTTATATGGATAGCAAGATACATATCAGTTAAAATGTTTTTAGTCCCTTTCTTTTCATGTACAGGTCAGGCATATTTTTATCAAACACAGGAGAAGTTGTGGATAGCAATTAATAAAATCTGAAGGATTTTATCTGGGAGGGGAAGATGACAAGAGTCAAAGGGGTTTTATGCTGATTCTTCCAAATGAACAACACTGTTTGGGATTACCCAATTTGAAGGGGTATTTCAGAGCTACACAGTTAAGGCTCCTATACACAGCACAAGCAGAAACCTATAATTCAAAGCGGAAACTGATGATGATGATAATGATGAAACAGGTGTGAAGCTCAAGAAACAAGGAGAGACTGGGAATTTGAATGCAGATCCTTAAGGCTTAAGGAGAATAACAATAAACATACAAAATATTATATTCGTAAAGTAGAAAGTATTCTAAGAACTAAGCCAACACAGGAATGGAAAAGGAGATTCTGCCAATAGGGAAGGCTGCAATTGAAGGTACAGATAATAGGCAAGAGGGGGCTGGAATTTATTGGAGAAAACTGACAAAAGAACCAAGGTATTGGGAGTAAATAATTAGAGAGGGAAAGGTTATAGAATGGGAAGAGGCCAATAATTTATTGGACTGCAGGCTACAGAGTGCCTTCTCTATCAAGGATTGACAGAGTATAGACAAAGAGAAAGAAATAAGGGGATCCTAAGCAAAACACCAGCACTGGTAGAGTTTTTAGTACAAACTAGAACAGAAACTGCTGTTAAAAATAAATAATTAGTGCAGCATACAAAATATTGCATGATAACTGTAAGAATCAATCAGAGGAGGTTAGAAAGGATTGGGAAGAGAGATTGGATGAGCAATACGCAAATAAACACTGGGAGGACATATGTATGTCTCTCAAATATGTAACAAAGTCTAGAAGGTATAGGATCTTTGCTTGGAAGTGTTTACATATATATCTTTATACCTCAAGTAGTCTCCAAAGAATTTTTCTTCGGGTAGACAGCAAATGTTGGTGGTATGATGGGGAACAAAGAGGTAATTGGGAACATATTTTCTGGGAGCGTAATAAGTTGGCAGACTTAAAATATTCCCAAAGTGAAATAACCTGACTGAAAAGAAATAAATGTTGAAAGGACTCCAGTCGCAACTAAACTTCAAGAATTTATTAAAATATAAAAAGTCAGTAAAATAACGTGAGCGCTTTCATCTCACCACAGAGACTTCATCAGACAAATAATGCCTTCCACGTCACTTCCTTAAATACCCTCCTTAATTAATCCCTTGGCAGTACGTCATATAAAATAGCCTTTCACATTATAAATATAGTGTTAATAAAAAACTGTTTACCAAGTTTGTGTCATAACCTTTTCCACAAATTTAAAAAGTTAAAATAAAAAATGAATTTTTTGTTTATGCATACAGTACCAAGAATTACAGAACCAAAACATATTATTTAAGTGTCCATTCATCCTATAATAGCTGCTCATTCCCTTAAAATGGGTTTAACAGATACATATTCATTCAGACCAAGGGAGAAGGTGGCTTTTAACCTAAGTTGCCATATCAACTCCTTTTTTATTAATGTTAATTTCCAATCACCTCCTATTGGGTTCTTTTTCACTACATCCAAGATACCAAACTTGAAGCCTCCAAATTTGGCACACAAATGTTTATATAAGGCACTAGTTTCTTTTCTTCTTATGTCATAAAGGTGCTCAGAAATTCTATTTTTGAGTGCCCTCTCAGTTTTGTCTACATAAAAAAGCACCATATTTATAATGTGAAAGGCTATTTTATATGGAACATACTGCAAGGGTTTAATTAAGGAGGGTATTTAAGGAAGTGATGTGGAAGGCATTATTTGTCTGTTGACATCTCTGTGGTGAGATGAAAGTGCTCACATTATTTTCCTGGCTTTTTATATTTTAATAAATTCTTGAAGCTGTTTAGTTGTGACTGGAGTCCTTTCAAGACTTAAAATATTCCCTTTCAGACTGCTCTGCCAGAGATACTAGGTGAGCAAACTGGTGTAACTAAGGAAACAATTCTTTTGAGCTATGATACAGAATCTGAATTGCCTAGACACAATAAGGCCTTTCCAAGTCTAATTATGGTGGAGGAAATTACATAAATGAAAAAAATGGGAAATACAGAAACTACATGCAGAGGAGGAGCGAGGTTTAAAAGATGGCAGAATTTGAATCAGCTATGTAATGTTTAACCGACAATGATTGGATAAATGATAAGTGATGTATAATGTTTGCAAATAAAATTATGTCACTATGGGTTGCAATGTACAATGTTTGCAACTAAAATTATGTCAATGTGGTTTGTTTTCATTTATATAAATGTATGACTGTCTATGTCACAAGTGATAAATTAATAAATATGTTTCTTGCTTAAAAAATAAAAAGAGCAGGGCATGAATATGAGGCCAAATCTGAGACATTCTGCAAAACTGGAGACAGATAAGAGCACTTAAAAAGTTAACAGAGTAACATGTTTTACATCAACATGTACTTTATGAACCACAAAACCATGAAACTCTAAGACTGACATTGACAGAATGCAAGCCCAAGTAATTTACAATAACAAAAAAAAGTCATTAAAGAATGGTTTGTAGTTGGTGAGGAGGATTAAGCCTCTTGCCTCACTCATACAGTTACGGTTCAGGGTCTGACTCTGAGCAAGTCACTTGACTAGACAGTACCCCCCCCTACCTGGGACATTTCACACACACATACACACATTGCTGCCCCCTGCTCAAACAAAGTAGTGCACAATCCGCTGCTGTAGCACTTACGTCTGTGAAGTTTCTCTGAAGTCCTACACACAAAATCTGCTGCTGTATATCTAATGTGCAAAGTTTCTCTCTTATCTTACTGTCAGAGGAAAGGGGAAATTAACTCTGATCATCAGTACTCTGACTGGGCATGCTCTCTCTGCTGTTAGTAATTCCCTGCTAAAGCAACTCTCCCATGAGCTGACTCCTTGAGTTGACGTCTCCCTCCCTGGGCACACAATGTCTGCAAATCTCCTGCAAGATCTCCCTCTCTGCTGTTTAAAATTTGTGAATCAAATCGCCTGTACACATCTATCTGTAAACCTCCTGCACTCTTTCTGCTGTTGAAAACTGCTGAATCAAATCTCCTATAACTTTCTGTCTGTA